>NC_069657.1:430192691-430500284 GCF_027244095.1 Hemicordylus capensis | reverse complement strand
TAGCCCTGATGGTGATGTCATGGCAGCTCTCCTTTCTCCCATCCCATCTGCAACATCTCCCCTCCCTTTTCCTGCAGTTTCCACACAGGCAGCCCTAGGCAAAGATTTCTTGCAGACAAAGAGCATACAATTCCTCCTTTGCTCAGAAAGTCTTTGCATCGCTCTTTTAAAGTGGGTTATATCCAGGGTACTGATTCAGTCCACCTAATTCTCTCTGGCCTCACAATACCCAATATTCACAACCTCTGCTGATCCTTCAGAAGCCCATACTTAGGTTGTTCCACTTAAAACAGATCAAAATCTGGGTTTCTACTAAGGCAGAAATATGTTCCTTTTGGCCATTGTGGCTGGGGATGATGGGAGTTGTAGTCCAACAATATCTGGGACCCAAGTCTGAGAACCCCTGTATCAGACTATTTGTAAAGGATATATACTTTACATGATTTGGGAACTATAGTTCTATGGTAAACTCCGCAGTAGAATGCCTATCATTCTCATCAAAATCTGTTCTTGGTCTTCTTTACTCATAAGTATGTTTGTTTTGAAGTAATCAGTCGATGCTGTTTGAGTTCACACACCAGACATGAAAATTCAAAACACATATGAATGGCTGATTCTCCCAGAATACTAATCATGTAATTAACAAATGGGAATACCTTCCGACAAAAGCATCATCAGCATGCATTTTGGAAAATATATGGGAGCAGATGTTAACAGTCCTTGACTGGGCAAAGTGGTGGTTGGCTGGATATGGTTCTTATTCAGTGTTGAAAAAGTGCCTCAGAGCACAGCTGTCAACAGACTGAAGTGAAATAGCAAGAAGGCATTGTGCGAGAGTGCACACAGGTGTGTGGCTTAGTCAATGGCTAGGATTTATTTCTATTTATTTTTATGTGCAGATACAGCAGCAGAAAGCAGGCTCACCAACTGGATGCAAATCTGGATGGGAATGCAACAGATTTAGAGGCTGGAATCAGAGTATGAAGTGCTGAAGAACGCAGTTGTGTGTAATTGTGGTCTTCCACTTTGCAGATGGAAATGATTTGGTTCACACTGGTTTTGCGCAGGTCTGAATGATTACGGAAGACACCCTGGAGAAAACACAAAAGCAAGCAAGAGGAGATGCGGCTAATGCTAATGGGAATCTAATCACCAGCAGGAGCTCATTCAAAACATTAAAGCAGCTGCTGAAGCATTGCGGGGCTGAAACCTTGAAGACATCAGCCAGTCATTTACAAACAGTGAGATCCTTTGATGTCCTCCCCATTTTGCTCCCCTGATGATGGCGAATGTCAAACTGTCCATTATGTGCCAATAAAGTGTGGCAACTTGAGCTGTGCCCAGAATTGCACACAGGAGGACAAGGTTACAGGGCCAGAGTGAGGGTGCAAGGAGGCTCTGCTTCACACTAATGTGCTCTGTAGCCCTGTCCCCTACTCCTCATAGATACAACATTTGTCTGGAGAGACAAACAGTGTACTTTGTAAGAGATCTGATGGGAACTCTGAGCACCCAGCGATCTCAATCATAGAGGGTGGGATCTCTCTGTGAGTATGTTTGTCTCTGTAGCCCAGGGCTGCACAGCTTCAGCTCTCCAGCTGTTGTTGGACTGCAACTCCCATCATCCCCAGCTCCAGTGACCAAAAGCCAGGGAAGATGGGAGTTGTGGTCTAATGACTGCAGGAGAGCTGAACGGCCCTGCTGTAGACAAATGCTGTATGCACGGAGAACATGTGCACAAGGTTTAAGAGTGCATTGGCACAGGGGATGGGGCTTTGCTGGTGCACTCTCATAGGTACACCAGTATGCCTATGTGTTTCATGATTGATTTGATTGATGGTTGAATTTATATACTGCCTTTCACTAAGAATAATCCCAGGGCAATTCACAACATATTAAAGCAATACGAATCTATTAAAAAACCAGTACAAATATTAAATATTAAATATACAAATCTGTTAAGGAATGAGAAAATAAACACTAAATAAAACAATTTGAATGCAAATTGGACTAGCATTCTAATAATATTGGGCAACCCAATATTAGAAATTGTGTGAATTAAAAAGCATGTGAAATCATGGCTTTTTGCCTAGGCTTCTATATGAATGTTCCTATTGCTGCTGCTTTGTTTCTCTTATGGTTATATTGTGCTTCTTTTTAAATCTTTTAATTACATATGAGCCCAGGGGTCAAGCTGTGCCATCCCTCTCCACCAGACAGAGATCTTGGATGCCATCCCATCAGCAAAAGGAGTTACCTTCAGGACACAAGTTGTAAAGAGAGAACACTACTATCGTACCAGGAGCCCTTAGTGCTGGTGGTATATTCTTTCTTGCAGCAAAATCCTATGGATGTTTATGAAGAAGTAAGTGCCATTCTGATAAATGGGGCTTACCTCTAGTAAATGAGTTTATGATTGCAGAGCAGTGGCGTAACAAGCTCTGCCTGTGTGCAAAAACTGATCATGGGTCTCATCATCCGATACTTTCCCCACTGGGATAAACCATGGCAGATTACTGCATAGGCAATATAGGCAGTCGTCACCTGTGGCGGCAAATCTTGGGGAGTGGCATCTGAAGGGAAAATTCTCACCCCCGTTTTTACAACCTTTAAAAACGCTGCTATGTAGTGGCGGAGGCTCCGCCCACCTCCTAAACCATCACAGGAGGTGAGGTTGGGCTTGGGCAGTGGAGGACGGCAGCAAAAGAGGTCCTCCCTCACGCCCGGCTTACTTACAAATTACACAGAGCAGGTGATCTGGGGCCTCTGCACTTGCGTGTGCATGAATAGAGGCCCGAAATCGTCCACTCTGAGTCATTTGCAAATAAGCCAGGCTGGAGGGAGGATCTCTTTCTCCACCATCCTCCAGTGCCTGACCTCATTTCCTGTGATGGTAGGAGGGGGGCAAAGTCTCCACTGCTACAGAGTAGCATTTTAAAGGTTAAAAAAAAAAGATGTTTCCCTCCCCCCACCAAGCTCCCTTATCCTTGTCCCCGGGGAGGCAAATCTTTGGCTGCCTATGGGCAGCAAAAAGATTAATCCGCTCCAGGGATCAGTGGGAAACTCAATAGCTCTGACAGTTATCAGCACCCTCTCCAATCTAGAAGTCCCAGGATAGGACTGGAATAAAACATGTATATGTCTGTAGTGTAGATAGGTGCCTACCAGCTACATCTCACCCTAGTGCCGAAGGATGACACTTTGCCTCCAGTGCTGCCGGTGGCAATTATGACATCACCTGTGGTTTCTCTCTTATGATGTGCTCATTGTCTCCTGATGGTTGAAGCTCAATGGTGTGGATTCAGATGATGCAGGAGAAGACATAGCATCTCACAGGAGCAGCTTGGTTCACCTCCTTCTAGCCCAAGAATAGATGGGGAAATCATGGCAAAGCAGTTGTGCTCCTTTTAAATATACAAATGAGTAGTAAGGCTGTCAGGAGGCTTTACACACAGGGCTTCTGCCCTGAATCTCCTTCAGGAGAGAATGTGTGCATTCATACACCAGGCAAACTTACCCCGAAGTCCGTTCGAGATCCTTGAACCCACTCCACACACAAGTCGGGCGTTGTGATGCAGATTCTAGCTTATCTTGAGGTATTTCCGGTTTTTTTTAAATGCTAGTTTTAAGCTACTTTTTCTGAAAATGCCAGAGCAAACAGGAAGAGGCGCTGACATAAAATCATTAGCATGATCAGAGGCATGGTCCCTTCAGAAATGCAGATCCATCTATGCAGGGAACTCTCCCCCCCGCCCTCCCATTGGCTAGGAAGGAAAACACTGATGCCCGTCATGTGTACTTGCAAAAACAAAACCCGAGAGCAGAGGGGAGGGGCTGCTTCCCTCAATGCCGTGAGTGTACTTCGAAGTGGCTTCGCTCAACATTTACTCCGAAGCCTGAAGCCAAGTGCAAATAACCTCCAGGTAAGATGTATTTTTCTGTTCTAGATCAGGAATTTGTAATGGCTGGAGGCAGTTTGAAATGAAGCAATCGAGCAGATGAGGCAAGTATTTCAGCATCTCTAAATACCAAATTCTTTCACCCCCTTTCTTTGTTTGGCTCTGTAAATAACTTTTGCCAAGGCTTAATCCTAGAGACAGTAGGGGGAAAGTTACTACATTGCCTGGAATAGTATCTTCACCCCGGAAATAGACCAGCTTGAGCAGGAAACTACAGACAAATACAAACAATTAGAGAACCTTCATTCTGAGAATCATCTGCAAAAGCTTAAAAAAAAAGATTCTGCCAAATTTAAGAAAATAAACTCATAACAAAAATCATGACACAAGGTAAGGAATGATTCAAGGTAAGGAACATAACTTGTTGCACTGTTTCAGAAAAGGAGAAGCAAAAAACTTCAGATATTATCACCAGCACAGAAGTATGTACTTTGTTGCTAAAGAAAGCAGCCATTTGGTTTCTTTCCTAAAGAATGAGAGGCAACACGATCACAAAGTGCTTTATTAGCAGGAAATGGCTTGGCTTCAAATGCATGGTTTTCAATCAGTTTAAGAAAGCAACATCATAACACAAAGTCTGATGATACACATTGTTGCACTGTTTCTGGAAGGAGGAAGTGTAAAAGATCACAGGTGATCACCACCAACATGGAGGTAAGTCCATTCTTGACAAAGAAAATGACTACTCTTTTTTCTTTTCTGGACCACTGGCCTTTTCAAACCAATCTCAGAAGACATCTATCATGGTTAAATGCTGATCTGATCATTTTGATTACTGTTTTCCAGATTGGAAGGTCATCATCATCATCAATTTTATTACAGCCATTGGCCAGCAGAAGTAGAAACAACAAACATATCCAATACAACAATACTAAAACACGATAAAACAAAATACAGTAATTCATAAAAAATTAGTTTAAAAGGCATAAACAGCAGATTGGAAGGAATTTTCCAGTTTACAAGGAACTAGGGGTGTGCACAAATCAATTTCTGCCATTCGATTCGAGGTCGAATCGAGGGGAATGCAGGGGAAGCCAACTTGTAATATACATGATCCTGAATCATATGCAAATGACTTTGCTTGAGAAAACAGATGGATTGCAGTTCTTTGTAGGGAAGTGCAGGCTGATTCAACCACTAACCGATTCCAGTCAAATTAAGGGTGATTCAATGATTCTACCCGAATCAAATTACCCTGAAAAAAGGGGCCAGATTTGAGATAGAACAGTGTCACCCCCGGTTCAACCCAAATCTATTTGGATGCCATTTTGAGGCCCCTTTTGCTGGGGAAACGGGCCTCAAAATGGTGGGGAGAGCTGGTCTCTGCGGAAAACCTGGAGAGATCCACAGGTAGACCAACTCTCCGCTCCAGACTTTGTGCGTCAGCCCTCTTTGGAGAGCTGGTCTATCTGCTGATTTCAATTGGTAGACCCAATTGGAAGGCACCAGGTTCAGCCTCTGGCATCTCCACGTAGGGTTGGAAAATACCCATCCAAAACCCTGGAGTGCTGCTGTCCATCAGTGTACACAATGCTGAACTAGATGGACCAATGATCTGACTCAGTATAAGGCAGCTTCCTATATAGCCTATGAGAGCCACACCCATCAGAGATGACTGCTGTGTGCAGAACTGGGTGGTTTCCCCCTTAGTTGTCATTACAGTGTGGGAGAAGTTTCTCTGGTGGTTTCTGATCTTTCTTCTGCACCCTTCGTGCCCTCTATTGAAGGTCCAGGTCACCACACAGGCACACCTTGCTGCTGGTGCACTGCTGCCCCGGCCACCATCAAATCTGGTAGTGTTGGATCAGGAAAAGGAGTGTCCTGTGGTCCCCAAGGGCAAGTGGCACCTACCATGCTGTGAAGCACCACCAGTGGTACGGATAGCACTGATAGTGCTTCAGGTGTTATTGTGGCCTGGGATGATGAGAGTTGTAGTCCAACAACATCTGGGGACCCAGGGTTGAAAACCTCTGCTCTAGGGCATTGCAGCCTATTCATAATGATGATGGATTGCTCATATTTCAGGTCCACAACATGACAAAGAATTATATGCAGAGCTTGTCACTAATTTGTATTGTTACGAGTTATTCTTGATCAGAAATGAAATCCCAATGGAAAACAGGACCTGTTACAGGAAGGATGAATCACAAATGATGAATTCACTCCTTTGATTTAACTACCTTGTATCCCCTCTATCAGTGCAGTTCCCTGCCAGCAACCTGTTTCCTGGCTCTGCATTTAATAATTCAAATGATATTACTAGATACCTGTACGAATAGAGAGGAGAGCTGGACTTGTGGTAGCAACCATGACTTGTCCCCTTAGCTAAGCAGGGTCTGCCCTGGTTGCATATGAATGGGAGACGAGAAGTGTGAGCACTGTAAGATATTCCCCTCAGGGGATGGAGCCGCTCTGGGAAGAGCATCTAGGTTCCAAGTTCCCTCCCTGGCTTCTCCAAGATAGGGCTGAGAGAGATTCCTGCCTCCAATCTTGGAAAAGTCGCTGCCAGTCTGTATAGACAATATTGAGCTTGATAGACCAATGGTTTGACTCGGTATGTGGCAGCTTCCTATGTTCCTATGCAGTGGCCACAGTAAACCCCTTTGCTGTCCTCCCCATTTTGCCCTACTGATGTGCTGAATGACAACACTGTTCATAAGGGCTGAAGTGCGGCAACCCTAATCATGCCCAGAGTTGCCCACAGTATAATATGTTGCACTGCTTAACCCACTGCAGGGTTATTGTGATTAACTGCAGCTTGTGTTCATGGCAGAATGCTTAGATATCTAGCTTAAGTAAACCACAACCAGAACCTTAATAAAAGATACAAACATATATCTAGGAAAGGGATCTGCATTGATACGACAGACACAATTGCAACTACTATCAATGGCCATTACATACATATGAAATGTATATATGACAAGTTTTCTCGATAACAACCTGTTTCGATACGTTATCAGACTTATAAAAACATATATGTGAATGCACAAATTCAAAGCTTCACAAAGATATAGGACTGCTAAAGCAAAAAGTGTTTTGTGAGGGTAACTGGAAATAAGTTTGGAAACATGTTTTCAGGGATTTAATTACTTTCTTTCTCTTTTAGATCCAATTTTATAATTAAGCTGAGGAATCCACTTCTCTATATTCACTGTTTTGTAACTGTAAATACACGTGGGTCAGTTTTTGCATTAACAGTCTTTTACCTTTATGTATCTTTGAGTTTGTCCATTCACATATATCTTCTTATACATCTGATAAAGAATCAAAATGAGTTATCTGTAAAACTCTTCATATGTATGTTTATAGGTATGTATTGGTCATTGTTTGTAGTATCTATACAGATCCCTTTGCATGTTTGTTTGTACCTTGGTTTTTGATTGAGGTTACAGTTTGTGGTTTATCTTTGATCGTTTTAGAACCTCCGCCGCCTCCTCCGTGGTTGGTTAGAGGTCTGCTCTGCTTTGCTATGGGCATGCCAGAATCTTGGCTGAAAAAGTCAGCCCAGAGAGAACAGAAGGAGCTAGTTACTGACATATAATCATGAGACCAGCTTAGCTGGGTCAGGACAAAGGTCTGTGTAATGCAGCGTCCTGTTCCCCAACTAGAAAGAGCGACCAACTAGATCCTTTAGGATCATAAGCAGGCCATGGAAGCCACAGCTTCCCCTTCCAGATGTTTGTTCCCTGCATTGGATATTAAGAGGTATACTACCTCTGAAGATGCATGTTCTAGTTCGCTACCGTCACAAATAGCTGTGTTAATAAGAGTTCTCCATGAAATTGTGTGATCTCCTTTTAAAGCAGGGCTGCACAACTTCGGCCCTCCAGCTGATGTTGGACAAGTCCCATCATCACTGACCATTGTGGCTGGGGATGATGGGCATTGTAGTCCAACAACAGCTGGAGGGCCACTGTTGAGCAGCCTTATTTTAAAGACAAACGAGTGACCATCATTGTGTCTCATGGCAATAAATTCCATAAATTAATTACCTGTCATGTGAAGAAACACTTTCTTTTGTCTTCCTTGAATTTCTGACCAATCAATTTCATTGAATGACCTTGAGTTCTCATATTAGAAGAGAAGGTGATACACTCAGGCGCATCCTGCCTCGGAGAGGAGTGTAGTCGGTGCCTTGGACTATACTTTATGGCCAATGGTGATACTTCTGGGATTCCCCCATGCCTGTCAGCTACAATCTGAGTGGTATCAGGGAATCCTTTCCTAGAGCATGCTTACTTGCTCCCTTGGATAATGCCACTGTCCACATATTGGCAGATTGGACTGGGGTGGGGAGCAAAACGGTGGTGTAGCCACTAAATCAGTAGTTCAGGTGCTCTCCATCACAGCCCCCCCCCCAGTTATGCTCACCCCAACAGCCACACCCCATAGCCACACCCCCAGGGCTACACACCCCACTTACTTATTTAGGGCTGCACACCCCACTTAGATAACTGGGAAAAAAAATAGGGGTGGGGATTCTCTTGCAAGAAGTCAAGGATATGCAGTCCTATACCCACTTACCTGAGAGTAAGCCCCATTTAATTTAGTTGACATTCATAGGATTGCACTGTAGTTTAAGTACTATGATTTCAGTGGCTTTGCTCTACACATCCAGCTGAGTGGGAGATTAAAGGACTGCTAATTGACATTAATTATTGGGATAAACAAATGACAGATGCAGCTTTAAATACAACAGCTCAAAAGTCCTCCAATCTGAGCTTTGGAAAACAGTGTCCCTGCTGAGACCCTGGCGGAAACACTGTACAGAGATGGTGACCCTGCCCGTTCCTGCAGCACTGGGAGAGCCAGCGTGGTGTAGCGGTTAGAGTGCTGGACTAGGACCGGGAAAACCCGAGTTCAAATCCCCATTCAGCCATGAAACTAGCTGGGTGACTCTGGGCCAGTCACTTCTCTCTCAGCCCAACCTATTTCACAGGGTTGTTGTGAGAACATAGGAACATAGGAAGCTGCCATATACTTAGTCAGACCATTGGTCTATCTAGCTCAGTATTGTCTTCACAGACTGGCAGCGGCTTCTCCAAGGTTGCAGGCAGGAATCTCTCTCAGCCCTATCTTGGAGATGCTGCCAGGGAGGGAACTTGAAACCTTCTGCTCTTCCCAGAGCGGCTTCATCCTGAGGGGAATATCTTGCAGTGCTCACACATCAAGTCTCCCATTCATATGCAACCAGGGCAGACCCTGCTTAGCTGTGGGCACAAGTCATGCTTGCTACCACAAGACCAGCTCTCCTCAACTAGAAGAAACGCAAGTATGTACAGTAGTACACCGCTCTGGGCTCCTTGGAGGAAGAGCGGGATATAAATGTAATAATAATAATAATAATGCTGCGTGGGACCTCCGCTCCTTGCTCAATAGGCACGGACAGATGCCTTTTATCATGTTGTTCCCCCTATGACAGCTTCATGCTTCAAGACCTACTTCAGATCCTCTTGCAGCTTGCTAGCATGCCTCAGAACTCAGTGTGTGTGTGTGTGGTGTGTGCGTGCCACCCCCCCCCCCGTTTTCAAGACTATAGCTGAGTTTTATATTCTACCCCGTAAATGATAGCGACATAATCTCCGAAGGTCAGCACAAATAGGAAAATGAGTTAAATTCCCAGTCTCTATGCTCTGCTGTTTCATGATAAAAGGAAGCAGCCATTTAGAAGAAGCTGCTCATTTAGAGTAGTTCTGGATCAACAGAGCTTGGTCTCCTCCAGGCAGTGTAAACATTTTGCTCATTGCTGGAGGTTACAGTAGGTTAACCCTCCAAAGCAAGTTAAAGCGTTAGATTTCTCAGGAGTCATATAAAGTGGGTTGAACTGCTGAAATGTACAGTTACAAATATCCCCATTCTAGCAGAGGTAATTTGTAAAGACAAATGGAATAACACACTTTCCCTTTAGCTGGAGATTCACAGCAAGCTCTAGGGTCTGTTTGGGATAAAGAAGAATAGAGATTCTACTTCTGAAGATGTTGTGCGGCAACAGTGACAACTCAGAGAGAGCTGCTTGTTGCTGCCATGGGTGAGGGTCCATTCACACACACACAGTAGTTGCAGGAAACACCTTTGTTGGCTTCTGGTTGCTCCAGCACTTGGAAGTTTTTCACACCCAGCTTTTAGTATGCATCTCCTCTGGAATGGAGGGTGTGCATTCACATACCAGACAAATTTACCCCAAAGTCCCTGTGAGCTATCAGGGAGCACTTCACTCACAATTCGGGTTTTTCATCATGCGTTAGTGTGTAGCCCGATTTAAATCCGGGAGGGATGTGCAAACAGGTTCAACATCAAATGTGTTTTGCATCGAACCTGTTCAGTTCGCCAGGTCAGGGTTGAACCGAACCCCATCCCCTGTTTGGTCCGATCCCGGACCGAACACACACACACACCTATATACCTTACCTCCCTTGGGGGAGTTGTTGGAGGCAGCGGTGGGGGTCTGTGGAGGTTCCCCCTCCCCCTGCCGGCCTCCCTTGCAGCCCAAACAGACCCGTTCAGCCAGATCTTTAGCCTGTTCGGCCCTTCCCCATCCAGCGCAGCAGCCATTTTGGAGGCCGCCATGCCTACACAATTGGCTTCTGAGTGGCCTAGTCATGCAGAGGCCAATTGCAGGTGCCGAGTCCTCCAAAATGGCCACCATGCCGGAGGGGGAAGGCCCGAACAGGCTGAAGAGTTGGATGAACAGGCTGATTTTGGCTGTAAGGGAGGCTGGTGGGGGCGGGGAACCTCCACGGACCCACCCGCCACGGACCCACCCGCCACCTCCAACAACTCCCCCGAAGGGGGTTACTTTTTAAATATAATTTTTAAAAAAGTCTGCGAACCCCCCGAACCGAACCAGGGGATAGTTTTGAGGGAGCACCGGACCAAACTGGCCCAGTCCAGTCTGGAATGAACTGGCCCAGTCCAGTTCGAGTCCAATCCGGACTTGAACCAAACCAGGCCAGCCGGTTCCGTGCACACCCGTAATATCCAGAGTAAAAAAAATCCACTTTTTGTGTCTCTTTGTGGGGGGACTTCAAACTTGCAGTAAAGCTTTGCAGAAAACTTGCAGTAAAGTCTGCCATCTGGGAATGCTCCTGGAGGCTTTACAGACAGGACTTCTACCCTGAATCTCCTTCAGAAGAGAGTGTGTGCGTTCACACAGCAGCCAAACTTACCCCAAAGTTCCTTTGAGATCCTTGGACCCACTCCACAAACAAATCGGGCTTTGTCTTGCAAATTCTAGCTTATCTGGAGTTATTTCTGAGTTTTTAAAATTCTGGATTTAAGCTACTTTTTCTGAAAACGCTGGAGCAAGTAGGGAGAGGCACTGACATAGAATCATTAGCATGATAAGAGGGATACGCTCTCTAGAAATGCAGATATAGCTCTTTAGAAAGCTCTTTCTCTCCCCCCCGCTCCATTGGCTGGAAGAAAAACACGGAGGCATGCCATGTGAATTTGCAAAAACAAATAACTGAGAGCAGAGGGGAGGGGCTGCTTCCCTCAATGCCATGAGTGTGATTCGAAGTGGCTTCACTCAACATTTACCCCGCAGCATGAAGCCACGTGCGAATAACTCCCTGGCAATCTGGTTGGAGAGGAGCCAGCCAGGGTTATGGGCGGGAGAGGAGCAGAGAGAGGGGTCTCCCTTCCTTGCACTCAGAATTATATAATCATAGAGTTAGACAGAACCTTGGAGATCATCTGGGCCAACCCCCTGCTCAGCACAGGAACCTGCAGCCCCTCAACAGATGGCCATCCAGCCTGTTAGAAAACCTCTAGCGAAGGAGAGCCCACCATTGCACCAGACAGACTGTTTCCACACTCTTAGTGAGTGGAGCAGCTCTTACTATTAGGACATTCTTCTTGATGTCTAGCCTGCATTTGCTGCTTTATTATTATAATCCTGCCTCCAGGAGCAACATAGTCCACTCCTCCTTCTGTGTGACAGCCCTTTGTGTATTTGAAGATGACTATCATATCCTGCCCTGCATCCCATCTTCTCTTTTCCAGACTATATATGCATTTCCTACAACAGTATATACAGCTTCTTCTACTCTCCTATACTAGGAGAGCCAGCGTGGTGTAGTGGTTAGAGTGCTGGACTAGGACCGAGGAGACCCGAGTTCAAATCCCCATTCAGCCATGATACTAGCTGGGTGACTCTGGGCCAGTCACTTCTCTCGCAGCCTAACCAACTTCACAGGGTTGTTGTGAGGAGAAACTTAAGTATGTTGTACGCTGGGCTCTGAGCAGGATATAAATGTAATAATAATAATAATAATAATAATAATAATATTCCTCTTGGTTGGAATAGGGTTGAAATAGCTTCTTCTACTATTCCTCTTGGTTGAAATTAAGAGGGCTTGGTTTCTAGATGTCTCACCATCTTTGTCGCCCTCCTATCAGGGGTGTAGCGACCGTTAAGTGGGGGGGGCAATTGTCCCCAGGCCCCAAGGGTCTGGGGGGTCCCCAAACTCCCCTCACCCTGATCCAGGATGCCCCCTCACCCCCTTCCGTATCCAGCTGGCAAGCAAAGTGCTTGTCGGCTGGGAGTGTGAGGCATGCCCCCTCTCCTCTCCAGCCAGTGTTCCATGCTGGCTGGGGAGGGATGCGCTCTTCCACCCCCAAGAGTGGAAGACCCTGCATTGGCCCCTCCCCTGCATCTGATGTCAGATGCAAGAGGGGCGGGGCCAGTGCATAGAACGAGGCTGTCACTGCCCCGGCATAGTTTCATTTCCTCATTTCCCCCATCAGTGGTTGGTGGAATCACGTAAGGGGACGCCTTTCCAGGGAAAGGAGCTCCTTTTCAGCTATTCCACCAATCACTGAGAGGGGAAATAAAACGATGTAGGGCTGAGACAGCCCCATTTTTTTTTGCACTGGCCCTGCCTCCCTTGCCCCTGACATCAGACGCAGGGGGTGTGGCTTGGGGCACACGTGCACTTTGCGGGTGTGAAAGAATACCCAGGGAGCAGGGTAGGTGTCGGTCAGACTTTGACTCCTGGCCCCCGCAAAGCTCCCTAATCCCCTGCCTCCTATGAATCGTTTCCCATTTATCTATGTCCTCAATGCAGTGCCCAGAACTGAACACAGTGGCTGACATACTTCACAAGAGTACATCAGCCTAGTTGCACTGAAGTTGTGCAATTTGCAAAAGTTATGGAAGTTATGCAGTCGCAAACTCTCTGCAAATTGTGTTACACAAGAACAGACCCATTGTAAACAATGGGGTTACTCTTGCATAATGTAATTTGCACACATTTTGCATTTGTGCAACATGCATAACGTATTCAAATGCAAAGTTACTAGGCTGGCATACTCTTGTGCAGTACGTCAACCAGTATTGCCAGTGAGGTTTGACCAGCACAAAATACAATGGAACTATTATTTCTTGTGATTTGGACACACTGGTTGACGTACTGCACGACATTATGCGCGGGTTGTAACTTAATATTCACACAGTTGCACAAGATCACTCTTGCGCTAACCACCACAAGTACTGTACAACTATCCTAGTCACCATTATTTGGACACTCCCCCACCACAAAAAAGTTTGGTAGATTTGAATTATTTCAGATAATTCAGAATTATTATTGATTTGAGTTAAATATATCTTCACCCACTTCTAATTGTAGCATGACTTTTCTATAAAAGGTTTTGATGTAAACCTCCCTGAACCATTTGGAGTGGCAGTATATAAATTGAATGAATGAATGAAAAAGTTAAACCACACGACAGAGTTGCAGTTCTTTGATATAATTCCCTTCCTTTTTGGAGTTAACTATTAGAGCAAGAGTTACTAACCTTTCACATTGATAATGAGTTCCTTGTGGTCTGGTTTGAGCAGCTTTCTGCTCTTGAAACCCAAGCTTGTAATCGGAGGCAATATTTCTGTTGTCAGCCTAGGACAAGGGGATTTGCAGCCTTGGATCCTCTTGCAAGGCAACATTCATTTGCTAATTACCTCTGCCAGACAATGAGTCTAGGCTGATCACTGACTCACCTTTGACCTACAATGATCAGACTGTCCTTAACCCCTTGAACTCACATTTCCCTGAAATAGTAAACGTCATTGTGAACTCAGCCACAACTTGCTTCTTGCGTGCCTGCCTACTAAGTGCGGGAACCTTCTTATAGCTGATTAATTTATACACACACCATTAGGCGCTTCTAATTATGGCAATAAATAGTCAAGTGGGCAAGCTTGTCCTTTGCACGTCAGTGAAAAGGTGCAAAGGTTTTTGCTAAAGGTGAATGTGGGTGGCTTTTCTCAGCAAGCTGATGTGTGTGTGTTTATGCAAGGGAGTGGGGAGGGGAGAGAGAGAGAGAGAATAGCACTATTACAGGTCCCTGACTGGCAGGCTGTCCACTCTGTATTTGTTTTCAAGTGCTTTGCATTTTTATCTGTTCCGACATTTGCTTGGTGCTTTGTACACCTTGAAAACTGCTCCAAAAAGAGGTGGTGACTTTGTGCCAGATAGAAGGGCCAATCAGTGAATGCATAGTCCTGCTCTCAGGAGGGGTGTGTGGCATAGGCGCTGGCCAATTAGTGCTGTGCAAATCAGACTATGCCTGAAAATCAGAACACAAACCAAAGAGAAGGGGGAATTAACGGAACCATGAAGGAGAAAAACAAGCCCAACCCGTGAACAAAATGCTCACCACTCTAAATCAGTAACAAAAGTAACATTGAACTATATACTAAACTTAATATAAAGTTTAATCAAAACAACCACTGTGTAACCAAAAACCAGTACACATGCAGTAAACTGTATGACTGGAAACATCCTATACAGAAAAATCAACCAGCCAGACATCTGTAACCAACATATATAAACAATAACTTACAATACACATGTAAAAACATTTAACTGTAAACTCCATTAGCGAACCCAAGGTCTATTAGAGGCAGGGAGATAACTCCAACAGCCAAAATTGGCAACAATTAATATATAGAAAATCAGAACAGGCTTACTGTTACTGCGCTTGATTTGGAAGCGGGAAGGCGAAGATGTCCAATATGTATGTTTCCTATGCCCAAATATGTACATAAGAACAGCTGTGCTGGATCAGTCCCAAGGCCTTTATCTTCCAGTATCCTGTTTCACACAGCAGCCCACCAAATGCATCTGAGGGCATGCCCTCTCTCCTGATGTTGCTCCCCTGCAACTGGTCTTAAGAGGCATCTTGCCTCTAAGGCTGGAGGTGGCCTATATCCACCACACTACTAGCCACTGATAGACCTGTCCTCCATGAATTTGTCCAAGCCCCTTTTTAAGCCATCCAAGCTAGTGACCATCACCACATCCCATAGCTGAGAAATCCATAGATTAATTATGCACTGTGTGGAAAAGTACTTCCCTTTGTTAGTCCTAAATTTCCGAAACTTCAGTTTCATGAGTTCTAGTGTTGTGAGAGAGGGAGAAAGCTGTCTCTCTGTCTACTATCTCTACTCCATGCAGAATTGTATACAGCTCTGTTATGTCTCCCCATAGTCATCTCTTTTCCAAACTAAAACACTCCAGATGCTGTAAACTTGTAGGGACGTGTGAACCAACTCGAAATCGAGCTGGTTTGAGTTTGAATTGGTTCGGTTCAAAGACTTGACCTCGAACCGAACCCAATTTGAGCTTGAACCGAACCGGGTTTGGACGGTTCAGACTGGCTCAGTGCCCTACTGGTAAAGGAGAATCTGGTGAGGATTCCCCTTTACCAGTAAAGGTGTGTGTGTGTGTGGGGGGGGCTTTCCTAAGCATAGAGGTACTTGTTACTTCCTTCTACGCTTAGGGAAGCCACCCTGCCCCTTTACTGGTAAAGGGGAATCCTCACCGGATCCCCCCTTTCACTGGCAGGGCTTCGAGCTGATCCAACTGGGCTCGGTTCAAGCTCGACCCAGGGGCCAGTTTGGAGGGGACTAACCTGGTTCAAATCTGGGTCACTACAAAGCAGTTTCCTATTTTTCTACCATTCCTTGGGACTCTGGGCATTGTGTCCTAACACTAGTTCTTTTCTTCCATTCACTAACATGTATTATTAAGATCCCTATAGACAATCATGTTAACCCTTAGCTTGCTTTAATCATGTTTATATTATGTATTATATCCATATTTGATTTTGATACATCGCTGCCCATGTTACCACTTTCCCAGCAGGCTGCAGGCTTAATCTATGGGAAGCTGAGGATGTAATTGAATCAGCAACTCTGATTCAACCAGTCTTCATTTCTGGTCATGTTGCGCATGTGGCAGTGTCTCTGACAATTCCCTCTTGCTCGTCCTAGGAGTTGCTGGACATGTGTTACATTGTCTTTTGCAGCTAGTAGCTCACTGGAGGCAATGCTCAGGATTGGAGTCCTAACGCTTGAGATATTTGTAGCACGGGTACATTGCACAGAACAAAAAGCAGCAGGAAATGACTGCACACACGCAATGTGCCTTTCGCCATGGGATTTATTTATTCATCTGGTGAAAACCATTTGCAACTCCATGTTATTATGTTTCATATGAAAAAGCACATCAAATCACTACAGCAGCACTCTCTCATTTGCAAATGAAATAAGATATCACACGGGGCTTCTTTGAGAATGGGGCATTTTAGAATAATGGGTGGGAAAAAAAGAGATTTCTTTACATTTTTCCGAAGCCACTTTGGACATCTGATAAACACTGGCTGACATGATGCACAAGACTAACAGAGACGGGAAGGTATTGTGGCACCGCTGCTGAGGACGTAGAAGCAGCGGCACCACTAGAGAGGATGCTGGTTATATTCTCCGTGTTACTTTAGTTTCTCTCATTTGCCACAATGGGAGAAACTACAGTGATGCTGGTAGAGCAACTGGCCTGCTCCCCAACGGTGCTGCTGCTTCCGTATCCACAGCAGTGACACTGCAGAACCACCACCCCTATTGCTGATCATGTCAGCTGTTGGTCCTCCAATTATTGGTGCACAGCCATCAAAGGCGTGTGTGTGTGTGTTTGAATATGTTTGCATTTAAAAATATATATTCTGCAGGTATACCCCCAAAAGAAAAAAATCCCATTTAAATCAACGAAACTGAAGCTGGTGAATCGTGACTAAGCCCCGTCTCATTGTCTTCAATGGGACTTAGTCATGACAATGTCGCTGGATCGTGCCTGTTCTTCCATGGCAGAGTAACAAACACATTTTTTAAAAAATGCAAATAATAGTTCCAAATAGCATGGCAAGACAGGAAGCTGCCATATGCCGAGTCAGACCATTGGTCCACCTGGCTCAGTATTGTCTACACTGACTGGCAGTGGCTCTCCAAGGTGTCAGGCAGGAGTTCTTCCCAGCCCTACCTGGAGATGCCAAGGATCGAATCTGGGACCATCTGCATGCAAGCAGATGCTCTCCTACTGAGCTACAGCTCCACCTCCTAAGGGGAATATCTGACATCAGGCAGTGCTTGCATGAAGTCTCCCATCCAAATGCAGACATGCTTGAGGCAACCACCTGACCTTGCCTCATGGAAGAACAGCCTGTTAAAACTGTTGTGCCTTGCCTTTCTCTGCAATGGACGCAAGATGGCTTACCACTATCAACTGAAAATAAGAATAAAAACCAGCAAGATCAACACAACAGCAATCAATCAGAGAAAGACACACAGAGCTCTGAACCAAGATAACAGTCAGAGGAGTCTCATAATCAGGGGAGATCAGAGGAGGCTTGCTGAAATGAGCTTTCTAGACCAAGGTTGCACAACTTGGCCCACCTGCAGGTGTAGGACTTCAAGGCCCATCATACCTTACTATTGGCCACTATGGCTGGGGATGATGGAAGTGGTTGTCTAAATACAGCTGGAGGGCCCAGGTTGTGCAGCAGTTAAGACTTTCAGCTGATACTTCTTCGAAGGCAATCTTAGTTTTGACAGCTTTCCCTAGGGTCATGCCAAGCTAGAGGAGAGCTGGTCTTGTGGGAGCAAGCATGACTTGTCCCCTTAGCTAAGCAGGGTCCACCCTGGTTGCATATGAAAGGGAGACTAGAAGTGTGAGCACTGGAAGATATTCCCCTCAGGGGATGGAGCCGCTCTAGGAAGAACAGAAAGCTTCAAGTTCCCTCCCTGGCTGATTCCTGCCTGCAACCTGCTGCTGCCAGTCTGTAAAGACAATACTGAGCTAGATAGACCAATGGCCGGACTCAGTATATGGCAGCTTCCTCTGTTCCTGCCATGCCTCCATCCCTTTTGCTACATTTTTAATGCTGTAAGAGGAGAAGTGCAAGACCAAAACACAGCAGTGGGCATGATCCAGCAAAAGTCAGGTATGTTTGATTTCAGTGATTTCTAACCACACATGTAACCCTCCCATAGAAGTCAATGGGACTTTAAGATGCTTAAGTCTGGCTGGGTTAAGCCCCATATAAAGTTGAATTAAAAACAGTCCTATGAGATGTATAACATTAAGGCTTCAGGGGGCTCTCAGGCAACTGCCTCGATGGGCCCTCTCCGACCTGGGCGGGCCCCAATAAGGGCTCTGCCGCCCTCCATATGATGGCTATGGGTAACGGAGCTGAACTCAGGGATCAGCATTCCAGAGGACCCTGAGCCCCTGGCTAAGTAATGCCGACTCCTGATTCTAACCTGACCGCATCAAAGCACAAGCCAGGCAATATGGTCACAATATTTATCTCTAAATATGTATATTAAAGGCTATTTAAAACGTTATAAGTAAACATGAAGCTCTGTCCATTTATAGTCCTGATTTTTCCTTAAAATAAATATCTAAAATGTAAGAACATTTTAACAACAGGGAGAAATGTGAGCTGATGAGGTACTATGTTTTCCTAACTGTTCATAACTGAGTCTGTAGCTATGACATTCCCACAGAGGAAGTGGTTCATTTGCTGGATTTGCAAGCCACGACACAAGGGCCCCTAAATAACTCTACTAAGGTCCATGGGATTTTTTCCCAGAGTGAGTGGCCTGTGGATTGCACCCATGGTAGGCTATCATATTTGCCTTTATGTGCTTGTGTGACTTAGTATAATTTCAGTCTTAGGCCTCTATAGCAGGGAAGAGGGATGCTATGTGAGAGGCAAACATGGGCATCCGGTTCAAAGTCATGGCTCGCTGTGTTTGCAAGCAGCTGAGGTCCAATCAGGGCGGAGAAAGGAGGAAACGGGGCGCCACTGAACCCTCTGCTGATATGCTCCTGTTCATGCTGCTGTGCCTGCAAGGGAAAGGAGTGGATCCTTGTTTTGCTAAAAGGGTGAAATGGATTAAGGCACATGTATTGTACAAATTGTGGCAACTGTAGTCCAGCAACAGTTGGAGAGCCTCAGGTGAGCCACCCCAATAGAGAGATTTAACTCAGAAAACATAAACATACTGAATTATATAGCTTCTGTATAAAAAACCTTCCTGTTAAGAAAATGAGGAGAAAAACCTGGAGCACATCCACTTTGGAGGTTGGGGAGAGAGTGAACCCCAATGCGCCATTTTTCTATAGGCGTGTTCAAAATCCGATGGACAACCTTAGGGAAGAATATGTGCCCAACACAGCCAACGTCAAGCATTTTCAAGGGCTTAATTTGGTGCTATAGACAAAGGGCTGCTGCCTCTTTATTTGCAATGTCTAAGGAAATGCAATCTGTGATGTGATATCGCCGTACCTTCTGTTGCCCTGCCCTGCCTCAAAGGGTCGGGCAACACACATTGGGATGATATCTCATTAGACGGTGTGCTGACCTAGATAGTGCAAGGAAGGCAAGGCAAGGAGACCCTGGGGTGGTTCAGATGCGATGTTGGGTTTGGTGTTACATGGTTACCAGGGTCTGATGTTACATGAACGAATCATCATGGTGCCTTGAGATTGCATGCTTCCTCCCCCTCTTCCTCTCACATGCAGTAATTCATAAGAACACACGAAAAGGCATGATTGATCCGGCTACGGCCTCATCTAGTCCAGGATCCTGCTTCACGCAGTGGCCCATAGGTACATCAGGGAAGACTGGACCAGGGAAAAGGAGGAAACCACCCTTCCCATTGGTGTTCCCTGGCACCTGCTTTTCAGGGGCATGTCCCCTCTGATCTTGGTGGGAATCTACCGCTATCACGGCTAGTAGCTGTTGATAGCCCCATCCTCCATGAAGTTGTCTAATCCCTTTGTGAAACCATTTAGATTGGTGGCCATCACCAATCTAGCAGCAAATTCATAGTTTAGCTGCCAACATCTGGCAGCAGCAAATTCCATAGTTTAGGTCCTATTCGGGTGTTTCAGCCAGCAAACAGTGGCTTGCATTTGCCCTGCAAATCAGGATTAGCAATCAGAGCTTGAAGGAGGTATGAGGGAGCGTGTGAGCTCAAGGTTCCTGGACTGTTCATTCATATAACAATAATCCATGGCCTGGCATTATATTTGAACCAGCACATGGAATGGAGGCAGCAGCTCCGTGTCTTGTACAACGTCTCATAAAATCCTCTGCCCTACTCATTTCAATGGGGGAGATTTGAATATGTGCTTAATGCTTCTGTTGAAATAACTGGAATGGCTGCTTTGTGCCTCATGGCTCATGTTTTAATATTACATCCCTTCCCTGGTTAACAACACCCATGATCTGATGCTAAGAGTTGGTGAATCTGCATACAAAAGCTTAGGTGTGTGTGTGTGTGTGTGTGTGTGTGTGTGTGTGTGTGTGTGTGTGACCAACTGCAATAGTGCAAGTTTGTGACACCAGATGTTCTCTGGCCTTAATGTAGCCTGATTTGCCAATGCCAAAGGTTTATTTATTTTATTTATGTATTACATTTCTATACCGCCCCAAACTTGCATCTCTGTTCAGAATTATTCAGAATTGAACATATGAAGTTGCCTTCTTCTGAACCGTACCACTGGCCCATCTAGCACAATACCGTCTACATGGGCTCATAGAGGCACTCCAAGGTTTCAAGCAGGAGTTTTTCTCAGCCCTGCCTGGAGATACCAGGGACTGAACTTGGGTCCTTCGGCACGCAAAGCAGGCTCTCTGTTGCTGAGTGATGGCCCTTTCCAATTGGGTTGCTAGTTACTGAGACTTATATTCCCTGCACCAGTTCTTACTTTGGTGCAGGGTAGATGATCGGGGGCATATGACAGCAGTCTGCTATGTGCAGACATTAAAATGGGATTTTTTTCTGGCCAGGGAAATAATGGGATGGGGAAAAGTTTCACCTGCCTAATTTTTGCCAGGCTGCTGTTGAAGGCAAAGCATTAGAACCAGTAAGAAGCTGGCAATTCTAAACATTACTGGAATGTTAGTTGTGAGTATTCGGGTTATATTGTGTCGGGCAGGAGTAGGCAACCCTTGGCACTACAGCTGTTGCTGAACTACAACTCCCGTCATCCCTAGCAAACCCCTGGGGTAGGGTGTGTGTGGCTTCAGTGACCTCAGGAGTTGCATCTGTCTGTAATACATTTAGCTGATAGAGTTCTGTATGGAAAGTAGAATATATTTGATAGCAATGACTGTCATATTGAAATACTGTAACAAATTAAGACAGTCTTTAGCAGTGAGTCCAACTATGCCAAGGAAAAGTTGGAAGGCTTCTTTCTGCCAAGGGTGACCGTGGCAAGGGATTTTTCCACATTCAGAGTAATCAGTTTTAAATCCCATGCAAGACCTCTCTTTGCAGGCTAAGCACTTGTGTAACTGTGACAATATGATGCAAGCTTGGGGGAAAAGTGTTACACATTGCTCATCATCAGTGATGTCACAGCCACTATCCAATAGGTGCCAATGATATACACAAAACCACAGTCTAGATTAGGACTGCACCAATTGTAAGCTACCAATTGGACTCAGCCCATCAGCTATCTATCGCTGTGACCTGCCAGGAGCCAGACGATCCTTTTCCTGTTTTTGTAGTCCCAGCCAGAAGCAAAGGCAGGAAATTAATGGAGTCCTACTTGGGCTACCATACATAAATGGTGACCTGTGGTAAGGCTCACAAGTTGTGCAGGCCTGTTCTACACAGCACCACAAATTGCAATGGCCATGCAATGGAAAATTTCCATGCAACAGAAAAATTGCATTTCCCCCAGCAACAATATATACTGAGATTTTAGGGCTGGGGAAATGTTATATCACTAGAACAAGAGCACTTGCTTGAGGAAAAATGCCAAAATTCTGAACAACAAAGGAACAATACCTATTTATTTATTGCACTGTAAACTTATTGCTTATAGGGGTGTGCTCGGACCCATTTTTGTGGTTAGGTTCAAATATGGACCCAATCCAGACTGAACCGCCAGTACACAAAGCGGTTTGGTTGAACCGACTGGCTTGTCCGTTCTGTTCAATCAAACCGGCTTGAACTGGTTTGACCCAGTTCGACAGTCCGAGGGGCTATACTTGTATAGGTCCAAGCAAAGGGGAATCCTGCTTTAAAAAGGCTTCTAAGGATGGCTGTTGAGAGGTCACCTTTAAAAGTAAGTGCTTACAGATTCTCTGGTGGTGGCAGCAGTGCGGTTCTGGAAGCATGCCACTGCCTGATCAGTAAGCACCTACTTTTAAAGGTGCCCTCTCTTCCCATCCCTGGCGACTCTTAGAAGCCTTTTAAAGGCAGGGTTCCCTTCACCAGATTCCCCTTTACAAGTATAGCCCTTTGGACTGTTGAACCAGGTCGAACCAGTCTGCAATGGACCAGGCTCGGTCTGGTTCCATCGTGGACTGAACCGCCTCTTCTGGAGGCTGGTTCATGATGGAACCGTCAAACTGCCCTGGTTTGTTGCGGACCGGTTCGTTGCATACCAGTTTGTGCACACCCCTAATTGCCTATCACCTGGGTCTATTATTGGAGTTGGCTCCATAGACTGTATGTGCATGGTATAGAGCCTTCACAGTTCTCTGGGAATGACAGTAAATGGAATGACAGGGCTGCTGGATTCGAGGTCCAGGGCTGTCAAGAAGCACTCAACGGCAGCTTCGTTTTTGCCCTGAGCATGAAGGACTTCTCCAAGGCTGTTCCAGGCTTTGTGACTGGTGCTCTGCACCTGGACCGCATCCTGCAGAATCTTCTGAGCCAAGCTTCTTCGCCCGAGCCTGTTCAGCACCAGCCCCTGCCAAGGAAAGGCAAGCCATGATTAGGGAATAATAAAACTAAATTTCCAGTAACAACCCTGGCAATAGGACCAAACAGACAGAGATGTTAGGCTTGCTCTCGTGACCATAAACTGGGGAGGACAAGGGACCTAACCAGCTCCAGGAGCTATGTGTGGTCCTGATTTTTGATTGTGTGTGAGTAAAAACCTAGATAGGAGCAGAGGGTGGGGGAGTGACTGTGTCCTCACACTGGACAGGACGGCTTCTGCTCCTACCTCATTAAAAAGCTGGGTACAGGTGGTAGGTATGATGGTGTCATACTCACACATGATTTTAAAATAAAATAAAATGGGAGTGCACAAAACTCCTGAAACTGAATAAGATGGTTGTCCTCCTTTGGTCATGAGAACAAACCTAATGTATTTTCTTAACTCACTGTAAATGAGTATGAACAAGCAACTTGCTCACCAACTTATAACCAGAAAAATGTTCTCAGATTTCTTAATGGACTCTGGTTCACCGGCTTCTCATTCCAATTGTCCCTTGATACTGATAACAGCCCTAAGGTCAGTGATGGAATGTCTAGGAAGACTGAAATACTCCCCAGTGGTTTCTGCGTTTTCTCCGTTTTTATGTCTGATTTGAACCAGAAGAACATTGGAACTGCCTTGCTGGAGCAAGATGATTGCTGGACCAAGATGATCAGGGGCCTAGAGCACCTTTCTTATGAGGCAAGACAACAACACCTGGGGCTTTTTAGTTTAGAAAAAAGACGACTGCGGGGAGACATGATAGAGGTCTATAAAATCATGCATGGTGTGGAGAAAGTGGAGAGAGAGAAATTCTTTTCCCTTTCACACAACACTAGAACCAGGGGTCACTCCATGAAATTGATTGCCAGGAGGTCTAGAACCAACAAACGGAAGTACTTTTTCACACAACGCGTGATCCACTTGTGGAACTCTCTGCCACAGGACGTGGTGACAGCCAACAACCTGGATGGCTTTAAGAGGGGTTTGGATGACTTCATGGAGGAGAGGTCTATCAATGGCTACTAGTCGGAGGGCTGTGGGCCACCTCCAGCCTCAAAGGTAGGATGCCTCTGAGTACCAGTTGCAGGGGAGTAATGGCAGGAGAGAGTGCACGCCCTCAACTCCTGTCTGTGGCTTCCAGCGGTATCTGGTGGGCCACTGTGCAAAACAGGATGTGGACTAGATGGGCCTTGGGCCTGATCCAGCAGGGCTGTTCTTATGTTCTTATGAGCAAAGCAAAAGTTCATCCAGTCCATGTTCAACAGGGATCTCTGATACCCGTGGGAAGCTCACAACCAGCACAGTGGTGGATCATCTGCTTTGCATGCAGAAGGTCCCATGCTCCCTGCCTCACATCTCCAGGTGGGGCTGGGAAAGACTCCTGCCTGAAACCTTGGAGGAGCCGCGGCCAGTCAGTGTAGGCGATACTGAACTAGATGGACCTATGATCTGTTTCAGTATAAGACATACTCCTATGTTCCTATGATAGCCATCTCCTGATGTAACAGTTGCTCACTTAGAGATACACACCCCCCCCCCCTCTGAACAAGGAAGAACTGACTTTAGCTTTTATGGCTAATGATCATTTGTAAACCTACTGTCCTCCCCCGCTTGATGAAAGTGTAGTAGTTGGTGTATCAGATTAGGCTGGTAGAGACCCAAGTTCAAACCCTCATTCAGCCAGGAAGCTCATTCATGGTAACCTTAAGACAGTCACTCTGGCTTCTCAGTCTAATGTACCTCACAGGTACAGTACATACATACAATGGCTCCCTGTCCCCAAAGGGCTCACAGTCTAAAAAAAGAAAAGAAACACAAGATAGACACCAGCAACAGCCACTGGAGGGATGCCGTGCTGGGGATGGATAGGGCCAGTTGCTCTCCCTCTGCTCAATAGCTGGGTGTAAGAATCACCACTCCAAAAAGGTGCCTCTTTGCTCAGCCTGCCATCTCCAGGCAGCTCCCTTTCACAGAGTGAACCCTCCATCCACCTCCCTCTGTGGCTGTCACCAGGCTCTTCCTAAAGGCAAGGGAATTCCAGTCTTGCCCCAAGGATCCACCAGCTCCAGGTGTAGTTGGTTTCCAACCGGGCCCCCAGATTGCCCCCAGGTTGTACCACCTCACAGAGGCTGAGGTGTGGGCCTCCAGTGTGCCCCTGCCCCTTCTCCTCCTTCGCCTGGCAGGGGCTATGCCCCTTTAAATTATTGACCACCATAACTCGAAGGACAGAACTTCATGATTTAATTCCATGTTGTATGAAGAAGCACTCCCCACCCCCCTTTTTTCGGTCTTGTCCTAAATCTGCTGCCAATACTGAAGAGTGGCAGTGATGAAGCAAAATGAGTGAAAATTGGTATGTATGTATGTATGTATGTATGTATGTATTGTTAAATGTATATACCGCCTTTCATTAAAACAATCCCAAGGTGGTTTACAGCAAAATTTAAAAACAAGATTTTTAAAAAGACACAATTAAAATATTAAGCTAAAAATATAAAACAAATCTGATTAAAAATTTAAAACACAAGCATAAAAGCAATACAGAGTACAAAGAGACAATCATAGAAAAGCCTGGGTTAAAAGCCACAATTTAACATGCTTTCTAAAAGATGTGATGGAGACTGAGGAGCGAATTTTAATTGATTTTAAATTATTATAGTTCTTTTGTTATGAACTGCCTCAAGATTTAATGAGTGGAGGTACACATGTGTAAAAATAAACAAAGATGCTTCAACTCCCCGATTCATTTAGTTGCCCGTTTCTATACCTTCACCAACTCTACAAAAATCTATCTTGAGAAGGGAACTGCACACCGTATTCTAAATATAGGTGCACCATAGATTTATATAACAGTATTAGGATTCTTGCTGTTTTATTCATTTCTCCATGTAGGGTCTATTCTGTTTAACCAACGTATGTACATTAGATCCTGGAGGATTTTAAGGGGGAGTCAGCTGCCAACTTATTTAATATGTGTATAAGGTGGTTTTTAGATAAAATTCCATATGATATAAAATAAACATAATAATGGCTGAAATACAGAGAAGGGGTGCAGCAAGAAAGCAGCCTAACAGAACTTCCCTCTGTTAGGGATCCTCTGTTTTACCTGAAAATATGTCCCCAAGGGCTGCACAACCCTTGGGGACATATTTTCAGGTGGCACAGAAGGCCTCCTGGGGGAGGGAAGGATGTCAAAATTGCCCCTTCCCTGTTGCACTGGTGCAGTTAGTTGGGAAATTCTGTCAGGCTGCTCTCTTAGTGCACTGGTATATCCTTCTGTATGTCAATCAACATATATTAAAAACAGGGCTGAGCCAAAAAGGGAGCTGATTTTCACAAACATTCTTCTATTATCTGAAAAGCATTGCCTGCCTGCCCCCTGCGATATTTTGGGGAAATGTACAAAGATCTTTGCAAGGAAAGAGGAAGAATGATGACATCATTCCCCTGGTGGGCCCCTGGTGGCGCAGTGGTAAAACTGCTGCCCTGTAACCAGAAGGTTACAAGTTCGATCCTGACGAGGGGCTCAAGGTTGACTCAGCCTTCCATCCTTCCGAGGTCGGTAAAATGAGTACCCAGAATGTTGGGGGGCAATATGCTAAATCATTGTAAACCGCTTAGAGAGCTCCGGCTATAGAGCGTTATATAAATGTAAGTGCTATTACTAAGTGCTATCATATCACCACGTAGCTGACTCAGATATGGTAATATGATGACATCACTTAACATTGCCCTCACTCTGAAGTGGCTTGGCATTATGGGTTTCACTTTTGTTGTTCCGTTTTTCAGTATCCACAAGTCAGGTGCAAACTACACAAGATGATGACAGACTTATTTCTTCAATACAGGTCTGCCCCATCCATATTAGTGGGAGCAGGAGATGCAATATCAAAGGACAAAACCATGAGGGTTGCTGAACCCTCCCTCTGCCCACAACTTTACCCCTGCAGCCTCTTACGTCGGGTGCTTTTCTCCCAGAGAAAAGCAAGCTTAAGGAACAGACTGCAGAATGTAAGAATCAGTCCCCTACTCACTTGCCCATGAGTTTGTCTCTTTAAACTGTACCCCTCCCAGCAGGGGCGTAGCTAGGGGAGAAGGGGCCCGTGTTCATCCCTCTCTCTGGCGGCCCCCCAGAGTGAGGGAGATAATGAAGAAAATAGGGAGGGATGGACTGGAGGGCCCTCAGGAGCTGGGGGCCCGTGTTCTTTGAACCCTTTCGTTCAATTATAGCTATGCCCCTGCCTCCCAGCTTTAAATGTAAACAGGGCAAAGCTTGTGTTTAAAAAGATGGATCTGCTGCTGTCTCATAAATTTTGGGCCAGACTTGAGGCTATTAACTAAAGGAGAACACCACCATGTAAAATACTGACAACCCTGTTGTCGCCAACACCCTAGGATATGAGGCTGCCTAAAGGCTATGGGAGGCACAAAGGGAACTTTTAGATAATGTTGAACCATGCGTTGGAGCAGGTTTCTGCATGTGGATTGATCCTACTTCCACCAAGTGGGATTGGACAACTTGAGTCCAATAACAACTCCCGCTGTTATTGGACGACAGCTCCTGTCATCCCTATTGGCCATTGTGGTGGGGGATCATGGGAGTTGTAGTCCAACAACAGCTCTAGAGCCTCAGGGTTGCTACTCCTGCACAAGGGACCACTGTGATGTGTGTAGGGGGTGGGGGGGAGGAGAGAATACATCCTCCCACATGCAGCAGCTCAGCTTGCTGACCCCAGTTCAGAGATCTATGAGTGAAGCTGGACTGTGTGCCAACTGAAGCATGTTATGGATCCTCCCTGCTTCTTCTCTTCTGTTGCAGGGAAAGGGGAAGCAAAGGAAGGTACTAAATAGATACCATCTTCCTCATTCCTACCAAACATCTACTCAGTGGAGGGGACGGGCGGAGGAGAGAGAGAGCTACCCAAAACACCAGTGACCCCATGCACCTCTGGATCAGGTAGCAGAATTACAGCCGCAAGAAGCCTTCCCCTCAGCTATGAATTTTGATTCCCTGAAGCTGGCATGACATATAGCGCTGAGCGCCTTGTTTCCCTGAAGAATCCACCCTTGAGAGCTGCAGCTCTCTAGCAGAATTTGCTATATCCCCACAGAGTCTGGCAAATGGTAAACAATGCCTTCATGTTGTTGCCACGTAGAGTCCAGCTGGGCTCTGCCCACGATGCAAAATGAAAGCAGGGCGGGGGGGGGGGGGAGGGGGAGAAGAAGTATATTCATATATCCTCCCGCGAAAGGGCAATTTACATTTTTAGCTGGGCATTTTTTTTTGGTAGGTTTCCTAACGAAAGTTCAGTTTCTCAGTTTCCATAGAAACTCCTCTTGTTGAGGTGCATGAATAATTTCATAAAACCAGCAGAGATCTAAGGAAGATTAGCAATTAGTATACTTTTTAAAAAAGCAAATAATTAATGGTATCACCCTTCTGTTATTCTAGGCAAAGTGGAAATGCTTTCCTGCTTTGTTTTCATATCTGAGTTTTATTAATTTCCTCCATTTTCATTATCCAAATCATTGGAAGGTATGGCCTCAGGATGACAGATTATTTTTCTGAATACCCCAAGGGCTCTTGAGGATAGCTCTCTGGTTTGCAATCATGTTTCAGGTTGGGAAGGAATTCTGCTCTTTTCAGATTGGCAAGAATTTGTTGGGGCACATGTACAGGCACATGTACCCCAGCCTTAGACTTAAAGGTACCAACCCAGAAGTATAGGGAATTCAGGCCTGTGTCTGATTTTATTTTACATTAAGAGTTCAATTAATGCCTGGGCTCAGGGTGAATTGACACCCCGGATCTCAACTGGTCTGTGAGGGAAGAGGCGATCCAGCATTGTATTGTGAAATGGGTACTCAAGGAAGCACAAAAGCCAGGCCTGAACAATCCAAATGCTAAAATGTGACTCACTATCAAATATTGTCTGTGGAAGAGGCCAGAGGCTGATCTCCCCTCTCCTGTTGCAAGAAGTCCATGTTAATCCTTGTCAATGATTGACTCAATTGCTCTCTATAGAAATTCAACATAGGTAGATGCATACAAAGAAAACACCTATAGACTTTAATTCTTACTTTACTAACACTTTAACACCCTTTTGGGGTCAGGCTGGCAAATCTGGGAAGATGCCCATTTGCAGCTCAGAGATGCAGATTTGCTTTGGGCATTGTTCCCCCCCTCCCTTTCTAAGCTCACAGCTTACAGAAGATGGGATTCAGATTTCTCTGGACTGACCAATCCTGAATAATTAAGAGACATTATCCAGAAGGTAACAGCATTGTCACCCCTTTTTCGGGACCCAGGAAAAGATGAGATTTGAATAGATTCTATGAGAGATCAAAGGAAAATACAGCTATAAAGAACAGGCTTACTGGACAGAGAGCTAGCAATCTTGTGCCTACATGCAAGATCTGCTCACGAGCTATCCCAGAGTTTGCTGCCAAGCAGTGGGGCAACAAGCAGGAACTCTGTCCATGGACAGGAACTGTCTGTGACTTCTACTGCGCAGTGAGAAGTCAAGACTTCCCCAGCCATGGTGCTCTGACTCTCAGCCGTGCTCTGAGCAAACTGCATGCTTGATCCAAAAGCTCCTGTCTCCAGCCAGAAGCCTCGCTCCTTCAGCTGAAAGATCCATCGCTCTCAAGCCTCTGATCCTGGTAATATGCTGCCTCTACTAGCCTTGGATCCCTTCATCCATTCCCCTTCTTCTCCCTTCCCCTCGTCCCTCTACTAATTCCTGATCTCCCCAAACCATGCCAGTCCTCAACCTTCCTTACCCCCCACTTTTCTGTCTATATCTGAATTATATTAGGCTTTAGGAAGATTTAACACACACACATATGTTAGTTAGGAACACTGGGTGAATATTGTTGCTGGCTAGGGTTGAAATACTGTTATAGAATGTTCTGCTTTCTGCTCAGCTAGATTGATGTTGTTATTCTTTTATACTCAATAAAGCCCATTGAATCATTTAGGATTGGCTTGATCTCCTTTCTTCCTTGCGCCCAGATCCTACATGGTCACTATATAAAAGAACTTGGTTACTTGGTGACACTATGAGACAGGCCTAATTTTGTATGCTAGCTAATGAGCATATTTAGTATACAAATCAGGCCTGCACTGTAACAAATTCTGCTCTCTTCATAAGAACAGCCCTGTTGGATCAGGCCCAAGGCCCATTTAGTCCAGCATCCTGTTTTGCACAGTGGCCCACCAGATGCCGCTGGAAGTCACAGGCAGGAGTTGAGGTCGTGCCCTCTCTCCTGCTGTTACTCCCCCGCAACTGGTACTCAGAGGCATCCTGCTTTTGAGGCTGGAGGTGGCCTGTAGCCCTCCGACTAGTAGCCATTGATAGACCTCTCCTCTATGAAGTTATCCAAGCCCCTCTTAAAGCCATCCAGGTTGTTGGCAGTTACCACATCCTGTGGCAGAGAGTTCCACAAGTGGATCACGCATTATGTGAAACAATACTTCCATTTGTTTGTTGTTTGTTCAGATTTGACCGCCCTGGGATTGTTTTTAATGAAAGGTGGTATATACAATTAACAATAAATAAAATAAAATAAAAAGTGTGGCAGCCTTGGCAAGAGTGAGGGTGGTGGCAAGAATGGGGGTGGCACATTGGGGGGAGGGGAAACAACAGGGGAGGGGCCCTCGGTGGCCCCTTCTCTCAGGGCAATTGTGGGTGGCCCATGTTCTCAGAACAAGCCCACTCAATTAAAGTTACGCCCCTGCCCTCCCTCACATGATTAAGGAATGCCCCAACAATGCATTGGGTCAGTCTCCAGTGATGACAGGGCAAGCGCACTCTGAGCGTGACCCTGTCGTGATAGTGTGTTGTGGCCAGCATCGGTCTGAACTGGTCTTATAGCTCCCTATTGTCATCTGAATCTGGGCACTATGGTTTAACTGTGGTTTACAAAGCAGGATAAGAAAACAGGACTTGATTCTGCTTTCATCTCTCTGGCTTGTAAGCTACATTTAAACTACAGCTTCCAGGTTTGGATGGAGATGAAGTTTAATAAACCAGGATTCTTGCATCACATCTGTACACCTGAGGTGAGGAGGATAGTGCAGAGCATGTGGGCTCAGTGCTCAGGTTGTGCTCATGAGCTAATAAACTGTGGTTTCTTTGATTGTCTGAAGCAGGCCTATGTGCTCAGATCTCCTGAAAGCACCCATTATGTCAAGGCAGTGATCTCCAATCTGAGTGGATGATACTTAGCAAGACGGACATCTCTAATCATCCAATAATCTAAACAAGATGTAAGCACCCTCTGTGCATACAGAGGGTACATTACAAGAGCTTCTTTCTTGGAAGAAGGCATCTGTAAATTCTAGAAACCCAAAAGTCTCTGGACGTATGATTCAACCACCACCACTCCAAAATATTGTGGAGTCATTTCCCATCTTGTTTCTTTCTCTCAATCCACTGCTCTCTTTCCTCACCCTCGCCCCCAAATCTTGAAACGTGAAGATGAGAGCATGAGGGATTCTGGAGCACTCGGAGGAACCAGGAACCGTTTGGCTATCACTCCAGCCCACAGCAGCTTGCAAGATGTCAGTCATTTAATCTTGCATTCTCTTCTCGATTCAGGGCAGGTTGTGTGACATGCTAGATCTATAGCCTTTGAAGGCCCATTATAAAAAATACATGGAACAATAAAGCATAAAGCGGGCTGCCTGCCGGAGTACTCCGCAGGTACCTGCCAAGTGCAATGAATCAGCTTGCGCACAACTTAATGTGTTACGATGGAATGGTGGGAGCTGTCCTGACGGAAGACGGAAGTCTTCATTATTCTCAAGACTGCCTTGAGGAGGGGCTCGGAAAATCTGCCTGACAACAGCTGTGCAATGGAGGACACACTATAGGCACCAAGGACCTCTCCCACACATTATTTGTTGATATATGTTTATCCTTCCTTTCCTCTAAGGAGCTCAAAGCAGCACACATGGTACCCCCGCATTTATACACATGGTACCCCCCTCACATGATCCTGTTCAGTGGAAGAAGTGGCCATTGTGGATGGGGATGATGGGAATTGTAGTCCAGCAACATCTAGGGACCCAAGTTTGAGAACCCCTGCCTTAGTGCAACCTTTAGCCATGAGGGGCGTGACTGGGCTAAAAGCGGAGGGTGGGGTGGGGAACCGGGGGGGCCTGTGGTTTTCATTAAAGACTCCCCCAACATTTCCCTCTGATTCAAGTACCAAACAAGAAGCTTATTTCTCCCTTAGAGCCTCCCCTGCCTTCTCTGACATTTCCCTAGGCAGTCCCTGAGGCAGAAACACCCAGCTCTTCCCCAGACCCACCCGGAGAATCAAAGGGAACCGCCTCTCTGTGGTCCAAAGGCTGAGCCTGTATTCTTGCTCTTCCCTCCTTCTCTCTCTCTCTCTTTCATTACACCAAATGTTAACAGACCCACTGCTAACCCGTTTGAAGCTTAAATACAATAAAATATTTATGGGCATAAAAGGCGGGTCCTTTAGGCAGCCTTCTAGAAACCAGGAGGCTCTGATCTCTTCGCAGGGAGCTGCAGACAAGCTTGAGAGTAGAAAGAGAGGGGCGTGGACTAAAAGAGGGGAAGAGAGGAGTGGAGGTGGGGAGGATAAAAAGTGGGACGTGTTTTCTCCTTCCCCACTGAATCTGCTGAAATCACAGCAGCGGCTGGGGTACAGCAAGTGGACAGAATGGGATGCTTTGTACCTGTGTTTAAAATAGACACAGCACAACACTCTGTTTGTTTTTCTCCCAGGGCAAGGCTGCTGCTCTCGAGGGCCAGAACTCTCCAAAGCACTGGAGGTTGCCATAGTGCAGCTCCACCCAGGAGAGCAGCGGCACCTGCTGTGCAAGGCACAAATAGTGCCCCCCCCGCCCCCTGTACTCTGCACTTCTCCATGCACGGGCGAGCTGCCATCATACATATTCAGTGAGGCCAGCAGGGCTCCACATGGCCTCATGGTTCTGGCAGGGATGAGACTAAACACACTCGCAGGAGGGCTGGCTGGCAGGCAAGGGACATGTTAGCATCACTTGCTAAATGTTTGTGCTTCCTCCCTCTCTTTCTGCAGCTTGGGTGTGTGCCTAGAGTTCCCATGTCCACCGAAATTCCGGGTTTCACCTGGATTTTAAGCATCTCACCCAGCTTGCTTACCTCACCCAGATTCTCCCAGATTTCAGGTTTCATGAAAGGAAAGGAAAGGAAAAGAAAGGAAAAGAAAAGAAAAGAAAAGAAAAAGCTAAGCTCTAGCCCTTGTAGAAACAGAGTTATGGAGCAAAATGTGCAGTCACTATTCTGCTCCGAAATTATTTTCCAGCCAATTTAAATAATATGCAAATTAGGCACCCAGATTTGGAAAGCCAGAATATGGCATCCCCATGTGTGCCCCTTGATTCATTCTGGCCCCAAGTAACTTAAGCCACTTCCTTCACCTTCCCTCCCTCCTTTGTCCCATCCCAGAATCCTTTGCACTGCAGGCTAGTATGTGTGCATGCGTGCATGTATGCGTGCCTGTAAATAGCTGGAAATACTATGAGGAGGAGGCTCTTTCTCCATCCACGACTCCCCTCCACATAATTTAATTTTGTTTTGCTAGGCAGTCTATGGAACATGCAGTTCAAACAGCACACGGTACAGTCTCTTCCTGATGGACTCCACCATGTCCGTATGCAGCTGCTGGAATTGCATATTTGAAATGCTCTGCTGTGTCAAAAAATGTTTTGTCTGTGCACATGAGACGCTTGTCAGGGAGGACACAAAATGAAAACGTTCGCCCGACAGATTAACTTTCCATGGGCAGGAAGTATTTTATGAGGGAAGACTATCAAATATGCAGTGAGTCTGCCACTGCAGTGACATGCTACAATCCAAGAAGGACTGTACCGCATGCTGCTTCTGCCCATGGAATCCACTGCCAGTTACTCCCACAGTTCTGACCGGTCTTGACGCTGCTGTCTCCAGGTCCACAGCTGGGGACCAATTTTCTATGCTGCAGCTTCATCACCCAATTAACACTATCCAAGTGTCACATAAACGGTGCACGCCCAAGAAATCCCACAGTGATCACTGGCTTCAGACTCTGACTGAGATCTGCCCTTCCTTTCCCTATTTATCCCCAACCGTCTCCCTCTTTTCCTTTAAGAGCTCTCCGAGTTCTTTGTCCTCTTTAGCTTAGCTTGCTCTCTCTCCTCAGCTGTAAAGGGCATTTTAATGCAGGCTGAGCCAGCCCAGGGCAACACAAGTACGTGAAGGAAAAGTGAATGATTTTGCCCAGTGAATGAAAAAATAAAATTCACCACCGAGAGCAGGAAAGGGAGACACAGTGCACAAGGTACATAGGAACATAGGAAGCTGCCATATACTGAGTCAGACCATTGGTCTATTGAGCTCAGTATTGTCTTCACAGACTGGCAGCGGCTTCTCCAAGGTTGCAGGCAGGAATCTCTCTCAGCCCTATCTTGGAGATGCTGCCAGGGAGGGAACTTGGGACCTTTTGCTCTTCCCAGAGCGGCTCCATCCCCTGAGGGGAATATCTTACAGTGCTCACACTTCTAGTCTCAAACGTCTAGTAGCACTCAGCGAATGGTAGTTATATGCCCAGGTAGGTCTAGGCTGCAGGGCACAGAATCGCTGCCAAGAGAAGAATCAAAATTATGGACTAGATCAGTTGTCAAGAGCTGGGACCCACTCCAAACCCCAACCTGCAATAAGGAATCTACTTCTAAGAGCCATGGAACCGTGGATGTAGTAATAGCTCAGTGATGGAGCACCTGCTTTGCATGCCGAAGGTCTCAGGTCCAGTCCCTGGCATCTCCAGGTAGGGCTGGGGAAGACTCCTGCCTGGAACCTTGGAGAAGCCACTGCCAGTGTAGACCAGGGATTCTCAGCGCTGGGTTCCCAGATGTTATTGGACTTTAACTCCCATAATCTCCAGCCCCAGTGGCCTTTGGTTGGGGATTATGGGAGTTGAAGTCCAATAACATCTGGAGACCCAACGTTGAGAATCCCTGGTGCAGACAATACTGAGCTAGACAGACCAATGGTCTGACTCGAGATAAGGCAGTTTCCTATGTATGTCCCTATGTTTCATGTCTGGAGCCCAGTGGTTGAGGGGCTAAGCACCCAGCCACGCTCTCCTTATCAAGCACAAGGGTGGCGGCAGCACAGCTGTGCCCCTCTTGAGGTCGGGTTGCATCCCACTTCTGGGGCATCCTATGTTGAATATTTCTGGACTAGATTACACTCTGCCCTTACACTATCAGCTGGTTCACACCTGCATCTTTATCACAGGGTGACTGCAGCACCAACTGGTGGCTTGGATGTGGGAATCAGCCCTGACAGATGAGCCACCACAAGATGTATCACATCACTTCACCTCCAGCATGGTGCCTCCTAATGAAATCCGCTCACATGTTCAGCTGCCAGTAATTGTCCCAAGTACTCAAGTGATGTGCCCATGTGTATGAACCATCTTGATGTTTACAGTGAGGCTCCCGGGTTACACCGGCCAGTGTTTATGGTCCTGTACAGAGGGGCTAGCACATCCTTGCAAGGAGCTAGCACTGCAGGTACTGCTTTGATCCTTTGCCCCTTCTCACATCTAGGTGCAGCAGCATGGAAGTCACTTCCCTGTAGTGCAATCACATGCAGCTGTCTGAGAACGACGCAACCACATGGCCAGGCCAACCCTGTGAGTCTTTTCTAGCCAATCAGCACAAGCGCAGGAGAAAGACTCATGCAATGAACGCAAGAAATTTAAGCACAGCCCTTCAGTACAAGGGCAGCATACACATTAAAACAAACAAATAAAAACACTGCAATGCGGGTATTAAAATATAGTACTAAGATAGTGGAAAGCAGTAGCCAGATAGCCAGTAAAATCAAGCAAAATAAGAACACGATGACTAAAAACAAGCTGCACAAGATGCTGGAATGGCTGGGGGAAAACAAGTTGCTTGTCCAATGCTGGGAAGTCATCAAAGTTGGTGCCCAGTAAGCTTCTCTGGAGAGAGCGTTGGTGCCACCAGTGAAAAAGCCCTCTCCATTGTCACCACCTGCCTGACTTCAGATGGCAGTGGAGTCTGAAGAAGAGATTATAACAAAGGACATAAGGGAGAAGGAGGTCTTTTAGGTACCTGGGTCCCAAGCCGCTTAGGTCTTTAAAAGTGACTACCAGCACTTTGAATTGTGCCCAGAAATGGACCGGCAAATGGTGTAGCTAAGGGATGGTCAACCAGAGGCTCTCAAGTGGTTGTTGGACTACAACTCCCATCATCCCCAGCCACCATAAACTGTGCCTGGGATTATGGGAGTTGTAGTTCAACAGCAGCCCGAGAACTTCAGGTTGGCCACCCTTGGTGTGGCTAACCAGTCCTGTCCCTGGGACTGCATCATTCGCATTCAAGCCGTAGCTACTTGTTATTGCACCACAGAGTGACAGTTCCCATGCCACTGGGGTTATGTAGGATGATCTCGTAGGTTACAATGACCTCTTTTATTAATGACTCACTGAACAAATGTCACCTGGACAAAGTAAAGCTAACTGGAGTGATTGGGTGAGTGAGTGTGTAAGTTGGGGGTGGAAGTGTGTTTATTTTACTTCCAGTCCTCTGCTCCTGGCACTCTTCCTTCTAACACGTATTATTAATGGCATCCGTCATATAATTTACAGTCACTCAGATCCTCAAGACAGAGCATTCTGCTCTAGTATCTACTAGGAAATGCAGAAAGATGTAAGCAAGAATGCATCAGACCTTCAGGCCCCGGGTCTGCTATATCCAAACCCTCTGTGAGCACTTCTTTATCTTTCCTTAATCTGAAATGTTTCATAAATCATGACCCTTTATGCATCAAGAGACATTACTGAATTATATATAGCTCTGTATTTTCTATTACATGCTCAAAAGAGAAAGAGTGTGTGAGAGAGGGAGTGTAAATTCAAAGGGAAGATAAAGAATTAAAATCTCCCGATAAATACTGCATGTGCCTTGATGGGACGGAGGCCCAGCCACCCCCAATATTCTGACAGGGGAGTTGCACCATATTTGACAGTAGAGTTCGGAACTCCTTTTCACCTAGTATTTTTTGAAGGATTTGCTCAAGGTTATAGTTTACCAAGAGGAAATGTTATTTGTGTCTGCCCACTACACTAAAGACTGCAAATTATTACTATCATAGCACAGGCATGATAGTAATGATCTTGCAACACTGCCAGATCAAGAGTGTGAATGAGCCATCAAGGGTGTGAATGAGCCATGTGTGAATGAGCCATCAGAAACCAGACAGCATAGAGAGGGCTTTTGGTATGACCTTGCCTCAGACACAAGACAACACACAATCAGTTTGCACTTTCAGTTTCCAGTTCAGCACGGGTAGGGCAATGAAGCACAGAGAGATCATGGGGTACATATGGGAACCAGCTCTAAAATAGCAGTTCAGTGATGGAGTTCTCTGCTGTCCCAGAGGGCAAGACTAGATTAAATGGGCGTAAAGTACAGACAGGTAGACTGCACTTGCAGGTGAAATTTATTGCCAGTTAGAGCAGTCTGACAATGGAACCAATGGGGTGTGGAGTGCTCCCTTGCAGGAGATTTTCAAGCAGGCGTTTCAACCAGACGTTTGTCTGGAGTAAATTTGCCCATCAATGCTCCACTAGCTGCTGTTTGCAACGGTGGGGAAATATACAACCCAAGGACAGCAGGAGATGAGAAAGTGCCACCATACTATTTATTTGTTAAAGTATTTCTGCTTTGTGCCTTCCAGGAGCCCGCTGGGATCCTCAGAGGTGTGCCTTGGTAATTTTGGAGCCTGGACCTAAAGGCCTTTGGAAGCCCCCCCCAGTTAAGCATCACCCCCCACCCCACCCCAAACACACCCACCAGGGCTACTCAACTCCAGCACTCCTGCAGATGTTGGCCTACAACTCCCATAATCCCTGGCTATTGGGCACTGTTGCTGGGGATTATGGGAGTTTTAGTCTAAAACAGCAGGGGGGCCTAAATTGAGCAGGCCTGCCCTACACACACCCATACCCCGTGACACACGCCTTATTTTTTAACACATGGGTTTTTGACGGCACAAACAGCAATTGAATTCACAAGAATGTAAGACTATAAAGCAGGTATACTTATGCAAATATGCATTAGCGGAAATATTTCAACACTTAACATATCCCCATCCCACATATTTCTTTCCCCACTCCCCTCTCTGTCCCTAAAGAGGCCAGCCACCTCTTGGGGAGGATGCTTTAGCCCTGGATTTCCTGCATGGAGCAGGGGGTTAGACTAGATGGCCTACAAGACCCCATCGGACCGTAGGCTTCTGTGTTTTACGAAAGGCAGTTCCTGAATTTGCAGACAGAGCCGACAGACATACATCTTGTACATGTGTGGACTGCCTGCACACCTTCAGCTGAATACATACAGCTGGGAGAAAAGGCGCCTTCTCCACTTCACGTGTTCACTGAATGTGTGATTTGTATGTGGCAAGCACGGTTCCCTCTAAGGCGTGCTCAGTTAATTTTAGATCCCGCTCAGCTTGAATCAGGAAGGCCCCATTCCGAATGGATGTGTGCACACACTGCCTTGATACTGCCACTCACTCCCCACACAGTTGAAAAAAATTAGAACACTGGTGACAAGGAATAATTATTTTCTGCAGTTGAAGCTGGAGCAGTTGTCCCTGCTAACGTTTCAGGTGGCACCTTTTCAAGAGGTGGTTATCTTCTGTTTAGCAGGGGGAGAGCAACTGGCCCTTTCCAACCCCCGCACAGCATCCCTCCAGTGGTTGTTAGTGGTGTCGACTTTTCTTTTTAAATCGTGAGCCTTTTGGGGACAGGGCCTTTTGGGGACCTCTTCTAATTTGTTTAAAAATGTATTTTTGTACATTTCCTTTTGACTATTCAGCTGGCCCTGCAATTAGGAGAATGTGCAGTACGGATAGAACCTACAGCTAGATTTTAGCTGTTGATGCTGCCAGATCCTTGGAGACGTACGTGGAGGGAAACTATATCTGGTTGCACGAGTGACTTCTGCAAAGTCTCTTTAATGATCGACTGTGATGACCTTTGAACCTTTTTTTTTACTGCGTGCATCCGGGATGCACCATTTTAATGCTGGAGCCAAATGAACTGGCAGCCCTGCAAAAGGATGCCTCCCCTCTGTCCTCGGTTTATTATTCTCATTGGAGGGTTGAGAGGGGAGGTTTTTTTTCACAAGGAGGTTTTTTTAAAATAAAATTTTATTTTATTTTGGGATATTAGGAACACAGGAAAATGCTTGAGATTCTGGATCACACCTGTGAGCTGACTAAAGAGAAACAATGCAGGGCTGGGGGCAAAGTGGATAACAGGGGCAGGCTTTCCATGGGGTGACTGTGTGCACTGAACACAGGCAGCCCAATGGGACCAGGATCGGGGTGTGTGTGTGTTTGTGCTCTTCCTGCCACTGCAGCCACCTGCCTCCCTCCCTCCCTCCTCCTCATTGCTGGGGGGCACACAGGCCAATGATGTCACTGCCTTGCGACATGTGCTGGGTGGTGATGTCATTAGCCTGCACACTAGCTCTTTGCCAGTGTCAGCAATGGGAAGGGAGGTGGCGGCTGCAGAGGGAGGGATACAGGCAGGTGGGCGGAGGCTAGCAGCGGTGGCAGGAGCTGCCAAAAACTAGCTGTGGGCCACTGCCCACGTCACTATGCTAGGGACAGAAAGCTGTAGATTTCCAAGCCACATCCCCTAAATTCTCACATGAGGTTATCAGGTTTCAGCCGATGAGGATGTGCAAGTACCTTGAAGTTCCTTGGTGTAATGGGAGGTGAGGCAGCTACAGAAGGGCTGGGCAGTCTGAGGAAACTGCAGCTGGAGATGATGGAAGCTGTAGTCCAGTGACAACTGGAGAAGCTCAGGTTGGCCACCGCTGCACTATGGCTGCGTCTGCTCTTTCCTCTCCACATCCTACCATACCCTTCCCCATCAGTGGTGCAACACACCTGGAGACCCCCATCTCAGTGGAGGAGAAGCACAGATTACACCAATATTGTATCACTTGGTGTGTATGTGAGAGCTATATTTAGCTAGCGCGCGCGCACACACACACACACACAAATAGGTGTGACAATTAATGTAGTGTAGTGAATTCATAGGAATATATCAAACAGGGGTAAGATGGCATCTAACTGACCTCCTCAATAATCTGCTGCCTGGCTCACCTCGCCTCATGGAAGGGCCACTCCTGAAGCTGCCTTATTCCAAGCCAGACCATTGGTCTATCTGGCTCAGTGTCTACTCTGACTAGCAGCAGCTTTCCAGAAATTTGGTCATTCCCAACCCTACCCAGATGCTTAGGATTGAAACAGGGACCTTCTGCATGCAAAGAACGTGCTCTGCCACTGAGGCATGACCTCTTCAAGAACAATGTAGAGTTTCAAAGGCTGCCCGTCCCCAAGGTAGAGCAGAAAAGTTTGCAAATATACAGAGAGCATCCACTGAAGTTTTAGAAAATAGAAGGGAGTAGGGATGTGCGGAACCGGTCCAGCGGTCTGGTCCAGGGGTTCGTGGTCAAACCGAACCACCCCCACCCCCGGTTCCATTGGACCAGAACCAGACTGCTGGGTCTGGTCCGGCAGGTCCGCGACATTTTTTAAAAAAATTAAAACATTAAGCAAGTACCTCTAGGCCCTCCGGGGGGCTTGCTGTAGCCGCGGGGGTGGTGGTGGTGTCTGCGCAGGTTACCTCTCCTCCCACCGGCCTTCCTCATCGCCGCCACGGCTGGGTAAGTGAAGCCTTTTTGGCTCTTTCAGGCCTCCGTAAGAGCGAGTGGCCGCCAAAATGGAGCTCTTACACTCTTACAGGCCCGAAAGGGCCAAAAAGGCTTCACTTATCCGGCCACAGCAGTGATGAGGAAGGCTGGCGAGGGGAGAAGGAACCTGCGCGGACCCCCCCTCCCCAGCGGCTACAGCAAGCCCCCCGAAGGGGCTACAGGTACTTGCATAATGTTTAAATTTTTAAAAAGAAAAAAAATTCATGGACTGGTCCAGGACCGGGGCAGTGGGGGGGGGGTGTTGATGGGGGCCGGACTGAACTGGCCCAGTTCCATTCGAGTCTGGTCCAGCCTCGAACCGAACTGGGCCAGCCGGTTCCATGCACACCCCTAGAAGGGAGGCTTGAAGAAGCCTCCAGTGACAAGGGCTCTAAGATTCTGCACTCCTCAACAAGGAGTTTCTGGGATGGCTAATTGTGGGAGACTCCCAATTGTTCCCCAGCCCTGACAGGTGCCTGATCCCACCTGCTGTGCCTTTCCTGTGGACTGCGCGGCCACACAGATGTCCTTCCAACAAGCCTGTGTTCCCCCTGCTGGTAGAAGGCAAAGGAGACAGCCTGAGGACATGCTGACTCTCTTTCCTGGCCTCCTCCCTCTTTGGCCTTCTCTCAGTACCCTGATGGTTTCTGCACTGACGTATGCCATACGCCTGTAGTGGGAAAGCATGGAGCAGGTGAAGCACCAAGAACTCAGCCAGGAAGCACAGTCAGATGGTGCAGTGACTCAGGGGAGCAAGTGGAGTTGGAAAATGGGCTGATGAACATGCTGTGGGAATATGCTGTTGCCTGTGGGCTCATGTGCAAATGAGTTAGGAAAGCATCTACAAAGACCTGGGGAATCATGCAGCTTTCCGCTCCCACTGTCAGCTTCATGGCAACAAAATGCCATAGAAAGAACACCTCTATGCTAGGATTTATATTGGCATTACCTAGATCTAATATAAAACTTAGAGGGAACTCTCAGGTCAACCCTCTCATCTGCCAAGGAAGCTTGAGTGGAAACCGGAAGAGCCGCTTATGCTGAATCAGGAATACAGCAAACATGATGCTTTATCCTTCAGTTTCAGGTTTTCAGACTCCTCGTAAACAGCCCTCAGACCACAGAACTGGATTATTATTATTATTATTTATTATTATTACATTTATATCCCGCTCTTCCTCCAAGAAGCCCAGAGCGGTGTACTACATACTTAAGTTTCTCCTCACAACAACCCTGTGAAGTAGGTTAGGCTGAGAGAGAAGTGGCTGGCCACCCAGAGCCACCCAGAAAGTCTCGTGGCTGAATGGGGATTTGAACTCGGGTCTCCCCGGTACTAGTCCAGCACTCTAACCACTACACCACACTGGCTGATACGAATCAGTCACTGATGTCCATCAGTGCTGCGGCTATAGTTTTATGATCAAAACAAGCCCAAATGTATTGAATTGCCCTGTCAAAACTGTCCTGAGCCATTTTTGGAAGGCGGTATAAAAATCAAATAAATAAATAAATAAAAATAACAATGGTAAAACCTATTTCCCCCGCATTAAGCTTCTTGCTGTGTCGTTCCATTTAATCCTGTGTGCAGACTCATGATGCACTTAGTCGAATTAATGATCCTGTGCACTCATACCCTGAGAAGTAAGTATGGGTTTTTCCTGCCCTTTCAGGGTGGAATGACATATTATGGGAAACACAGCTTGCTGTCAAGTAGGGCCATTCTGCATTGATTCTCCTCATACTTGACACCTTGTACCAGATGGCAAAATGTACGATTGTCTGGAGTAGATTTGCCCATCAATGCTCCATGAGCTGCTGTTGGCAACGGTGGGGAAATATACAACCCAAGGACTGCAGAAGATGAGAAAGTGCTACCATACTATTTACGTGTTAAAGTATTTCTGCTTTGTGCCTTCCAGGAGCCCGCTGGGATCCTCAGAGGTATGCCTTGGTAATTTTGGAGCCTGGACCTAAAGGCCTTTTGAGCCCCCCCTCCCCCGGCCAGTGAAGCATCGCCCACCCACCACCCACCAGGGCTACTCAACTCCAGCCCTCCCGCAGATGTTGGCCTACAACTCCCATAATCCCTGGCTATTGGCCACTGTAGCTAGGGATTATGGGAGTTTTAGTCCAAAAACAGCAGGGGGGCCTAAATTGAGCAGGCCTGCCCTACACACACACACACCTTATTTTTTAACACATGGGTTTTTGAAGGCACAAACAGCAATTGAATTCACAAGAATGTAAGAATATAAAGCAGGTATACTTATGCAAATATGCACTAGTGGAAATATTTCAACACTTAACATATCCCCATCCCACATATTTCTTTCCCCACTCCCCTCTCTGTCTCTAAAGCACCCGGCACAGGTAAGACCTCTGGGGATCCCCAACGAGGCTCACAGTCCAAATACCCAACAATAAAACACACAGGCTCCAATCCTTCCCATTTACCAGAGATAGTCTCTGTTTTTTGGAATGTGTCCCTCGTAAAATGCTCTCCCTATTTTGTCCCTTGTTTTGCCTCTCGTCTCTGAATGGGTGGGATCTCTAGTGCAGAGATGCGCAGAAGTACGCTGCTTGGGGGTATTACTGGACCCGGCTCTGCTTTTGAAAGCTCAGGTGGAGATGGTGGCCAGGGGTGCCTTTGCACGGCTTCGGCTAGTGCGCCAGCTGCGCTCCTTTCTCAAGAAGGCAGATCTGGCCACAGTTACCCATGCCTTAGTCACATGACAGCTGGATTACTGTAACATGCTCTACATGGGGCTGCCCTTGAAGAATATCTGGAAACTGCAGCTAGTGCAAAATGCGGCAGCTAGGGTTTTATCTGGAGTTGCCCGGTGGGAGCACATTACACCCATTTTGAAAGAGCTGCACTGGCTACCAGTTTGTTTCTGGGTCCAATTCAAGGTGCTGGTTTTGACCTTTAAAGCCCTTAATGGTTTGGGCCCAGGATACTTGAGGGACTGCCTGCTCCCAAGGGTTGCTGCCCACTTGACGAGATCATCTGAGGGGGCTCTGCTCCAGGTGCCGTCAATGAGGGAGGTTCGGTTGTCGTGCACGCAGGACAGGGCCTTCTCTGTTGCTGCCCCCAGACTCTCCCAGTGGCTATCCGCTCCTTGGTCTCCATCACAGTTTTTAGAAAGCATGTTAAATCTTGGCTTTTTACGCAGTCTTTTATATGACTGTCTCTGCTGCTGCTTCTTTGTATATTGTACCATTTTTATGCTTGTGTTTTAATTTTTTAATCAGATCTGTTTTATATTTTTAGCTTAATATTTTAATTGTCTAATTTTTGTAATTTTGTTTTTAATTCTGTGTAAACCGCCTTGGGATTGTTTTAATGAAAGGCAGTATATAAATTTAACAACAAACAAACAAACAAACAAACAAACAAACAAACAAACAAACAAACAAACAAACTCTAATGCTCGTGTGGGCCAGAACTAACCATGACTTGGTGTATGGTGGTCGAGGATAACTCTCCGCATATTAATTATTACATTCAAATTAATTATTAAAAATGTTAATGAAAGCAAGGGGGGCAGAGGGTTGGAGTCAGGGGGGAAAGTGCGGGGACAGTGGCTGACACATTGTGCAAAGCAACATGGTTGGTTTGGAACTGCCCATGGCTCTCTGGACGCCAAAAGCAATGCCTGCGGGGTTGTAGGACAGGGCTTGTCCATGACTACTTAAAATGGTGCAGTTCCATTTGTGCAGTGCCATGCCCATTATTTCCAACAGACATAGCATTGTAGAAGTGCAATCACACCATTCTAAGTAGTAGAAGATGAGCTTTGTTCCTCAACAATGTGGGAACTCAAGGTGAACTGACACTCGGGTCTCATGACTGCCTCTGCTAACTGCTCTGTGAAGGATGAGGCAATCCAGCATTGTATTGTGAAATAGGTACTCAAAGAAACACAAAGGCCAGGCCTGAGCTATCCAAATGCTAACATTTAACTCACTATCAGATAATGTCTGGAGAAGTGAGGAGCTGAGCTCCCGTTTCCTCCTGCAAGAAGTCTATGTTAATCCTTGTCAATGATTGCTCTGCTATGCCCAAAGGGGATACCCAATTGCTATCTATAGAAATCCCACTCTAGGTAGATGCACACAAAGAAAACATCTATAGATTTTAATTCTTATTTTATTAACACCTTTTAACACCTTCTGGAACCAGGCGCCAGAAATCTGGGGACAAGAGAAGATGCCCATTTGCAGCTCAGAGATGCAGATTTGCTTTGAGCAAAATAGAATGTCCCCTCCCCTAAATAGCAGCTAACAGAAGATGGGATTCAGATCTCCCTGGACTGAGCTAATATCCTGAATAATTAAAAGACAATATCCAGAAGGTAACAGCAAATTGTCACCTTTTTGGGACCCAGGAAGGATGAGGACATTTTGAATAGACTCTATGGAGATCAAAGGGAGAAGCAACTACAAAAATGGAGCAAGCCAAAGAGAGAGCTAGCAATCTTGCCTAACAAGCATACTTGCTCAATAGCCATCCCAGAGTTTGCTGCTAAGCCGCGGGGCAACAAGCAGGAACTCTATCCATGGACAGGAACTGTCTGTGACTACTGCTGAACAGTGAGAAGTCAAGACTTCCCCAGCCATGGTGGTCTCACTCTGCCTCGCTCTGAGCAAACTGCCTGCTTGACCATTGCTCCCAAGCTCCTGTTCCCAGATACAGCATCTCTCCTTCAGCTGAATTCCCATCACTCTCAAGCCTCTGACCCTGGTAATATGCTGCTTCCACAAGCCTTGGATTCCTCTTCCCTCCTCCCTACTAATCACTGCCATCCCTCTCCTGAGCCCTCCCTTCCTCCTTCTTTCTCTGCTTCTCTCTAAACATTTTATTAGGATTTGTTAGATTATTAGATAGCTGTAATTACTGAGTGCACATACATATGTTAGTTAGGCACATTACACTTTGAATCAGAAACATGTTTTTAATTTGGATTATTTTATTATTTTATCCTGATGAGCAACTTTCTATAATAAAGCCCATTGAACTTTCTGAGTGTGTCTCTTTCTCTGTTTGCGCGCCCAGATCCTACATGGTCACCATCTCCAAGAACCAATTCAGTTTGTGTATGATGTGACTTTGCCTCTTTCCCTCTGAGCATATACAGAGTGCGAAACTAGGTGTAGTTCACAACAAAATATAAGGTAGCCACAGCCACTGGAGGGATGCTGTGCTGGGGCTGGATAGGGACAGGTGCTCTCCCCCTGCTAAATATAAGAGAATCACCATTTAAAAGGTGCCTCTTTGCTCAGTTAGCAGGGGTTACAAAAGCAGCTTAAGCCAGAGAAAAGTTTGTTTCCCTTTCCAGATGCTGCCACCGCTATCACCAGCAACAGCAACTCTGCTTCCTTTTTGTCTTCCTACTTATCAATTCTGCACTTGTTGACACAATGCAGCCAAACCTCAGAAGAACGTCCAAGGTCATCACCCCATGGCACAATCTGCTTGGCTGGCATTCAAATGACGGAATTCACTCTCTGTGCTCTGGTAGGCAAGGTCTGGGCTTGAAAAGTTTGCGTCTCGAATCAACTAATGGGTCAGAACGGCGCTCGCTCTATTATTCAAGCATCCTCCTGGGTAGGAAAGCTACAGAGGAATGCAGTGGAGGAGCCGTGCCCTTGAACACAAGAGACTCGATGCAATTTATAATTACAGTCATTTATAACGTTATTATTTATGCAGTCAAGGGGGGGTTGGGAGAGACCAAAATGAAAGCATGTGGAAGCTGACAGTCTGAAAAGCTGTTGTTAGTGCTATGAAAAAGCCAGGCTGCCTAGCAAGTCAGAAATAATCCTAAATTGCTAGCTCTTCTTTCGCTAGCTTGTCCCCCACTTTGCCCCACCCTCCCAGTTCCTGAGGATACTAAGCATCATGAGAAGGAATAGGCTTAGCTCTCTATTCCCCTCTGCACATTTTAAAAACGATGTTGTGTTAGAATTAATATTTTAATTCTGTCTACATAATTGAACATCTAGTCAGAGAAAAAACCCTGTCTCAGACATGTAAGTCTTGAAAGAAGAGCCCCGCTTTAGAAAACAGCCTAAAAGGAGAGAATACTGATAGAAAGGAGGCAGAGAAACGAGCGCTCCATGGCCAGGACTGCAACAAATTGAACCACAGCCAAACCATTAGGGAAGACACCCATTGCTCCTGCTTGCAGGTGTGGCAAGGTGTCATTGCGCCCATTTCTGCCAGCACACCATTCCGGGCATACAGAAACTCCCTTGCAAAACTGCTTTCCCTCACTGATGGGACTCGGTGGTTTGCAGCCACGATGTTGCCCAACTAGAAGCTCTGGTGTGTGGACAGTCCCCTGCAAGTGACTAGCTCAGCGGTGGCCCACCTGAGGCTTTCCGGCAGGGGCACAGGAAAGCTGCCAGAGGCCCCGAGATGGGATGTGAGGGTGGGCACTGTGCCACACCCTCCCACCACCACATGCACACGTGCCACTGCTGGGCAAGCTACCCCGTGCCAGCCGGGCCCTGTCCACCTGCCCCTTCCGCCAGCGCAGGAGGCACCTCTGGCACGGAGTACAGACGTGCAGGCTGTCCAGTCGGCACGTGCTTTCTTCGCTTGCCCAGCTGGGAGCTCCTCCCTCTCCCTCAGGTGCAAGGGAGAGGAAAGACAGCGTGGTGTAGTGGTTAGAGTGCTGGACTAGGACCGGAGAGACCCGAGTTCAAATCCTCATTCAGCCATGATATTAGCTGGGTGACTCTGGGTCAGTCACTTCTCTCTCTCAGCCTAACCTACTTCACAGGGTTGTTGTGAAAGAGAAATCTAAGTATGTAGTACACCGCTCTGGGCTCCTTGGAGGAAGAGTATTATTATTGAAGTATTATTATTACATATAAATATCATCATCATCATCAGCAGCAGCAGCAGCAGCAGCACTCAGCCCGGTCGACAAAGAAAGCACTCACTGGCGGGATGGGCCACATCTCTGCACCCAGCACTGGCAACACCCCCTGCCCTGGCAGAAGGGGCGGGTGGAAGGGGCATGGCCAGCGTGGGGTAGCGCACCTGGCAGCAAAGAGGACAGGTATGGTGTCTGGCAACGGCAGGAGGGGGGGTTTAGCTAGTGGTGTGCACAGAACCATGGAGGTGCGGTTTGACGGTGGGGGGTGGCTCTTTAAGGGTGGGGGAGGGAGCACTTACCTCTCCCGCCGCTCCGTTTTCCAGGTAATCCATGGGGCGGCAGCGTACCTTCCTGCCGCCCCTTCCCCCATTCTTGGCTGGAAGTTTCACCTGCGTGTGTGTGACGTCTAGTCACCATCCACACACACACACACCCCGGCGTCGAACCTTCGAGCCGGCGCCGCCTTCGAACTGGTTCAGAGGCCTTTAGAATGGCCTCCGGACAGTTCATGCACATCCCTAGTTATAGCATCCACTGATGGTGGTGGCTGCACGGGGGGGGGGGGCAGCCCCTGTACCCCCATGGCCCAGGAACACTTGTTCCTCCTTGTCCAACGGTGGCTACAACACTGCTTTACAGCTACTGCTGGACTACAACTCCCATCATCCCCAGCCACAGTTTATTGCTCCAAGTTGGCCACCCCTGGGCTAGAAGATTAGGCTGCCCATCTCGTAAGGCTATCATAGTGTACCTCAAGGTAATCAGGCAGTGGTATGTATTATGGGCTGTTTGGAAACACTGGCATAAGACTGCACAACAGTTCAGCCGCTGATATTCAATTTGATATCAATTTTACCTCAAACTGTGTTAAAGCAGACTTAGCAAAGAATCTCTCTCTCTTTCTCCCCATCTTTGATGATCCCTGGCGTAGACTGTAAGCCTTTGCTATTTAATGAGGCCTTTGATTAAATTGTTCAGCTGCTTTCACAACCGCAACGGCAGGGAACCTGTCGGGCACAGAGGTGCTGAGCGCCGTATTGATCCATTCATCAAGACATCTCAATCAGTTTTGCCGTTAACAGGAGCAAGGTGGCTAGAACTCAATTCTATCACCAACATCTACAAGAGTATTGATGCTAACCTTCTAGAAAAGTAGGATCGGGGCTCTGAATTACACACTGAGATTAGTATGCGCTCAGTTGATAGGAGAAATAAAAACTGAGGAATAAAATGGATGAATTATGTACTCCTGAGTGGTGTAGCGGAGAAATGACTTAATAAGCAAGCCAGAGGTTGCCGGTTTTAATCCCCGCTGGTATGTTTCCCAAACGATGGGAAAGACCTATATTGGGCAGTAGCAATATAGGAAGATGCTGAAAGGCATCATCTTACACTGCGTGGGAGATGGCAATGGTAACCCCCTCCTGTATTCTACCAAAGACAACCACAGGGCTCTGTGGTTGCCAAGAGTCGACATCGACTCGACGGCACACTTTACCTTACTTTTAAGTAGAAGTACAAAACTTTGATAGTACCTAATTCCACAACTGCTGGGCATAAGAGCCATTGGGGCCCAATTAGTTAGCCCAGTGATGAATGTGGCTATGAGTGTTCAAACCAACCAACCAAGCAACCATTATCACAGCCATAGACCAGCATAAAGTATAAGGGGCTGATTACATGTTAAAACTAAGAGTAGATAAAAAGTATACAGGGTGATCACATATGGTACAGTACTTTAGTATAACAATACTAAAAATACTAAAAATAATAGAAAGTACACAAAAGCATGAGGGCATAAAAAGCCTGACAAGGCATAAAAGCAATAAAAGTCATAAAGGTGCATAAATGGCATAAAAAGGGATGGGGGCCATAAAAATGAATGTAAAAAGATTAAAAGACATAAGACAAAAATACATAAAAGCCTAAGTAATAAAAATGGATAACAGCCAGACTATAAGGCTATAAGGGGCAGTAAGAAAAAGGGAGGAGCGTACGTATTTCTATTGAATCAGTATTGGGAGAGCAAAGTGTAGAGCCTGCCCTGAGTCACCGAGGGTCAGATTAAGGTTGATAGGACTCACTGCCTACCATCCGCTGACGGATGCTGGTAGCTGCCACACAGAACCTGGCGACGCTATATGTGATGGCAGGCTTAAAGTCAGAAAGCAGCAAGGAGCTGTAGAAATGGCTTGCACAGCAATGAACATAGGAACATAGGAAACTGCCATATACTGAGTTAGACCATTGGTCTATCTAGCTCAGTACTGTCCTCATAGACTGGCAGCGGCTTCTCCAAGGCTGCAGGCAGGAATCTCTCTCAGCCCTATCTTGGAGAAGTCAGGGAGGGAACTTGGAACCTTCTGCTATTCCCAGAGTGGCTCCATCCCCTGAGAGGAATATCTTGCAGTGCTCACACACATCAAGTCTCCCATTCATATGCAACCAGGGCAGACCCTGCTTAGCTATGGGGACAAGTCATGCTTGCTACCACAAGACCAGGGTGAGGGAAGTGCAAATATTTCTGTAGAACAAACAGTGGAGGAGGATATGCTCAGTAGTTTCGATCTGCCCTGAGCCACTGGGGCAAAGTCGCTCTGCAAACGGAGTCCTTCTATAACGGCCTTCTGGCACTGCTGAAGGGCGGGCATGGCAGCGAGCCAGAGTGAACATCCTCTGAGGACCTCGGGAAGCTATTTTTGTCTCGATTGTCTGAATCCAACTAGACTGGTAATCATAACGTGGGGTTAGGGGGACTTTGCTGGCCAATGGCTGTAATGAAATTGATGATGATGATGAGTTAAGGGGACAAGACCAACTGGGCAAAAGGATAGTCTGAGCCAGTAGCAGAGGGTGGCCATCCACACACTAGCCGCCACCTTGATCAGGCCTGTCTCCAGGCACAAGGTGGCATTGGGAACACATCTTGGTGCTTGCAAAGCTGCCTGCAGGAATTTAGATTGCACAAGTTCCAGAATCGCAAAATTGGGGAAGGGGCCCAGTTGGGCACCATAAAGAAGCTGAGCTAGCAGTTTGGTTATGAGGAGTTCGAGAGCCGCAGGTACATAATGGCCTCCTCTCATCCACAGGAATTTGAGAAGGGAAGAGGAGCGTGTGTGTGTGTGTGTGTGTGGTTCAAACTGCAACCTAGCCATAGACTTAATGGTTGACATTCAGAGCGAGGAAGCACCAATACTATGAGAGCTCAGCCTAACAGAATTTCCCCAATGTCAGACAGTGATCTGATTCAGAAATTTCTGAGGAGGAACTGCTTGACCCACAGTCCCCTGATATGGTCCTGCTACAGGATGCTAAGGAGGGGGCCCCACGGATGGAGAACTTACCTATTATAGAACAGCAGGAGGTTGCTGGGGAGCCATTGCCCTCTTCAGATGGGGAGGGGTCAGGGCCAAGCAGCAGACCAGTGAGCTACGTGGAGTGCCGGCATGACCGCAGAAAGGGGCAGCGTTTTGTACAGAGAAGAAGCAGCCGTTTGGCTGCAAAGTCTGACCAGGGAGGCGTCTGAATCTGTAACTCCAAAAGTAGGCGGGGCCTTAATTGGCTTCACCTGGCAATTATCCTTGAAGAGGTATAAATTCAGACCGCTCACTCTGTACCACGATGGTTTCAACTGGCCACTTTGGCGTGCAGCTCCAGCTCCTGGCTTTGTGCACCTTGTTCCTGATTGTTTCAAGGTGGTAATTTCCATTGACTTTGCTACTAGTAAAAGCTTATCCTATGCATTCCTGCTGTTGCTTGATTTATTGTGGGAGCATGCGCCCATGACACCCAAATACTCAGCCTCAGTGCAGCAGGGAAATGTCAATTTATGACACCCTCCACTTGCCAAGAAGCCCTCTGTGCCACCTGAAAACATGTCCCTGGAGGTTGTGCAGCCCTCAGGGACATATTTTTGGATGCTATAATTTGCACAGCCCCTCAGGTACACAGGAGGCAAGCGTTCTCAACTCACACCTTTGCATGAGACCCAAATGCCCTCACCACCTCCCTACCGGTATGGAGAGTTCCTTAAAGTGCATGGAATCCTGCCCTGCTTCATCACCATCTTGAAAAGCATGGAGAGTGCCAGCACTTTCACCACCAAGCTTATGGGAAAAGTGCTGGGAAATTACTCCACTTCCCATGCCCCTTCCAAGCTGGCACTGGAACAAGATTAGGCAATTCGGAATTCCAAAGCACAGGGGGAAATTGGGATGAGGACATTTTTCAAAGCACATCTATTAAAAGTTAACAAAATTCACTTTTTGTTTTTATCATGAATATAGGCAGCTAGCTTATAGTAATTATGAGTAATGGAGGAGCAATTCATTGTGCTATTGTAATTGATTGATTGATTGATTGATTGATTAAGTGCTGTCAAGTCAGTGTCTACTCTTAGTGACCACATAGATAGATTCTCTCTAGGATGATCTGTCTTCAACTTGGCCTTTAAGGTCTCTCAGTGGTGCATTCATTGCTGTCATAATCGAGTCCATCCATTGTAGCCCTGATAAAATGGCCACACAGAGGGAGGCAAGATGGCAGGAGCTCAGAGGGACAAAGCCTGCTGGGTGGGGAGAGGGGCCTATGTGTATTACTCACTTCCTCAAGGCCCAACATTTCTCTTACAGGGTAGGAACTGAAAAAGGCGAATGTATTTCAGTGGGTTTCATTTATTTTTGTCTGGAGGCTCACAGGCAAAGCTGTCAAGAAGCACCCCAGGCTAACATTCCTTTTCTTGCAAGCAGAGTTGAAAAAAACAATAGAAAACAGAGAAGCCAGACCAATGGAACTATCATTCCAATCTGCTTTCTGACAAGTGAAGATATACAGGCACCCTCTAATTGCTTGTGACAGTTGCCACCAAACCCTTCCATCATCAATATTTCTATGGAGGTGATTCAAAAATAGTGATTCTTTCCTAAAGTAAAAGTAAAAGGCACACTGTACTCTCTGCTTTGGATGTTTCCCATTCATATGTGGGAGGAGAACTGGTCTTGCAGTAGCAAGCATGAGATGTCCCCTTAATAAGCAGGGTCACCTCTTGTTTGCATTTGGATTGGTGATGACATATGAGTGCTGCCTGCTGTAAAATATTCCCCTTAGGGGATGGGGCATAGCTCAGTGGAAAAATCATCTGTTTGCATGCAGAAAGCCCCATGTTCAGTCCCTGACATCTCCAGATAGGGCTGGGAAAGACTCCTGTCTGAAACCATGGAGAGCCACTGCCAATCAGTGTAGACAGTACTGAGTTACTGTAGGTGGACCAATGGACTCAGTATAAAGTGCTTTCTATGTTCCTAATTGTTCAGCAGGACATGTGACATAGTCTTTTCACAAGTCTCTGCCCCTCAGGATGCATATGGGTGTTGTTTGAAAGGACCCTCATGTCAAAATCTTCCTCCATGTAAAAGGCTGGCATGCATTCTCCTCTCACTTGTTAGCTTTCTACTTACAGGGGATTTTGAAAGTGTTCGAGCATTCACAGTACATGATGAGTGTTCCAAGTGATTTGCATGCATTAACAACAACCTTGCAAGGTGGGGGTTCTGAAACTTGGCCCCCAGGTGCTGTTGGATGACAATTCCCACAATTGCAAAGGCCATTGTAGGAACATAGGAAGCTGCCATATACTGAGTCAGACCACTGGTCTGTCTAGCTCAGTATTGTCTTCACAGAGTGGCAGTGGCTTCTCCAAGGTTGCAGGCAGGAATCTCTCTCAGCCCTATCTTGGAGAAGCCAGGGAGGGAACTTGGAACCTAGATGTTCTTCCCAGAGCAGCTCCATCCCCTGAGGGGAATATCTTCCAGTGCTCACACATCAAGTCTCCCATTCATATGCAACCAGGGCAGACCCTGCTTAGCTATGGGGACAAGTCATGCTTGCTACCACAAGACCAGCTCTCCACTCCTGACTGGGGATCGGGGGTTACCCAGGACATTTTGCTGCCGGAGGTGAAGGACAATATGACACCTCTCTGCCCATCTGCAGGCAGCTGCTCAGCAATGCTCAGGCCATGCTGTCAAGCCATGTTGCCGAGGAAGCAGTGGTGGCAGCACACAAGCACGCTCAGAAGCAGGCTGTGGTGGCAGGAGGATTCCTAGCTTGCCTCAGGGATGGCGGAGGGAAAAGGGGAAAGAAGAGATGTGCCCCAGCGAGAGAGGAGGAGGAAATGGACAGCATATCCCAGTGGGGCGAGGAATGGTGGTGGCAGTGGGCAGCAGGGATGCCCATGGGGTGGTGCTTGTGGTGGCCTGCAGCCCTCCTTTTGACTGCAGCAGAGGCAGCAGCCTCACCCTGTCTCATGAAATAGCTACCTTGTTGGGGGTAATGGGAGTTGTAGTCCAACAACATCTGGGCAGCTTGGAGCTGGAGAACCGCTGAGTAAGTCAGCTCACATCTGGAACTACTACTACTACTACAAATGTTCTCAAAGCAGTTTGCATAGAAACTTCCATAATAAATTAAGAAGATGGTTCCCTGTCCCCAAAGAGCTCACCATTTAAAAAGAAACACATGGTAGACACCAGCAACAACCACTGGAGGGATGCTGTGCTGGGGTTGGATACAGACAGTTGTGCTCCTCATGCTAAACAGAAGGCGGCAACCGCTTTGCTCTGTTAGCAAGGAAATGACCAAAAAAACCCAACAATCTGACAATAGTGAAAACAAACTACCTCAACAATGAAATCCAATCAACTGCAAAACAAACAAACAATTAATTAATTAATTATTTTAAAACCTGCTCTTGTAGGAATCGGCCTGCAACAGCAAATGAACTGGCAAAACCCAGTGCCGTAGGGGTTAGCTGTAAACAAAAACAAACTGGCCCTTTCCCAGCACTTTTGGCAATTTGAGCGGCCCTTTCAGCTGAAACAGCCTGACAGTGCTGGAAAAAGCACAGGGGGCTCTTTCCGGGCCCCCTTGCACTTGTTTGCATGCCCAAGGGGGGAAATGGTTTTATCTCCGTTTTGGTTTTGCATTTGAAAAACTTTATCATCTCAGGGCTGTAATCTTGAGATTACCACTTCAGTCAAACATAATATTCCTTGTTGACCTTGGTAGCCAAGGTGTCCCATTAGAAGAGGAAAACAAAGGATGGATGAGCTGTGCTCGAATTACAGGTGAGCAGAGTGGGCTCAGACGCTCTACCCAATCACTGTGTTTAGAAGGTTACAGAGGGGACCATGACTTGACTAACATGCGGGGAGGGAGTCAAGGTGGGGCTTGTAGATTTCATTAAGGGACTCTTCCTTTCCCCATAATGCAGGCAATATGCATAAACAACTCACATTTCCTCCCCAACACCCCCACCACTCAAGATTCTGTGTCTGTTGCAGAGAGAGCCATACAGAGCCCTGGGGTAAGACACACATTTTAGTCACATAAGAGACAGATATGCAGCAAGCCCTGCTCACTGGGCAAAGAGGCACCTTTTACAGGGGTGGCTCTCTCCTATTTAGCGGGGGAGAGTGCTTGTCCCTGTGCAGTCCTAGCACAGCACAGCATCTCTCCAGTGCTTGTTGCTGGTGTCCTTTTTGTGTTTCTTTTAAAAACTGAATATAGGGACATCATCTAGGAAGCTGCCTTATGCTGAGTCAGACCAGTGGTCCATCTAGGTCGGTATGGACAGTATTGACAGGTCTCTGACTGACAGTGGCTATTCAAGATTTCAGCAGGAGTCTTTCCCAGTGATACCTGGAGATGTTGAAGATTGAACCTGAGACTTTCTGTCTGCATGCAAGCATGAGATGCTCTACCACCAAGCCACGGCTCCATCCCCTATTGTGGGCCCCCTTCTCTTTCCTTTTGCTATGAAAACCACTTTGAGAACTGTTTTGTTATAAAGTGGTATGTAGACATTCCGAAACATAGGTATTTGTCATAAGCACAAATCATAGCTTTGTGATTTCCTTGTTTTACAGAGTGTGGTTTTGTAGCCTCTCATAATTACAAGTAATTTATATAGTATATACTACTACTACTACTACTACTACTACTACTGATATTTATATACCACTCTTAAACAACATTCTCAAAGCGGCTTACAATAAATAAGATGGTTCCCTGTCCTCAAAGGGCTCGCATACTAAAAAAACCCCCATAAGGTAGACACCAGCAACAGTCACTGGAGGGATACTGTGCTGGGGCTGGATAAGGCCAGTTGCTCTCCCCCTGCTAAGTATAAGACAATCATCACTTTAAAAGGTGTCTCTAGTTCTGTTCCATTCCTCACGGTTAGTGAATTTGCAGTAGACGAACCATTGATATCAATGGCAAGCAAGGGGTTAGGGGAATCATGGTTGAAAAAAGACCGAAAAATACAGTAAAAATTAGGGAAAAAATCCCCCCAAATCACCAGGAGTCAGTAAGAGGAGTGAAGGGGACCTCTGGAAATGACTCCCTGACCCCTGGAAATGACCTTCAGCCCCAGAAATGACCTCCAGAAATGACCTCCCAAATCACAAAACACCCCCCGCCCCAAAGATCTTGCCAAACCACAGATACTAAGGTCATGGTTGGCGAGACCTGCCACAATTTCCCGGTTGTGGATACTCAAAACCGTGTTTGGGAAACCCACGGTTGGCAAGGGATGACTGTATAAACATATGCATTATACTGTAAGGTCATTCACACAACCAAAAACTGTGTTCTACCCGTGTTTGGGAGCTGTGTGTGGTCCCAATTTTCTGTAATGTGGAAGCGGACAACCCGGTAGAAGTGATTGTGTGGAAGCAAGGTAGGAGGAAAACCTGGGTAGCTTTTGCTCCTATCTTGCTTCCACACAATCATTTCTACCTAGGTTTTCCTCTTACCTTGGTTCCACACTAATGAAAATTGGGACCACACATAGTTCCCAAACCCAGGCAGAACATAGTTTTGATTGTGTGAATGACCTCAGAGTATTACTGGTCTATCTAACCCAGTGTTGCTTGCTCTAACTATTACTTGCTCCCAAGGATCCCAGAGGCTTTTCTTACTGATATTCTTTAACTCAGGGATTTTCAAACTTGGGTCCCCAGATGTTGTTGGACTACAACTCCCAGAATCCCCAGCCACAATGGTCTTCAGGGTGGTGGGAGTTGTAGCCCAACAACATCTAGGGACCTAGGTTTAAAAACCCCTGCTTTAACTGAAGACTCCAGGGATTGAACCTGGGCCCTTCTGTATGCAAAGTATACACTCCTCCCTGATATATAGAACCATTTTGCTCAGACCAACGGATATGCTCCTAAAAAAACCACGTGGATTCAGAAATCTAAATTCCACAGCAAAAAAAGGAGCTGATATCAACTTCAGCCTTTCCCCATAAAATGATACAATACTATCACCACGTTGCTAAATTTATGACATATATGTGTGTGTGTGTGTGTGTGTATATATACATGTGTGTGTGTTTTAGCCCGTTACAATAACGGGCGCTAGCGTTCCCCCCCCCTTACCTCCCGTTCCCTCCGTCTATGCCCAGCGGGCCAGGCCCAGTCCTCTCCCCGCCTCCGCCGCCATTGGCCCCACTGCAGTATTTTGCATTGTTGAGTCTGAGCCGGCGGCCGAGGGAGGCGGTGGCAGGGCCCAGGTGGGCTGCGAAGAGACGGTCAGGGCGGGCGCCCCCCAGCACTGCCGCCGCCGATCCCTGCATGGGGCTCCGCGGGGCCTGCTGCTGCGGCGCGCTGCGGCCAGGCCTCGGGGCCAGCGGCGGGTCCTCTTCAGCCACCCGCTAGCCCGCTTGTCTCCGAGGGTGGGGGGGAATGGAGGGAGGGAGGGGCGGGGGAAGGAGGGGAGTCAGAGGCCAGTATTTTCGTCGCGGCAGTGGCCGCCGCCAGCGGGGCCAGTCTTCTCGGCGCGGAGGTGGCCGCTGCCAGCGGGGCCAGTCCTTCCTGCCCCCACCGCTGCTGTGGAAGGGGAGTCAAAGGCCAGTATTTTTGGCGCGGTGGTGGCCGCCGCCAGCGGGGCCAGTCCTTCCTGCCGCCGCCGTGGAAGGGGAGTCAAAGGCCAGTATTGCCGCCGCCAGCGGGGCCAGTCCTTCCTGTCGCTGCCACTGCCGTGGAAGGGGAGTCAAAGGCCAGTATTGGCCAGTCCTTCCTGCCGCTGCCGCTGCCTTTCCCTGCTCGGAGCCAACATGGCCGCCTGTGTCTGGGCGGCCGTATCTTTTTCAGCAGTTCTGAGCATGCGCTCCGCGCATGCCCAGAACTGCCAAAAAAGACACGGGCGCACGGGATCACACACAGGGCTTTTATTATAGAGGATATATATATATATATATATATATATATATATATATATATATATATATTTATTAATTAAAGGTAAGAAAGCATATCCTTTGTGCATTTGTGCACAACAATAATGATCAGCATTCTCCATAGGAGTTATTTGATCTGCAGAGTTCTATCCATAAAGTATTTAATGTTCTCTCTCTCTCTCTCTCTCTCTCTCTCTCTCTCTCTCTCTCTCTCTCCTCTAGCCAGAATTCTTCACTCTAGCACATTATGAATGAACCCCATCTGCATCACTGGCAGCAGGAGAAAGATGATTTGCTCAAAAGAAAGGTAAACAGCCAAAGCACGTTTCTTGACACGTGCTGCACCTGAGCCACTGAATGAGTTCTTGTAGAAATGAGCTACCGTTCATGTGAAGCTATTGTTACTGCTTAGTTCCTTTGTACAATGAGGTCAGTGGTCCCAAGTCACAACGTGGTTCATGCCTCTAAGGAATATAGATGCACAGACCTGAATTTTAATGACATGGGGATTCATGCGCTGATGTGTGCTGGGAGCATCTGTGGAAGCTGTGGTATGCTGCGCACTCTTCTCTCAGGTGCGCTCTCTCTCTGTCTCTCTCTGCATTAATTCAAAGGCTAACTAATCCTCTTCCTACCAACGTTGCTTTTCTGCCCTTATGCACAATCAAGAACTGATTCATTTCCGGGAGTAGGGGTGGGGGACCAAGTGTGATTCCATACTATTTTCTTCCTTTATCTTTTAGGACAGGTCTGACCAATGTCTGTATTCCAAAGGGCCAATCTATTCTCCAGGCAGCAGTCTGAGGAGCAGTTTGAGCTTCATGCGTATGGAGCATATGAGACTTGGATGATAGGAAATAATTAATTTGCAGATGAGGGGCTGAAGAATGAACGTGCTTTTAAAAAGATCCCCTCAGGAAGCAGACTGGCCTTTCAGAATAGATATGGGAAACAAACACAAAGCAATGTATGCAAAATACATACGGGGACTGCTTCGTTTTTCTTCCAAGTGAAATAATGAGCAAGCATTTTTCTCATATTTTGATTAACATTGATAGCCACCCCCACCCCCCAAGGACCAGGTAAAGCTACCTCTGGGGAAGCTCTTGCTTTTTTGAGAACCTTTAGATTTCTGATTTTTACCCAGTGCTTTGTCTAGTGAAATAGTTCAGAACTAGTGCTGAGCCAAAATACCAGGATGCATCCCTCCGCCCAGCATTTTTGTCTCCAGATAATCCCCCCTCCCTTCCCCCTCAGCAACCCATTTTTTGCTGATGTGCATCCCTTTGTGAAAAGTTGCAACACTGTTTGCAAGGGGATAGACGCTTTAAGGAAAGAGGGGATTAATTCCCCTTCCAAGGCAACCGAGTGGACACTCCCCTGTCCTGATCCAGTTGTGCTGTGAATATTCCTATGAATTGCTTGTAAATATTCTTGTGTGACAAAATAAGGTCACACCTCCAGCCTCAGAGGCAAGATGCCACTCAATACCAGTTGCAGGGGAGCAACAGCAAGAGAGAAGGCCTGCCCTCACCTCTTGCCTCTGGACTTCTCAGAGGCATCTGGTGGGTCACTGCATGAAACAGGATGCTGGACTAGATAGGCCTTGGGCCTGATCCAGCAGGGCTGTTCTTATGTTCTTAAGGTGGCTTACACGTAGCGCAGCTGATCCAAGAACAGTTGGCTCCATCTGTGTCAGTTTACTTCTCCTGTGCTCGCAGGGGCTCCATCACTACTAACAATGGCATCATCACTGCAGCAAGGAGCCTCCCATTATTCCCAATGGGAGGCTTTTCAGTGCAGTGATGATGCAGTTCTTAGGAGCTGCAGAGGGTGTACGAGCTCGGTTGAAGGGAGGTTAGGGTTTGGACTCACATGGAGCCAGCTAATGCGCCCCATTCTTCACTCAGCAGGGCACTGTGCCCTAGGTAAGCCAGTGTGTGGACTTGGCAAAAGCTGTCTGGTAGTCACTTAACAACCCTTGATAGCCATGGGCTTGTGTTATTGTGCCATGGGCTTACTTTCAAGGTGTAACAAAGGGCATCAGAATGTGGCATACAAAAGGGCTGTTCACATGACTGTAAATAGGGTAGGACAAGCATCCTACCCAGCTTTGGGAACTGTGCACAGTCCCGATTTTTGGTCATGTGTTAGTGAAAACCTAGGTTGGATGGGGGAGGGACATGATTGTCTGTGAGATGGGAGCTGGGTAGGATGGCTTTTCCTCCTAACTCGTTAAGGTGTGTGTGTGTGTGTGTGTGTGTTTAGCAGCTACAAGACATTCAGGATGTAGCCTCATTTGGTCACAGAATGGTGTAATTTAAGTGGTTGTGTGGCCCATGTACCCAAATTTACTTGAATTGGGGGAAAACCTAGTCTTGGATTCAGGTAAATACAGTAATTTTGCAGCTGATGTCACAATGGTGCATCTGCTATGATGTCATCCTACTCAAGGGTTACCACACCCAATCAGATTTGAGGATCATGAGGGCAAGAAAGAAAGAAAACAGTGGATGACATCCAGGCTAACATTGCAATGCAATGAACAAAGCTACACACATGGAAGAAGGTCACATAGCTGAGCGGATGTTCAAAATGGCTCAGTCTCTTGCACTCTTGGTTGACTTGTGCAAGCATTGTCCTTGTAAAACAAGGATAGCTTTGCATAATTCTCTGTAAAATATACGGACTAAGGAAGAGGTTTCACAGCAGGGGGCGCACCACAGGTTGTGCAAGGGCACCTAGTTGAACCAGTGCAACACTGGTCTGGAACAGAAGCTCCTGACTTAGCAGAATGAGCTGGTGGAACATACTTATATTAGTGCAACATGCTGGCATTAGTGCAGTGGCAGACTGGATGTCTGTGCAGAGAAGCACTAAAATATTTCAAATATTTTCACAACTTTTTTGACGCAAAAGTGAATGCAAAACCAAGAAGTAATTTCAGCTTAGTTTTAGTTTTTACTATCTAACTTTCACAAGGTTCACTCAGGTATTTCATTTGTCCCGTATTCTTCTCAAAAGGGTAAATTAACTTCTTTTTTAAACTGTATGTGTAAATAGGAAGTTCATGTCATTTTCTGCCGGGCAAATACTGTACATTCAAATAGAAAATCCTATTTATCTTGGCTTGGTGTTTATTGCCAATATGACTGAACTGTTAGGATGAATGACCTCTTTTGGCTCAATGTCTCTGTCTATATTGTGATTCACAATTAAAGCAACTCCCACCCCAAATAATTTGTCTTTAAAGAATGACAAACTGCACTGCACTTCACCAGAGGCTGGCCAATAAGATGAGCCAACATTTTACATTCATGACAGCATTCTGGCCAGGATGCAAGTCAATAAATCACCTTGGAAAGCCACCAAAAACAGAACTCTACAACAGCAAGCACAATTCTCAGGTAATGTTACTTTGAATATTGCCTGAGCTTTTGACAAAATTAAGGACAACCTGAAATTAGTTGGCAGTTTAAATCATGTGGAAAAAGTAATGAGTAAGAATTGTTTGGAAAGAGGGAAGAAGCTGACTCATTAAAATGTTGGATTACAATGTAATCAGCTGCTGTTTGATGTTCCTAAAGCAGAGGTTCTTAACATTTTTGCACTTACAGGCCCCCCAGATACTCAAGTATTATCCATAGACCCTCACCCCAATTATATAACCCCCCCCAATAAAACTCCAGTAAAAATGAGAGAGAGAAATAGGTTGCCAGGATAGTTATTTTCAAGAACTGTATTCTAGCCCACCAGGAAGCACATTCAATTCAGTGCAGTGAAGATATTCCATGAACTAACTTAATCTACCCCATGGAACTCCAGTAAAAAAACCCTGGCCTAAAGGTTTATGCACATAGTCATGGTTGTGATGTTATGGTTGCAACTATCGTGTGCTAGTCCAATAAGGTAAAACACCTATCGCAGCTCATTTCTCATAGGGCAGCTTTTAAAGTCACATGGAACTGAGGAAACAGGAAATGCTAGTGGGTTGTCTCTGTGAAATTTATTTATTTATTGTTTATTTATTGTTAAATAGGCATTTCCCATAGTCTGGGAAACATACTAGTGGGTATTCGAAGTGGCAACCTCTGGCTTGCTAGTCAAGTCATTTCCCCACTGCCCCATTAGGTGGCTTCCACTGACACTACAAAGTCACAAAATTCAGTGTCAGTGTCAAGTGCTCTAACTCTAACCCTTCATTTTTCCCAAGGAGGGAAAAACTCACACACCAAAACCCCGTATTTCCTCCCCTCATGCATTACTGTGCCCTATTACCTAGAATGAAGCAGCCCTGCTGTTAATGCCTTAGAATTTACATCTGCTTCTGCTCTCCCTTTCCCTCACAGCACTGCAGAGACAATTTATCAGTATGATGGATGACTGGAAGGCAGGCAGGACACTGCAGTTGAGCAAGTGCAGATTGCTTTGAAAAAGAAGAAGAAGAAATCCTGAGAGAGGATGGAATTCATTTCAGCCTGTTTTCAGTTATAGACCCACCTCACTATTCTTTTATTTCATAGGTAAATGAATCATAATGCTTTGTTGCTTCAGCTGTACCTACGTAGAAAGAGAACGTGCACATGTCTATAATTTGGGTTGGAAACTCACAGCATAATTTGTGAGCCACAAAGCTTGAATGCAGCCCACTTGTCATGTATTGTGGCCGGGCAGGTGCTAGACATCGGAAGATAGGAAACTGCCTTAAACGGAGTCAGACCATTGGTCCATCTAGCTCAGTATTGCTTACACTAACTGGCAGTGGCTCTCCAAGGTTTCAGGTAGGAGGAATGCCAGGGATTGAACCTGGGACCTTCTGCATGCAACATAGGAACATAGGAAGCTGCCATATACTGAGTCAGACCATAGGTCCATCTAGCTCAGTATTGTCTTCACAGACTGGCAGCAGCTTCTCCAAGGTTGCAGGCAGGAATCTCTCTCAGCCCTAGCTTGGAGAAGCCAGAGAGGGAACTTGGAACCTTCTGCTCTTCCCAAAGCAGCTCCATCCCCTGAGGGGAATATCTTACAGTGCTCAGACTTCTAGTATCCCATTCATATGCAACCAGGGCAGACCCTGCTTAGCTAAGGGGACAAATCATACTTGCTACTACAAGACTAGCTCTCCTGCTCTTCCACTGAGTTATGACCCCATACCCTAAAGGGGATATCTTAGATGGTGTTCACATCTAGTCACTCATCCAAGTGCAAACCAAGGCAACCCTTACTTAGCAAAGGGGACAATTCATGTTTGCTACTGAAGATTGGCTCTCCTCTACTCCAAGCTGCAGTGGAGGGCAACTGCAGTCAATGGCAGGCCACATAATTAGGGGACTGATTCAACCCTAGCTAGGCCACCATACATGGCTACACTCAGGTAGGTGGATTAGTAGTTGTGCAAGTCTGGCCTTGGACTGCAAATATGTTGACTATCCTTTGCTTTTATTCCTATTTTAATTACTGTGTTACAGTACAAGGTGGACCTCGTCACAGGTGGTTCTGACACCCGTGGTTTCATGTACCTGCGGTCGGGCGATGACCTCAGTATGCGCCGGTGGAAAAAAAGGCAAAAATCCACTTATCTGTGGTTCCTAGGTGGCCGGAAATGACCTCCAAAGCCATTTTTGGCCACCATTTTGCTCAAAGAAGCCATTTTGTAGCTCTTTGTTAAAAAAAAAAATCCCTGTGGTTTTTTCATGGAAAATCAGCAGAATTCAGAACTCAGGGCATTGCTGGACACCTGAAGAGCATAACACAGTACTTTATGCGTTTTTGCCCTCCAGGAACCTAACCCCCCAATTGCCATTGACTTAAGGTCTCGTTATCTGCTGTTTCGTTATCCATGGAAATCAGAAGGAACAGAACCCCCACAAATAATGAGATCCACCTGTATGTATCGGATATTTAAAAAATTATATTCTTAGTACAATACAATGATAACCTTTTATTCTGAACTGACCTGGAAAATATGTTTTGATGGGTGGTATGCAAAGGCTTTAAAAAATTAAATACCTTAGACTCACACAGCCCTTCACCTTTTTATTAATTGATCATATAGAGTTGGATAGTTTGGCTGTGCTCTTTCTCTCACCGTGAAGCTCTACGGGCCAGAAATTGTTGTGAAGGTTTGAGTCTGACAAAGCTAGAAAGTCTAAGGAGTCTTTCACACAATTATGTGGGCAGAGAGGCAGGGGGAAGGCAGGGCTAAGCCAACCTTCCCTGCAGACAATCCCAGACTGGTCCCAGCTACACCATGCTGCCACACACATGAACGCTGCAGCAGTGACCAGTGTTACGTTCTGGAGGTTGTGGGGAATCCCACAATGTACCGTGCAAGGAACACGGTGCATTGGAGGATTCTCCTGGGGGACGGGCACTCTAGGCACCTGTCTCTGTGTCAGCACGGGTTGCAAGCAACTCGCACTGGCGCCTGGGTTAACAGAGCGCTCGCTCCATTAACCCCGGCTAAAAGCCGGGCTTGAAAGCTGGGTTTAGCACTGTAGCAGCGCTGGGATCCATGTGGATCCCAGAGGTTCTCACGGGTAGCCAAGCCTGGGCCTGACTGCTCATGAGAACAGCCTCTATGTGTATGTTAATCTGTTTTTCACTGAATCATTGGAGGACTGTTTAAAAGTACAGAGGGAACAAAGGAAGCTGTTGTCTGACATCCTTATAGAAAACGATTTTCTGAATTTGTTTCAGAAGACCGGCAGATACGATCAGATGGGGAATCCAAGTGACTTGGGAATCCAAGTGTTTTTCATGAGAAAAACAAAAACAAACAGCATTAGGAATAGGCTGTGATTTTCAAAACTCCAAGAAATTAATTTGATTCCGATGTAGGAATATATAGCAGCCATGAACAAGTTAAGAAAGGTATTAAACAGCCCCCTTTCAAAAGATTTGTTTTGACAGAAAAAAGATTTATTTGCATAATATAATGAATCAAAACATTCATAATTTTTGCTAGCAAACTTCACGGCAAAATCAATTTTCTCAAAATATTGAAGCTAATTATGTGAAAGGCACTGGGGGTTTCAAACTGGGAACTCTAGCAGGAGGACTCAGATGCCATATTTCCGACACCGCCCCCTAGGCAGATGCAATTATCAGCCTGATTTCTACAGGGCCAACCATATAATGGCTGGAGCCGGTATTGCAGCTTTGCAGTCCAGGTGACCTGAAGAACCAGTAGAGTCCTGGTTGGCTCTCGGCTTGGTTGCCCAGTCTGACCGAATGGCAACAGAATGCCCAACTTAATTGTTCTTAACCATTGCTTCTGCTCTTTTAGTCTTCTAACACCTGATCTAGTATTTGACCATTCTGAGCCGTCCCTAGGCAGCCAAATTGGCTGCCCACACGATTTCCGGCTCCGTCATGGAGCTAGTTAGGGCAGCAGGGATTGGGGGCCATCCGGCCCCTGGAAGTCCCAGGAAGCCCCGTGCGTGGGGAATACCGGGGAGACCCCTGTGCCGGGGGGCTTGTTGGAGCCTCCAGGTCGGGGGGGGTGTCTCCTCATGAGTCGCTGAAGCACGGAGCTGCACCATGGCGACTCACAACCAAGGGGACGGGGTTAGCAGCGTGCTTGATCCACTAACCTCATTGAACAGGTTTTTGTTTTTAGTGAGGTTTACTGACGGGAGCTGCATCATGGCTCCCATTGCAGCACACGACCTCTGGAAAGCGGGCTGGGCTCCCTTAGCCTGCTTTCCAGCGGATATGTGAATAGCCTCTTGGTCTAGTTTGGGCCTTAGTTCTCCCCACCCGACATCAGCTTTCTGCATACAGTTGCCATGTCCCCCAATTTTCTGGGTAGTACCTGGATTTTAAGCATGTTTCCCAGATTGCTTAGCCCACCCGGATTCCCTTCAATTTCAGCTTCCTTTAAAAAAAAAAGGGCGGGGGGGAGGAAGCTAAGTTCTAGCCCTTGTAGAAGTGGAGTTATGGAGGAAAATGTGGCTCAACCACTGGACTTGGATTAAGGCAGGTAAAGCACAGGAAGCTAGCTGGGAGGTTCACAAGTACAGTAATCCCCTGAGGAATTTTGCCTTGTTTTTTTAATCAGAAGGGGATCTCTATTGGGCAGTTGAGAGGATAGCTTGCTTTTTATGTAAATCACTGCCTGCCTACCAGGCGGTGTATTGTAATGTGTAAGGACTTTGGCTTGACATTCTATGCATGCCTACTTAGAAATAAGCACAGCTGGTTTCAGTCAGATCTCCTCTCAAGTAAGTGTGTACAGAATTGCAGCCTTAACTGAAAAGCTGTACTTTTTTGTTTTATTGCTGCTGTTAATATGTCAAACTTTGTGTAGTCTTCATTTATTTTCTATAGATATTATTTTGGTTTTGTGTGTTTTTAAATTTTGCTTTAAGCCACACGAGTTCTCCCTGCTCTTTTTAAAGCCTACAGACATTTTGGTGTTACATTGTAACATCAAAATGAGATAGTATTTATCTCAGGATGTAAATAGTGACCATGACAAGGCTTAAGCATGAAAGCCTTAATCCCTAATGCCACTTTTGTAGGGTCAATAGTAGAATTTAGTGGCAATGAAAATGCACTCAGAATCAGCACTGCTCCTCAGCATGAGCTTTAATGATCTTCACCTTCACCAATAAATTGCATATTTAAATTAGCATATTTAAACAAATAAATACCTTATTCAGGTATTGGGAAATGGAGTCAGATGGTAGTCTGCAGTTGGTAAGAAATCTATGCCAGCACTCCACACAGCTCATTAGACAATGTTAAAAACTGAGTTTCTATATTAGAAAGTGTTGGGATATAAAGTCTGGGTGTTTAATGCTCAGGAAAATGGTCAGGCAAAGAGATATTCCCTAACTATTGTCCAGAGCAAATACAAGTCAACTGGAAAAGGCAGCTGCTAATTTGCATAACATAAAAATTATTTGCAAGCCAATTTACATAATATGCAAATTAGCATGCCTGGATTTGGATAGCCTGGATTTAGATAGCAAGTATATGGCAACCCTAGTGCCACATAGCAGTGTTTTTGAACAACTGGGTCCCCTCATGAGGAGGCACAGTCCTGTGAAGAACTGTACTGTTTGCACACACCTGAATGTGAAACTATACACTGGGCTTCATATGGGGGTTGCTGCCAAAAATGCTATCTGGAAACAGAATCTTGTACCGGAAGAAATACAACCAGTTCTAGTGGTGTTCATGGACTGGTCCGGGGCCGTACAAAAGGCCTCCAGACTGGTCCGGAATTCCGGCGGGAGTGTGTCTTTGGGGGGGGGCGGTAGTACTCCCCCCCCGCTGCCGCTCTTTCCCCTCCGGTGCTGGACTTTCCAAAAACGTTCTTGGGGCGGCAGAGTTCATCCCTGCCGCCCCTGCCCCCGTCGTTGTCTGCAAAGAGTTAAAGTAGAAAGAGCTGGCGCCACGCATGCGCCCTTTGTGGCGAGCGCGCGCCAGCGGCGGAGACGAGCACGCGTGCCGCGAAGGGCGCATGTGTGGCGCCAGCTCTTTCTACTTTAACTCTTTGAAGACAACAACGGGGGCAGGGGCGGCAGGGAGGAACTCTGCCGCCCCAATAACTTTTTTGGAAAGTCCAGCGCTGGAGGGGGAGGAGTGGTGGTGGGGGTAAGTACTACCACCCCCCTTAAAGACAAACTCCCCCCAGTGCCAGACCACTTCTCCGTGGTTCTGTGCACATCCCTAACCATTTCCCTATATTGTGATGTCATCCCATTGTGTGTTTCCGCATCCATCACTGGCGGTTGCTGGTGGGGCTGGGGAATATGGGGTAAATGATTCTACATCTGGTTGGTCACTGTGTGATACAGGATGCTGGAACATCCTACAAGAGCCAGCGTGGTGTAGTAGTTAGAGTGCTGGACTAGGACCGGGGAGACCTGAGTTCAAATCCCCATTCAGCCATGATACTAGCTGGGTGACTCTGGGTAAGTCACTTCTCTCTTAGCCTAACCTACTCCACAGGGTTGTTGTTAGGAGAAACCTAAGTATGTAGTACACCGCTCTGGGCTCCTTGGAGGAAGAGCGGGATATAAAATGTAATAATAATAATAAAATAAAATAATACATGGTAATGAAGAAGAATTTGACAAGGGATCATTGTTGTCAGTGGCTGACCTATGTTGAGGGTAAGATATTATTAGCAAGCAAACCCTGAATGTTTAGAGGGACTGAGAGTGTATCGTTTTAAGGGTACATGGAAAGCTGGTGGGAAAGAATGCAGTCAAGCATAGATTGACCTCTGGGAGCTCCTCAACTGCTCCTTTTGTCATTAATGCAAGCATCCAAATGTCTCATTATTTGTTCTTAGCATTTTACATATTTTGTGGTCAAAGTGCTTCATGCACACTATCTCAGTAAATCTTACATTCTTGTACAGTAGGCCGGTATCCCCCACGCAAGATTTGGGGTGGGTGAGGCTGAGAGTCTTGCCTAGGGCTCACTGGGCAAAGAGGCACCTTTCAAGGTGGTGATTTGCTTTATGTCAAGCAGGGGAAAAGCAACCGGCTCTACTCAACCCCAGCACAGCTTCTCTCCAGTTGCTGTGGGTGGGATCTGCCTTGTGTTTCTTTTTAGACTGTGAGTCCTTTGGGGACAGGGAACCATCTTCTTCTTTTTCTATGTAAGCCACTTTGAGAACCTTTTGGTTGAAAAGCAGGATATAAATAATAGCAGCAATAGATTGAAATCACAGCTGAGTTAGACTGGAACTGGGGATTTCCCCACAGTTCACAATCTCAGCTGTTATGCCTCACTAACTCTCACTAGCTTTGGTCCCCAATCTCATCCTTCTATATTTGCTACTCCACTACTTCATCTGGCTGGCTCTGAACATCACAGCCATGACGGCCTTGTACTGTCTCCACCAACCTCCTATTTGACTGTTGATGGGCAGCTACGTCATGACTGGAAGAGAAAAGAGTACATTCTCTGTCATTTAAGGAGCAGCAATCAGTGGCCAAAGCAAATGGATAATAGCCACACATGCCTGCCCAGAGACAATTAATCACAGACACTGTTTTGACTGCTACCAAGGCATTAGTTGCTTAATCACATTAATTATTCAATTAATTCTTTTGTATCTGTTGTTAAGCATTTGAACTACAGCTTTCTAGCTTTTGCCTGACTGGATCAGAAGCATGGCTGCGTTTCTGCAGCCACCTTCCCCAAAGATGAAGACTTTCTCCTAACCCCTTGCACTGCACATGTGTAATTACAGGAATGATGTTGACAAAATTTCACAATGACTTGGTTTAGAACATAAAAACATAAGAACAGCCCTGTTGGATCAGGCCCAAGGAGGCCCATCTAGCCCAGCATCCTGTATCACACAGTGGCCCACCAGATGCTGCTGGAAGCCTACAGGCAAGAGTTGAGGGCATGCCCTCCCCCCTGCTGTTACTCTCCTGCAACTGGTACTCAGAAGCACCCTGCCTTTGAGGCTGGAGGTGGCCTCTAGCCCTCTGACTAGTAGCCGTCAATAGACCTCTCCTCCATGCAGTTATCCAATCCCCTCTTAAAGCCATCTAGGTTGTTGGCTGTCACCACATCTTGTGGCAGAGAATTCCTCAAGTTGATTTTGCAATGTCATGCTCAGATGTATTCTGAATTATGTATTCTGTCATTTGCTTGAGAAATTCTTCTTTGGCTTGGAATGTAAAACAAGGTGGGGGTAATCGGGCATGACAAACACTGTAGACCAGGCCTCCCAAACCAGTGGCTTTGCAGGCATATGCACAGAAGTTCTGCAATGTTAAGCCCTTACTTGAGACAGAACTCTCATTGATTGCTGTGAATGACATGACTAGACCATCCAGCAAAGCATCCCTGTTGTTTGGTATCTTCTCTCTATTTGGGTCAATATTCTCAGTTGTTTCTCACAAACACCACTGTCTCCATCCAGAGTTAAAACTCTCTCTTCTCCCTGGGTGTGTATGGTTTGGCATGGCAGGAAGGAGAACATAAATTTCCAAGCAGCTGCCCGTCATGGCTGGTTCTGAGAACAACACCCAAGTGAATGCACACAGGACTATCAGCGTGCATGTGCCAACATGGCAAACTGGGAGACAGCTCTAGGAAAACACACAATCCCCCCCACTCCTGCCCCAATGCATACTGGGGAGGCTTGCAGTTACTGAGCCTACTGCACATTGAGCCAGGAGGAGTTTGCCCATCAATGCAATGCTTCTTCCAAGATATACTAGTAACAGCATTAAAGCTCTAAATATTGTCATCAGTGCATCTGCCCATCCTTTCTCTGAATACCTGGAGGATATTGTGGCAAGAGGTAATGACGCTTTGCTTGTATGTTGCTTTTGTTTATGAGACTTCATCCTTTTTTGCAGGACAGGGGGATAAAGATTGGAGGAGATGATCACCTGTGATGTTAACCACTGTACAACAGGCAGAAACACAGCAAATGAAGTTTTCCCCAGGTGGAAGATGCAGCAATGTGAAAAGTTCTACCTATTCCGTTTCTGCCTGCTATGCAGCTGTTGAAAGAACAGAGACCTGCTAGAAAAAAGAGGTGGCAACCCTGGTTATATGATATACCCAGGGTTGCCGCCTGGTGTGTTTTTACCAAACGACTTGATTTTTCAATGCCTGGGCAGATGGTCATAGGGACATAGGAAGCTGACATATACTGAGTCAGACCATAGGTCCATCTAGCTCAGACGGGCAGTGGCTTCTCCAAGGTTACAGGCAGGAATCTCTCTCAGTCCTATCTTGGAGAAGCCAGGGAGGGAAGTCAGAACCTTCTGCTCTTCCCAGAGTGGCTCCAGCCCCCGAGGGGAATATCTTACAGTGCTCACACATCAAGTCTCCCTTTCATATGCAACCAGGGCAGATCCTGCTTAGCTTAGTCATGCTTGCTACCACAAGACCAGCTCTCCTTTGGTCAACAGAGGCAATGAAAAAAAATTGGATTCAGTCTCCTTATATACAGCTCATTCCTTATATACAGGAACAACATGGATATAATCCACTCGTGATTGCTCCCACACATTTCTTTGGTATGATCTGAATCCTGGAGATCATGTGGCAGTGGTCCCAACAATGTCCTTGGGACCACTGCCCCTCCTGGGGACAGGAAGTGATCATGTTTTCAACCCCTTTCATATACGCTACATGCTCAAATGATACCAGAGCAGTATGGGCAGGAGCCATGGGAGACTAGCAGGCACTTTGCTCCAGTAATTTCAGAACTGGCTCTAAAGAGCAGCACTATAACAACAGCACTGATCTTGTTCTTTTGCCACTGAATTTGCACAGGAATGCAAATATAATCAAGGGGGGGGGGAAACAACTGCAAATTCTACCCTTGGGACACAGGGAAAGCAAGACAATGATGATAGCTGTAATATCCACTTGCAACATTTCTGTTCATGCATCTTTTGCAAACATAGTAAAACAGAACGTGGAAATTTGCCTCTTTGGAAAATAGGTGTGGTATTCCTCACTGTAAGATCCATGCAACACTGATTCCAGTAAAGCATAACTGAATAAGTAGCATAAGTAAATAATTATTTTAGATGCATTTATATGTTCACCACTAATTAATAATATTACTGCCAACCAGGTAAGCCAAAGGTGAGTTTTGCTATCGGCAGGGCAGGGCAGGGCAGGGCAGGGCAGTTTCATGTTGCAGTTGCCTTGCAGATCCCATTCTGAACAGCTAGTCAGACTTGTCCTTGAAATGTCCATGTGATGCCGCCACCCATTAACAACGAGTAAAGAACAAACACACAAGATGAGAGCTGATTCTGGGGATCCAGATCATTCCCTCCATTTAAAACTGGATATGGAACCTAGGAAGCTGCCTTATACTGAATCAGACCATTGGCCCATCTAGCTCCGTATTGTCTACACAGACTGGCAGCAGCTTCTCCAAGGTTGCAGGCAGGAACATCTCTCAGCTCTAGTTTGGAGAAGCCAGAGAGGGAACTTGGAACCTTCTGCACATGAGCATGCAGATACTCTTTCCAGAGCAGTCCCGTCCCCTAAGGGGAATATCTTCCAGTGCTCACACATGTAGTCTGCCCTTCAAATGCAAACCAGGGTGGACCCTGCCTAGCAAAGAGCTTGCTACCACAAGACCAGCTCCCCCCACCCCACATATGCTACATGGAGATGCACTGGGTGGCAAAAGGGGGTAGGAGGCAAGGAAGGAATGGGTCCCCACAAGTGGGGGGACCTTGTAGGTATGTAAGAAAATCCTATTTGGGGGCAGAAAAACCCTCCCAGAAGCTCACAAACTCACGTGGGCCATGGGCAGTGGGCTTTGGCAGCAGAGCAGTGTTCAGCTTCAGCCTAGCACAGAGGTTCTCCAAGTTGGGTCCCCATATGTTGTTGGACAACAACTTCCATCATCCCCAGCCACTCCCCAGCCAAGGCCATTGTGGCTGGGCATGATTGGAGTTGTCATCCAGCAACATCTGGGGACCCAACTTGGAGACGCCTTGGCCCAGCACAAACTTCTTTGCTGGTTTTGAGGGCCACAGATGAGAGGGCCCTGGTGTTGCTTCAGACTCTTGAGCACCTTGAGTTCTGGAGATGAATACATGTTTTCTGTTCCAAGCAGAGAGACTGTGGCAAACAACGCTCTCTCTAGAGCCAGGTCCATGGAGCCAAGACTGCAAAGAGCCATCACACCCCCTCCAAAGAGAATGCTTAAAGGCTCAAGCTGTGGGGCTGCAATAGCAGCAGCAGCGCCAATTTGTTCTGTCCCACTTCTATCACCCTCCCGACCTTTTATGAGTCCCTCCCTCAAAACAGGATCCTTTAAGCTGAAAGTGGGAGTGGAGGTGGAATCGACCAGTTGGGGGAACATTGCATAGTATTGCAAAGAGGATCAATTCCCTCTCCCAACAAGATGCATACACACTCTAGTGGAGATCCTGACTAATGCTATATCTGTGCTGTTAAAGGGTGCTCAGTCACAGTGGTAGTGTCCCCACTTTGGAAGCAGAATCCAAAAATATGAAATCTGGAATATGTCCCTGAGGACTACACAGCCTTCAGGGGTGTACTTCCAAGTTGCTCAGAGCATTTCTTGGGGAAGGGGAGATCAGCGAAAATCCCCTGTGCTTTTGAAGCAAGGACGCCACTGCTGTGGCTTGGTATCCTTTCACTGCATGGATACAAGATAGTCGGGATGCTGATCACTCTGAAATTTGTCCCTGCATGTCTAAATACACTTGGACATAATCCCAAATGTGTTTGTTTAGAACATCTTTGTTTTTGCCCTCATTAAAAGCAAAACACAACAAACAAAATGCTTTAAGGAATCAATATGCCAACAAGTTGGTTTGACGTTAGCTTTGTGCCCTCTGCTTCAAATCAGCCATGCAGTTTCAAACTGGATTTTTTCAAATAAAGGCCTGACAGCCTCAGGGGAGATGGATGAATCCTGCACTAATGAGTGCTGAAAAGACCATGGACAAACAGCCCCGCATACAAGGGGAGTCTGCTGTGGAAGTGGATGGGAACCGTCAGATGACAGCTAACATTCCAAGTTCAACAACAAGGCTCTAATGCCCGTGCAGAAAGGATCATTTCTAACTCCGGAAAGACAACTTGTTCAGCAAGAAAACGTCTCTGGAAGCAGTGGACAGAAAACAATCAAAGGATGAATTCTTTTCTCTCTGTCTACTAATACTAGAACTTAAGAGCCCTCAGCAGACAGTCCATTTGTTACAGGATAAATTAATTGTGGTTTTTATCTTGGAAGCTGCCTTGAGCTTTGTTTGAATTAGAATATGGCGGGGAGGGAGGGCTAGACCCATATGGGTGAGCGGGGATGAGCCACAGATGAGGCTTGTTCCTGCTCTCCTCTCCCTGGACACCCTGTTCTACCTCATTTCGCCCACCGCTGTTTTAACCTCAGACAAGCAGGATGGTTATTTGCCTGGTAGGGGAACCGGGTGAATAACCAGCCTGTGCACCTGGGGTTAACGTAGCCGTGGGCAAGAGGAGAGAGGGAATCAGCAGCACCTGCAGCTCATCTACCGCCCACCTGCCAGCCTGGTCTATATGGGCTGCCCTGCTATAGACACTTATCATTCTGGAATGTACCTACGGAGGGAGCAGGGAAGAAAGACAGGCTCCTCCCCACCCCGCACATCAATTCCACTGCATGTCTGCAAGATGCCTATGCATGGATGCAAGCACTTTTCTGTGTGATGAGGAACCCTAAGGCAGAGCTCCTGATGGTGTGGAGGGACGGCCGTGTGCATATTCTTGCATGTGTATAGGTACACTGCAGACGTGCAATGGAGCGCACACACGGCAGGTGGAGGAAAGCCTGCCGTTAAGATGCTACCCACTCCGCTGTGCATCCATTCAATGCATGGAGGCCTGGATGTGTGAAGTGAGCTATGGTCACTTGAGGAAACTGATTCCGAATAGACCAAAGGAAGAACAACTTCACGTAGTGTATCGCTAATGTATGATATTTGCTGCCACCGGAAATGGTGAGAGCTTCTAGCTTCAATCGTTTTAAAAGGGGATGAGAGAAATTCATGAAGGACAGGTCTACCAATGGCTGCTAATCACAACGGCTAATGAAACCCCCAGAATATGATTTGCTGAGGAGCAACAGCAGAGGAAGACGACTGCCTTTACACCCTCTGCCCATGGGCTTCCTAAAAGCATCTGGTTGGCCGCTGCAGGAAGCTGGATGTTGGATTCAGTGGGCCTCCAGTCTGATTCAGCAGAGCTCCTCTTACGTTCTTAAATATAATAACAAAGCTTTGCATTTTATAGACGTTCTCTCAGGAATCTATACACCAGCCCTATAAGATAAGTCAGCATCATTTTTGCCTAGAGGAGGTTGGGAGAATAGAGAGTTGCGTAAGGCCACCAAGTTAGCTGATGGCAGAGCGCATACTAGTCCCAGGCCTTTCTAATTCCCAACCACTGCCCTACTGTAGCTCCTGTGTGAACGTGAGCACTGGGGCTAACCTCCCCTGCTGGCTGCCCACCCACAGGTGCAGTCATGCCAGCTCTAGGCTGACATGAAATAAGAGTGAGGCTGCAGCTGGTCTTGTGGTAGCAAGCATGACTTGCCCCTTAGCTAAGCAGGGTCCGCCCTAATTGCATATGAATGGGAGACTAGAAGTGTGAGCACGGTAAGATATTCCACTCAGGGGATGGAGCCGCTCTGGGAGGAGCAGAAGGTTCCAAGGTCCCTCCCTGCCTTCTCCCAAGATAGGGCTGAGAGAGATTCCTGCCTGCAAGCTTGGAGAAGCCGCTGACAGTCTGTGAAGACAATAGTGAGCTAGATAGACCAATGGTCTGACTCAGTATATGGCAGCTTCCTATGTCCCTTGAAAAATTGAAAAATTCCCAGTAGCAAATGTTCGGGGCTGATTTGGTCCCTCAACGAACACAGCAGAGTGTTTGCTGCTTCAACCAGCAACCTTGGATCACTACATCCACAAAGCATTAATCACCAGGAGGATCCACTACAGCCCAGGCAAGGATGCAGAGCTTTCCAGGAAAGAACTATCCATTCTCAGTTCATGGACCCTACATTCCAGAATAGATTTCATGAGAATGGGAGCGGTCGGTGAGCAGTTCTGCCAGAACTGCACCCACAACCAGAACAGCAGAGCACTCCCTATGAAATTACAAGGACGTCAACCTTTAGGAGAGCCCTAGCACACACTCACCAAGCAGTTCATGATTTCCACTCCATTTGGATTCACTGTTAGTGCTTCATCATACAATTGCTTAGCCTCCTCCAAGCTGCCGTTCATCTCGGCGAGCCTCCCACGCATGTACAGCACACTGTGAGATGTGGGAAAGAGACTCGCTGCCTCCTGGATACAGAAGCCGGCTTCTTTGAGATGCTGTTGTTCCAGGAAGAGTTCAGCTGCAAAACAAAACCCAAAAAGAATGCACTTTATGTAAATGGGGGCTCCTCATCTTTATGCTGGACAGCACCACTCCGAAATGTCGAGAATGTTAGTAACCCAAGAATGAGCTGCTGTGTGGCAGGAAAAAATGAAGCTGTTAGTGACATACGCATTTGAAAATGTGCTGTCTGGGGAATTGTATATTTTAAGGACTCCATAACAGGGGCTGGCTGGCTGGCTACACAATGAATCCCTTGTTCGGTCCATATAAAATAAGTGAGGAAAGAAAATGGGATTTTAAAAACAAGTTTAATAAACCTGGGTTCCCCCACCCCATCCCACCCACAGCTTTCTTTCTTTCTTTCTTTCTTTTTCTCCTTTTTCTTTTTTCTTTTGGTGGGGCACAGCCTTTTCTGACCCCTCTCCCCACACCAAAACATGCACTCAAGGGCATCTATTCACTACCAGTGTTCAAGGACTATGCCAATGTTCTTCACTGTAAGGCCTGTGGGCCAGTGACAACCCACATTAACCTTAAGTGTGGCCCCCTCACTAATTGTTATTGGGCCTGTATGAAGCTTCAGGCAAAGCTGAATAATCTGCACAGTCCCCGGGCATCGTGCCGAGACGACCCTTCCGACTGTGCAGTGTGATGCTTTGCCCAGCGCTGGCGGGTTTCCTTTAAGGGAAATGGAGCCCTCTTGGGCCCCTGTCCCATCTTGGAAGCTGTGCACAGAGTGCTGGGAAGGCCTTTCCCAGAGCTTTCTCCATTGAGGGTTTTGTCTCTCTCAATGGGCCCTCCCAGGACTGAGGAAAGTGCAGCACTGTGCAGAGGTCAGCACAGTGGGGAAAGGCTCTTACAGTGAAGGTTTTTGGGGGTGGGTGGCTTTTTGTTTTGTTTGATTGTTTGTTTGTTGCAAAATTGGTCCCTACCTGAAAAATAGTGAAGATCAACTGGGCTATGCATTTCTCCTTGTGGACATATGAACCTGCCCTACCCTAGTCGGATCACTGTGCCCCATGGCTGGCAGCAGCTCTTCAGGAACTTGGTTTCCCTGCCATAGCCCTGGTATCTGGGATGCGATCACCCCTTTTGGTTGGAGAGGGTAGGGATTGAACCAAGGAACTTGTGTATGCATGCAAAGCAAATGCTCTCTGCCACTCAGCCTTGCCCTAGCCTTCGCCCTAGCCCTGAAAAAGCTACAGCACATGCTTAGTGACACCGCTTGGCAACTGCAGAGTCCAGAGGTGCAGCTTGGTAATTTTGGAGCCTGGACCTAGAGGCCTCCCCTCCCCTCCCCCCTGCTGCCAGATAAGCATCATTGCCCTACACACACATACACCCCATGACACACACTGTATTTTAAACACGTGGGTTAATGGAGGTGCCTTGCAAACAATGGATGAGATTTTAAAATTTCCCAAACCATAGTTGAGGACTGAGACATTTTCCCCACATCTATTTCTATTTCTCTATTTGATGGGGGAGGGGATTGAAAAGAAGCTGGGACTGAGTACAATTAGCCACCCCCCCTCAAAATACCCAGACTACAGACAATAACAGAAGCAGCAAACTCTCTCTCTCTCTCTCTCTCTCTCTCTCTCTCTCTCTCTCTCTCTCTCTCACACACACACACACACACACACACACACACTCACTCCAAGACCCCAACCCACAGCATGAGAACTCAGCTGACTCAGTTTATCTGTTGCTCTCACTCACACATTGCTGAGGGTGTGTGGATGGCAATGGTAACCCAACCAGCAAGGGAGGCACACACAGATGTGCATGCCTGCTGGGCTGGCCGCTGTTGCCACCTCTCCCCTCCCAGTGTGCCACCACTGTGGAGTGGGGATATGTGAACTGGCTCAAATTTGAGCCGGCTTGCACTCAAACCAGTTTGGTTCAAGTGGCTCAGCCTTGAACTGAATCGGGTCTGGCTCGGTTCGGGTCTGAACTGAACTGATTGGATTGGTTCAGGGGCCTACCAGCAAAGGGGAATCTGGTGAGGATTCCCCATGAGCAGCGGGAGGGGGGGGGCTTCTTAGATGGTTAAAAAAAGAATTAAAATCAGTCAAAAGTACTAAGTATTGCCGCTGCCGGCAGCTAAGGCGGTTCCCCCTACCCCTCCTGGCTTCCCCCCACAGTGCTCAGGGCTGGCTCTGGCCAGGTTTAGTTCTTCTTTGCCCCATTTTTGGAGACGATATTGGGCTGGATGAGGGATAATAGACAGAAGTTGAATCCAAAGAAGACGGAAGTACTGTCTGTAGGGGGTCGGGATCTGAGAGATGGTTTAGAGCTGCCTGTTTTGGATGGGGTTACACTCCCCCTAAAAGATCAGGTTCGTGGTCTGAGAGTGCTCCTGGATCCCAAACTCTCCTTGGTCTCTCAGGCTGAGGCTGTGGCCAGGAGTCCTTTTTATCAGCTTCAGCTGATACACCAGATACGTCCATTCTTGGAGACTAGTGACCTTAAAACGGTGGTACATATGCTGGTAACCTCTAGGCTTGACTACTGTAAAGCACTCTACGTGGGGCTCCCTTTGTATGTAGTTTGGAAACTACAATTGGTACAGAATGCAGCAGCCAGATCGGTTTCTGGGTTTACCCAAAGGGAACATATAACAGTGATTCTAAAAGAACTGCACCGGCTGCTTGTACTGTATGTTTCCTAATTAAATACAAAGTGCTAGCTATTACCTATAAAGCCCTTAACAGCTTAGGTCCAGGGTATTTAAGAGAGCGCCTTCTCTGTCGTGAACCCTGTTTTTAAATCTGTACACCACCTACAGATTTTTGTATTAGGCAGTATACAGATTCAATAAAGAAACAAACAAATAAATAAATAAATTTCAGGCCATTGTACATGCAGGGAGGCCTTAAAAAAAATAAAACAACCCTCTGCGCATGCAGAGCTGGTCTTGTGGTAGCAAGCATGACTTGTCCCCTTAGCTAAGCAGGGTCTACCCTGCTTGCATATGAAAGGGTGACTAGAAGTGTGAGCACTGTAGGATATTCTCCTTTGGGGATGGAGATGCTCTGGGAAGAGCATTTAGGTTCCAAGTTCCTTCCCTGGCATCTCCAAGATAGGGCTGAGAGAGATTCCTGCCTGCAACCTTGAAGAAGCTGCTGCCAGTCCGTGTAGACAATACTGAGCAAGATGGACCTATGGTCTGACTCAGTATATGGCAGCTTCCTACGTTCCTATGCGTATTGGACATTTTCTCACCAGATTCCCCTTTGCTGGTAGTGCTTCGAACTGGAACTGATCCAGTTTGATTTTGAACTGAACCGGTTCCCCGTACGGAGGGAGGCAAAACAAAACCAGTCTGTCCTGGATCTGAATCCGATTCAGATTTGATCTGAGCCGGAAAAACCGTTTTTGTGCACATCCCTACTGAGGATCCTCTAAGCGGAACAGGAGAGGAGAGAGTCACTGTGACTGCTGGCTCCCTGTGAGTCTCGCCTCCCGGCCAGGTGCAAGAAACACCCCAGCCAGCCCCAACTGGATCCCTGCTCCTTCACGTCGCAGCGTCAGCTCCCTCCGCTCCCTTGTGGTTCACGCGCTGCCTGGCTGCTTGTGCGTGGTGAGATGTGGCACGTGTGTGTGTCACATCATGTGCTCGCTCCCTGAGCAGGTATGCTGCCTGCTATGGCCAGGTGAGGAAGCAACTTTGAGGGCCCCCAGGGGGTGTGGGGGACTGGATCTCCACCCAGAAGTCCAGGGGAAAGGGCACCCCTGGCAGAGTCAAAGTGAAAACACTTTCCACACGGAATGCTACAAAGCTAGGAAGTACACAGCATCACAAAGGATGGAACAAGGAGACACTGAGAAGTGGGTGGCACATGCTATAAACAGCAAGAATGGATATAGCACTTCTCTTAAGTTCTCAGAATCTATATTTTCACAGTAATCATTAGACTCCAGTAAAGTAGGTCATTGTCAGGGCTGCCATGCTGGAGGCAAGCAAGTATCTCTCCACACTGGTGGGAGGACAAGGAGTTATGCCAGGTATCAGGCAGGCAATCAAGAGCCATACTCTTGACTGGTGGGAGCCAGCGTGGTGTAGTGGTTAGAGTGCTGGACTAGGACCGGGGAGACCCGAGTTCAAATCCCCATTCAGCCATGATACTAGCTGGGTGACTCTGGGCCAGTCACTTCTCTCTCAGCCTAGCCTACTTCACAGGGCTGTTGTGAAAGAGAAACCTAAGTATGTAGTACACCGCTCTGGGCTCCTTGGAGGAAGAGCGGGATATAAATGTAATAAATAAATAAATACATAAATAAAAATAATACTTCTTGCTGTCTCTGAGCAACAACCTGTTCAGATTAGGATGTCAGGCCCAAGTCAGGAGCTTTATAAGTACCTAAGTGGAACATCATTGGCCTCCTGTATCACCTGACCCCTGCACGACAGTGCCCTTCGGCGATTTGCAGTGGTGTGCTGAAATGCCACGAGGAGGAGGCCAGTAGATTCCTTCCCTGGTAAGCAACTGGGGAGAAAGATTATTGGATATGGCTGCTAGGGTAGCTCTCCAGGGGTTCAGATGAGTATTTCCCAACCCCACCTGGAGAGGGCAGAGATCAAAGCTAGGTCCTTCTGCACACAGAACTTGTATTCTACCACTGAGCTGCAGCCATGCCCCAGGGCCAGGTAATTTGAACAATGGTGAGATTGCTAGCTCCATTCTTCCTCTTCTTGCTCAGTGCAAGATGTGGCTCAAGGAACAAGGGGCAACCACCCACCCACCCGGAGACTTCCCCAACTCCAGTTTGAATCTTGATTGAATCTTGACAGTTCTATATGAGTTGCAAATATTTTTCCTCATTTTCTTTAATGAAGTTTTGCATAACTGGATATTTAGAAAATCAGGGTATCAGAAATGAGACCACTTAGGTTAGTTTATATTAAAAGCATTAGCAGAATATATTATTCATATGTATTCGTTTGTACCACACAAATGCGTAACAGGTAGATGGAGATCAATTTTTAAAAAAAAGAAAAATGGACTAATAAAAATGAGGTTGCTCTACTATTTACTTTGCTCAACAAGAAGTAATTGTTCTATTGCCTTTTACAATGAGAAATATTGAACAAGAATACTAATGCAACCTACTGACATTATCAATCAATTTTTGTTAATGTAGACACTAAGATTTATTATACCCTACATGCAACTGTTATTAAGTCCTCACAAAACCTTCAGAAGAATACATTTTGTTTTTATTGAACTCTCTCTATAAAATTGAAATATCTGACACTGAAAGAAATGCAGTAATTCTTGTTTATGGCTATGGGGGAAAGCATTTTTTAAATTAAGTATTATTGTTCCATTGCTTGGTAGATCTACCTTTGGCTAGCAGCTATGAAGTTAGATTATTAATGTAAGAGTTGGCTCCATTAAGCATTGCCCTAGTATTTGTAACAAGCAGCAGGATGGGGGAAAAAATGCTTCAAATTCCTTACTGCTAACTGAGGTTTTGGGGGTGAAGGTATACATAAGTCTGTAGGGATTACTGTCCATCGGTCTTCAAATTAAGAATACTGTACACTTTTCTTGAGGGCATTCTGGATCTGGAATGTAACTGTAACAGGGAATGGTGGTGGTGGTGGTGGTGGTGGTGAGGAAGAGCAGTTCACATGATCAGCATGAGGGTAGGAGAAGCCTCCTACCTTAATTCGAGATCCATGCATGCTCCTGTTTGCCAATCATGTGCCAGTTAAAAACAAGGTCAGAGGCTGGGAGTTTGATCTTGAGCTAAGCCCCAGCTGGGCAGAAAGAGCACACCCTGACCAGATTTCACCCCCACTTCAGAATAAGGTTGGAATTAAAACTATTCTACCCAGCTGGGGCTTAGTTCACGATCAAGCTCCAAGCCTCCAGCTTGGTTTATGCTGACACGCAATCAGTAAATGGGAGCATGCACAGCTCCCGAATTAGGGAAGGAGACTTCTCCTACCTTAATGTTGAGTGTGTGAACTGCCCTAGAAACTATTACAAGAAAACTTTAAAAGATGGCCTTTCCTTCTAGCAATGGGCTGGTTCAGATGTCACATGGAGCCTTGGTTGAAGCCAGGCACTACACGATATCTCTGAGCCTCAGGAGCACACACTTCCTTCCCTGTTCCATCTCCACCCGAGAGTCCACTTCTGCTCTATGTTCTAGTAAATCATGACATCCTAACCCACTCATTTTGGTTTCTTCTAGCCTACTTGCCCCAAATAAGCCAAGACCTGAAACTTACTTCAAACTTTGGGTATGGATCATATCTTATTTGAGGGCAGTAGGCTAGGAAAAAACAAGATCAGTGGGTTCAGACGCCACGGCCATGTGAAGCTGGCTGATGGGGAGAGTGAACTCTAGTGAGAGGTCCTATAGACTAGGGCTTAAAATGCTGTGGAGGGGTGTGTGCATTGTGTATTAACATCTTGTGCCAAATGAAGGCACTGCCTTGGTTTCCTTTAGGGGCAACTGGAAGGCTTGAAATCCTCACAATGGCAGAAGGCATAAAGGCAATTCCAAGGGTAGCGGCAGAATCAAACACATTACCACTTTTTCAATGACTAGCCATAAGCACATTTTCAGGTTGATATTATATACAGCAACTAGCAAAAGAACACCTTCTGCTATAAGGGCATGTTTTTACAAAACCCTTAAATATTATAGACAATGTCTGAAATGTGCAAAATATGTCAGTAATGAAATCAGAAGTGATGTCCAAAAATTCTGATTCTGTTACCAACACATTTTGCATATTTCAGACCCTATCTGTAATATTTTATAATTTTGTAAAAATCTGGCCTTATAGTAAGAGATGTTCTCTTGCCAGGGGGTACATATAATATCAACTTGAAAATCTGCTTATGGTTACAGTAATTGGAAAAGTGGTAACATGCCTGATTCTGTAACCCTTGGAATTGCCCATTACCCTCTTTGCAAGCATAGCTACAGTAGGCTCATGTTCAGCTCATACCCTCTGTTTCTTTTCAGCAGCACACTGCCTAAGTCAGCCAGCCTCCAGGGTGTTATTTTCTGTCAAAGAACACCAAAAGTGTTTACATGGAACGCACATCACCACCATCACCAGCGGCAGAAATTTTTATTAAAGCCCTAAATCTCAGCTTCCTTGCTTTTTCTCTCCAGGATCTCAGAGAAGACAGCCACCTCCAGGCATATAGAAAAACACTAGGTGAAACACAATATGGCTTCTTGTGAAACACAATATGGGAAACACACCCCACACTCACACCCCCTTTGACACTTGGGTTCGAACTGAGCATTGCAAGAATATCAACTTCCAGTACTTGGGCATGTATGCAAGATGATTGCATACTGAAGATGGCCACATATCAGAGAACATGCTTTACAGCAGATCAGGAGCTCGCCTACCTTCCCCAGCAGTTGAGCAGTGGCCATGCTGCCCTCTGCTGCACTGCGCACCCACATGAGCGGCGGCATGGCGACAGCAAGAGTGGGAGGACTGCTCCCTCCCGCATCCCAAGATGCCCCACGCCATGAGTGAGGTGGCTGCTCTCCTTAGAGCAGCCACTGCACTTGGTGCGGCAGCTCCTTCCCTCGGCTCGCTGCCGGAAATTGTGGCAGGCCAGGGGAAGCCTCTAAACCCAGTGGAGATTGCTTGCTGAGGTTAAGCGAACTGCAGGTTGAGACGGCCTTACTCGGCCTGATAGATGACCTTCGCCAGGGAATTGACAGAGGGCGTGTGACTCTTTTGGATCTGTCAGCGGTTTTTGATACCATCAACCATGATATCCTTCTGGATCTCCTGAGGGAGGTGGGGATAGGAGGCACTGTTCTACAGTGGCTCTGCTCCTGTGTCTCGGGTAGATTTCAGATGGTAGCGCTTGGTGACAGTTGCTCTTCAAAAAAGGAGCTGCTATATGGAGTCCCCCAGGGCTCCATTCTGTCATCAGTGCTTTTTAACATCTACATGACACCTCTGGGTGAGGTCATATGGGGATCTGATGCTGGGTGTTATCAATATGCTGATGATACCAAAATCTATTTCTTCTTGTCATCAGTATCAGGAAATGGAATTAGCCCTTTATATGCCTACCTACAGGCAGTAATGGGTTAGATGAGGGATAATAGGCTGAATTCAAGTAAGTCGGAGGTGTTTTTTATTTTAATTTTAAATAATATTTATTTTATTTTTAAAATAAAATAATAATTTGAATTTTTAAAATAAAAATAATATTTATATTTATTTTAAATAATATTTATTTTATTTTTGGTGAGTCATAAACTTCAAGACAGGATAGAACTTCCTGTCTGGATGAAGTAACACTCCTCCAAAAAGAACAGGTCTGTAGCTTGGGAGTGCTCTTGGACCCAGGTGCTCTTGGACCCCTGGTGCCTCACTGTGTCCAGAAGCGCTTTTTACCAGCTGTGACTGATTTGACAACTGGAAACAGTGATGCATCAGCTGGTAACCTCCAAGTTGGACTACTGCAGTGCTCTCTATGTAGGACTGCCTTTGTAAGTAGTTCAGAAACTTCAGTTAGTTCAAAATGCGGCAGCCAGATTGGTTTCTGGGGTATCCCAGAGAGACCACATTATGCCTGTTCTCAAACAGTTGCACTGGCTGCTGATATGTTTCTGGACAAAGTACAAAGTGCTGCTTATTACCCTGAATGGCTTCAGTCCAGATTACCTGATGGAGCATCTTTCTCTACAAGATCCCCACCCCGGCTCATTGAGATCATCAGGAGGAGTCCGTCTTCAGGTGCCACCGGTTTCATCCGGTAGCGACCTTGGATAAGGCCTTCTCTCTTTTCACCCCTAGGTTGCAGAACACGCTCCGCATGTGTATAAGAGGATTGTCTTCCTTGGAGGCCTTCAGGAGAGACTTTTAATCTGTTTTAAATTGTTTTTTTATTTTGTTATGTATTTTTTATTTTAGTGTAAACCGCCCTGAGCCACTTTACAGAGGGCGGTATATAAATCAAACAAATGAACAAACAAATAGATCTTTGGCTTGAGTGAGCCTCTGCCCTGCATAGACCAGGCCATCCACTCAAGTAATGGCTTATTAACAGCCCACAGTCGTAAAGATTGGCATTCCCGAGGTTACTGTAGCCTGCAGCTTTGTTGATCAGGTTTAATAGCCTCACAGCTTCCCAGCCATACATAGCTAAGTTTAGTTTAGCTTCCCACCCATACTTAGCGTATGGATGACCTGAAAGATAAAGAAAACTAGCTCTTTTGTATACAGTTCTTCTTGATTGGTCACCTGGGTGTGTTTTTTTACTCTCCCTAGGTGACCAACCCCGATTCAAACTGCTCCTCATTCTTCCAGTCTGATTTCTGCTGAATCCTCTGTAATTTAGTTTCATAGATTAGAGGTGCTTCTGATTCAATGGAAAGCAGAATGAATGACTAATAGGAGCCTAAAATTATATTTCTTGGAAGCACATGTTTGCTGTAAGCTTAAAGAATCCCCTTTTGTCATACCATTTTTCTTCTTCTTTGGCTACTTGTCCTTCCCTGTTCATTTTGCTAACCCATCAGCTGCTTGCTTTCTCTTTCTGGCTCTGTCATCCTGTTTTGTTTTTTAAAATAATAATAATAATAAGGCGTAGAGCTGCTCTTCAACATCATTAAAAAAAAAATTTAACTCCATGCAAATTAAGCCACCCACACTTGTCTTTTATTGATTATCTCTGTACTTGGGGTTTAAATAAGTCCCACTGTCATAAACACGCTTTGTTGTTCTCACTGAGATCCAATCTTGTTTCATTTTTCTGTTTTATTTATTTATTTATTTACTTACTTACTTACAACTAAAGAATATTTATGGGCCCACACAGATTCGCAGCTGCTGAAAAGCTTGCAAGTGCTGCTCTTCAGCTCCCGTATCCTAGAAGTGCCCATATCTCCATCCCACTTGTTTCCCTCCTCCCTTGGTGTGTGTGTGTGTGTGTTTGCAAGTGAAATTATTGTTGGTTGCTAACAGATTGACGAATATGATAATAACCTTATGCAATATTCCTCCTGTTACTCTCATCTAGTTCCCAACTTAGCAAGATATTTTAATAAGTCAGCCTGGTTTTGATGCATATGAATAAGCCTGCTGATTGTGTGGCTCAAAGTCCCCCAGATGTGTTAGAACTTCTCTGAAAAGGGGAAAGACAAAAGCTGAAGCTTCTAGAGACTTCACTTGGGCCTTTGAAAGAAGGTGTTTTGGATTAGTCTTGCAGTCAGGCTTCTGCATTGCTGCTTGCCATAGTAAGTGTGCCACAATCTGGCAAGCAGCATAAGCCCCAGCCATCCATCCAAACTTGGAATTTGAGAACAGGAGGGGAATTGCTCCAGAAGTCTCATGACTGTCTTTTTACACACTACCCCAGTCCAAGGAAGCAGGAGGTGGTTTGTCTCCCTGATTGCCAAGCTGCCTGCAGTGCCTTGACCTCAAACCAGCAAGTCTCTCATTGAGGCTTTTCTCCCAGGCAGCTCATGTCGCCCGGAGCACTGGGAGCAGAAGGCTCTTGGCTGCTCCAGAGGAGAGTAGCCTGACTTTTAAACCAGGTGTAAACTCTAAAGCCAGTTCGAAATGGGTCTAGATAATCAGTTTCCTCCCAAACTGCTTGGATCTGGTCAGCCACCACCCTCTCAATCATCTTGCCCAACCATGCGAGGTTGGAAACTAGCCTATAATCAGGGGCATAACAAGGCTGGAGTGGGCCCAGAGACAAAATTATAAAATGGGCCTCTCACTGATACACACACACACACACTTCACAATATATAGTGCACTCAGGCTCACATCCCCATTATGCCAGCTTCTCTAGAAAACTCCACTCTCTCGCTTTAACCCTGTCCCTGCACCCTCCCATGGGGAAGAGCGCTCCCAGCTCAGAGTTGCTTCTGCAGACAAGGACTTTGCTGCATGCATGCAGCCTTTGCTCCGAACTTGGGGTTGGCTTTTCCACGGCACCGAAGCTCTGCGGGTGTTGGGGAGTCATGTGACTTGCCTCTGGAGGGCCCCTCGAGGCATGGGGGCCCCCAGGCAGCCGCCTCCCCTTGCCTAATGGTAGTTACGCCCCTGCCTATAATTATCCATCACCAGTGGATCCAAAGTGGGCTTCTTAAGAAGGGGTCTGACCATCACCTCCTTCAGACAAGATGGCATCTTGCCCTCCCTCAGTGAGGTATTAATCATAGCAACCAGGCCAGCTCCAACAACCTCCCCACAAGATGAAATCAGCTATGTTGGACAAGGTTCCAAAGAACAGGTGGTGCCAGTCAGGCATGTAACATGCACAGCTATATGGATCACCGCCAGGGGTGTAGCAAGGTTCCCGGGGGTCAGAGGACAAAGGGTAGCCAGGAGGCTACCAGCACCCCAAGCCATGCCCCCTGCATCTGACGTCAGATGCAAGGGGGCAGGCAACGTAACCCACCCAAATCTCCTCCTCCCCATTTCCCTGCTGAGCAGCAGCACTGGCTCAACGGTGCAGAGCAGAGCTGGGCATGGGGCCACTGGGGGTTGCTGTCCTCCTCTGCCGGGGGCGACGTTGGCGGATTGGGGCTAGGCAGCCCTCCTTCGGAGGCTCCTGCATGGTTGCAGCAGCCTCTCTCCGCCTCTCTTCCGTGCTCACCTCGGCCATCTGCCCCGTCCCTCTCGGAAGCAGCTGCTCGGCAGGCAGAAGGAAGTGGAGAAGGAGAAGAGGATGACATGTGAGTGCAAGGGTGGACTGGCCTTAGGGGCCCCTGGAGGCCCCTCAGACCTTGTGGGCCAAGAGACATTTGTCCCCTGCCTTATCCAATCAACTCTACGCCTATGGGCACTGCATGAGTTCTACTGGCTTCACAATCCCCATGTCGAAGCATCAAAAACCAACATTCCAATGTCGGGAACTCATGGATCAGAGTGTTCCTGTGCTCGAAATCAACTCCACTCACCCAGGCTGGCTGTTGGTTCCCTGTGATGCAGAAGGACTATAAAAGCTCCCTGTTCTTGGGCAACAGCAGTAGTCATGTTTAAATATATGAAGCTGCCTAGCCTGCCTACACTGGATTGTATTCCCTGACTATTGTAAGTTCATTTACAATACTTACCTTGTGTGGAAGCAAGGTAGGAGGAAAACCTGGGTAGCTTTTCATCCTAACTTGCTTCCACACAATCACTTCTACCCAGGTTTTCCTCCTACCTTGCTTCCACACAACTGAAAATTGGGAGGACACACAGCTCCCAAAACTGGGCAGAACACAGTTTTTGATTGTGTGAATGACCTCACTCTGTAGTTTGCCTGCCCTCTGTGGAATGCATGCAAAGTTATCGCTTGACTTCCATGACTTCAGACAGCTTTTTGTGGCTGGGCAAGTCACAGCTCTGTTGATGTACGATGAAAAGAAGCACAGCTTAGCGCTGGCTCCTGTTAAATGCTGAGTGCTCTGCAGCTCTGGATGCTTTTCAAAGCAATGTCACGAATAATTCTCTCCATCACTACTGAGGCAGGAACAATTGGATCTCTGTCCCTGAAAGTCAAATGGCTTCTTAAAGTGGATTTCTGCAGCACAAGCCACCTGACATCCAAACCTCAAACCTCCAGTAGCTATTGCTGATATGGTTAGCTTGATGAATCTGCAGTCAGTAATGCAGAGTTTTTGCAGAACATGTCTGTTGCTTCCTGCAGCTGGGGTTGAAGGCAAAGTTTAGATGCCCGTGGCTACTTCAGTCCTGAGCCTCTGGAAATTAAAGTTTGTTTGATTGTTGGTTTTTCTAGTTGCAAGCAGTAGAGTGAAAATTACTTCCTTCTTTCTAAAATGCTAAGTGGCCACCCTAGATGCCCGAGAAAGCTTATTTGTGTGCTTTTATTGTCTGAACTTGACATGTAGATCAAGGGGGTATTTCTCAGGGCCTTTCCAAGATACTGCCCTTTCCCCCAGGCAGACGGCACCTCTGACCCTTGTGGGCTGCAATCTGACCATCCGCTCCACTGCCAAGGAGGCTTTCGTAATAATGCACAACCTTCCCTGGGAGTAGAACACCTCCAGGATTATGCTGTTTATGCCACACTAGCCTCCTTGGCCTCAGCAAAGTCTGTACAGAAATCTTAATAAGGACATAAGCAATTGAAAGTATTTGGTGGGCTGAAGAGCAACATGAATATCTGTAAAAGGGAGGGAAGTCCTGCACCGAGTTATACTGATCAGTATTCCCTGGAGAATCTTCAGATTCCACCAACGTCCTCATGTAGAACCTGGCAAGCTGAAGCCACAGATTCCAGCCCTTAACCCTGTAAAGTGTGTTGATTGATTTCGAATCCTCTCTTCACTGCCTTTTACGTTCAAATCTGGTTTCCCCCAAAGGTGCCCATCAGGAGTAAAATAAATAAATTTTAAATGTCCTGTGATGGGAAGGGTAATATACATCTACATATATATATAAAGAGCCTACTGTACACACAACACAAGTGAACAGATGTTTTCCATTAGCTCAGTGTGTTATGCTGTCCCTGATTCCATTGCGCTGCACATTGATGGAGTATTCATGCCAATATATTTCTTGAAGGGTAAACAGCTAATTTGCTCCTGGAGGACAGACATGACTCTCTGAATTTTGCTGAAGAACTGGAGGGGGAAAACGGAGAGACTGGATATTTTAGCCCCCTCTTTCCATATGCAATTTGCAACATAATTTAATAGTCTACCTGGTAGGGTTCGTAAGCTCTACGCAGAGGGCATGCAGCCAATCCGGGATCAAATTACCAGAGCAACTCTTCTGTGAGTGGCCATATTTGGTAAAGCATGGGGCTAGTTCAGAGTACCACCAATGGCAAGTGGAGCGGGGCATTGCAGTCAAACGAAAAGGCTTAAAATAATACAGCATTACAAGCTGCAGGAATACGTTATGAAATGGGACTTGTGGGATGAAAAAGCTTCTGCATGGTGAAGTAACAGCCAACAGCCAATGGCATTCTGCATACAAACAAGGCAAAATCTTTCAGATGCGCCAACTGTCTCTATTTACCAGTGACAATTCACTGTTTTCTGGTATTTGTCCCTGGTAAGTCATTGTTGCTATTTTTTATTTTTTATTTTGCTTCAGTAGTCTTGTTAAAATACGAGTAGAGTTATCATTTTTCAGAATCCACCTCCCTACCCAGAGTCTCTAGACCTTCAGTCTTCGAGTCTGCATGTGGGGGAGAAGGGGAGGAAGGTAGCTTGTCTCTATAGCTTGTCTCTACTGCACATCCGTGTAATCATAGGCATGACTTATAAACATGCATATGACTACAAATCCCATCGTGCTCACCTACAATGGCCCCCACACTTTTTGATGGCTCCAGGAAGCTGCTGAGAGGGGTCATATGAGGTTTGGAATAAGATACCTGTGTGCTGATGACATCCAACCCTACTTCTCCTTTTTGCCCATACCCAGGTCTCTAGCAAGGCAGCTAGAGGCAAGAGTTCATTGAAGGAGCTGGGTATCTTTCACACAACAGGCTTTACAGAGAGTTTACTGTGAGTTTTAAGTTGCCCCCCCAAATTGACACCAAAAGTGGATTTTTTTTACCCTGGATATAAATCGGGCTGCACTCTAATATGCAATGAAAAACTCAGATCGTGTGTGAAGCGCTTCCTGATAGCTCACAGGGACTTTCGGGTAAATCTGGGTGATAAGTGAATGCACACTCTCCATTCCGGAAGAGATGTGAGCTAAAAGCCCTGTATGAAAAATAACCTGGGTGGTTTCTAGACAGCAAGCTTTACACTGCAAAAAGTGGTTTAAAGAGCGACATTTTGTGGTGCTGGTTTAAAACTGCAGTTGGAATCCGTTGCCTCCTACAACAGGCAAATACAGCTATTTTTCTGCAACGCAGATGTGACGTTATAGGGCTGTAACGCAGCAATAAAATCAGAAAGAAGGCATCGAAAATGTGAACAGCACCTTGCTTACAGGGCAGGGACTGCAATGTCAAGACACAGGCAGTACGGAGGGTCACCTAAGGGATATATCGTGACACTGTGGTAGAGTGCAATCTGGAAAGTGTCCTGGTGAACCAGCAAAAGTGTGTGCCAACTGAAGTTGTTTTATAGCCAATAAGAGCCACAGTCATCCCTGGATCTTCAGGCCAGCCTTGGTCTCTAGAGGAAACATCTGAGCTGGGCTCCCCCTCCTCCCAAGTAGGCCCATTCGAAGGGAAGTCCCCAAGTATCAGGCGAGCACCTCCTTCAGAGCTGAAGTTCAGCCATAGCATAGTATCACCTCCACTCCTGGGGACTTGAGGGCGATGGAGGGGTTCTAGCAACGAGACAGGAGCCTCACTAGGGGGCACTGGGTCCTCCAAGGGGGTGACTGGCTCTGTGTGCTCTGGGTCCAAAGGATCTGGAGGGCAGTCATTGAGACTGGAGATTCGGGCTTGGGCAGGTTCCCCCCACCCCAACAGGGTCTCCTTTGGGTCAGAGTCCAGGTGAACCCCAACAGCTTCACATCTAAGTCAAGTGGAGTGGAGGAAGTGCTGAATCAGTGCTTGAAACCAACAACGGGAGAGATAAGGACCAATCAACTGGTGTCCAGCCGGTTCTAGATAGGGTTGTCCTTTCCCAAAAGGCTCAGGTCCATAGCCTGAGGGGATGTTCCTGACCCAGCTTTATCACTACAGGTCCAAGTGCCATCTAATGTAGTGTCTTTCACCAGCTAAGGCTTCTCCTGGATAAAGATAGCCTGAACACCATCATCCATTTTTTGGTAACCTCTAGGATGACTACTGTAATGAACTGTAAGTGGGGCTGCCTCTGAAGACTACAGTAAAGGCTACAGTACTACAGGGAGTACTACAGTTAGTTCAAAGTCGAGCTGCTTGATGGCTAACTTGGGACCAGTTGATGGGGTAACATCACACTAGTGCTTCAACAGGTGCTGGTCTATTTCCAAGCACAATTCCAAATGCTAGAGTTTACCTTCTTAATCAAAGGTTTCCAGGCTTGGGTCCCCTGATGTTAGTGGAGTACAACTCCTGTCACTCCTAGCCACAGTGGCTTTAAAGCATTCACAACCTTGGACTTGAGCACCTGAAAGAACGCTTGCACCAACCTATCTGATAACTTTATTATTATTTATTATTATTTATTATTATTTCAATTTCTACACCGCCCTTCCAAAAATAGCTCAGGGCGGTTTACAAAGAGAAACAACAAATAAATAAGATGGCTCCCTGTCCCCAAAGGGCTCACGTTCTAAAATGAAACATAAGCAGGGGCGTAACAAGGCTGGAGTGGGCCCAGAGACAAAATTTTAAAATGGGCCCCTCGCTCACACACACACACACACCCCACACACAATATATTCATGTGACTTGCCTCTGGGGCGCCCCTCGAGGCGTGGAGGCCCCCAGGCAGCCGCATCCCCTTGCCTAATAGTAGTTACGCCCCTGAACATAAGATAGACACCGGCAACAGTCACTGGAAGTACTGTGCTGGGGGTGGATAGGGCCAGTTATTCTCCCCCTGCTAAATAAAGATAATCATAACGGTAAAAGGTACCTCTTTGCCCAGTTAGCAGGGGTTTGTGCTTGGAAGCTCCCCCACCAACTGCAGTGAGGTGAGTGCTGATTGGAGAGAGGGTCTTTTCAGTGAGGGCGCCCCAGTTGTCAGTCCGTCAGTTCTTTATTACAGTCTATGATCAGTAACGGTGCCCAGGTTGTGGGACTCCTTCCCCATACTTGCCTGGTGCTTGCACCTTATTTATTTATTTATTTATTTATTTATTTATTCATTTGCTTGTTTATTTAACCCATAACATTAGTTGAAATAAACAACAGCAAAAAAGTTAAAACATTACAATTTAAAATTTTCAAACAATGTTTTAAAACAGTGTTAAAACTATTTAAACAGTATTTAATTAAAAGCCTGGGTGCCAGGCAATGTTCTTCTTCCTTTTAATTCTCTCAGACTTTAAAATCAGTTTCACTGCTTTTAAGTACGCATCTTGTTGCTGCTTGACGGCTCTTTTAATTATTTTGTTATTATGGATTGCATTATTTTTAAATTATATTTTTAGTGTGGCGATGGTGTTTTATCATGTATCATCCTGAACAATATGTTTTGAAAGGTGGTATAGAAGTATATAAACAAATATGTAACCATGTGGAAGACCACAAAACTGCAATGAGACACTTTCCTCCCCTCCCACTTGGACTTTCAGCCCTCCAAGTGTGCATGCGGCATAGATGCATTGTGGCCAACTCATTCAGTTTTGTAGGCTACAGGTGAGAAGAAAGTCCATATGAAAGGCTACAGGCTAGAATCGAAAGCTATATTAAAGACTACATGAAAACACCTGTGCCTTGGATTGCAAGGTGGATCTCTGGTATTGGGAGGAACAGGGCTTCAGATTCGGAATCACAACATTGAAATCTCAGCAAAACTGTGACAAGGTTCTGCAGCAATGGAATGCATACCATGGTGAATACCAGCACCTAAATATGGACATACAATAAATGAAGGACTTACCTGCCTGCAACCAAATCTGTTCAAGAGTTGTCCATAGCTGCATAGGCCCCTGCTTCATGGCAGTGCTGTGCATGGTGACTTCAGACATGGCCTGCTCCAGCCGTGAAGCTGCGATAGAAGAGGCTCGTTGGGAGCCTGAAATATATACAGACAGCACTGATGTTACCACTCTAATTAGATTACTGTCCTTTGGCTAGCAGAAAACTGTGAGCTTGTTCCTCCGCCTCCATGCAAATCAATGATGACAATAAGAATGGCTCTGGCAGCATTTCAAAAGCACATGAGCAGAGCTGTGTTACTCTGTGTTAAATTCTGCACCGGGAAAAGCAGAATTCTGTGACTGCTATGCATGACATAAATGTCTGGATACTTGCACATTTCTGCGAATTTTGCAAATGTCCTTCACTTTGATTGGCATAATTTATTTTTGTTTAGTCGGGCATTAGGAGTAGTATTTGCAGTATTCTTAGTAGAGTAGAAAGGAGATATGCCCTGAAATGCGATAGGGTAGTTTGTCCAGCTTCTGTGATTTCAGCAGGCATCGCTTCCACTCTTTCAAGCATAATTCACAACAATAAGAACTAGAAACATGATTTTATACTAAAAAAATAAACTTGAGGCTTACACACTAGCTCTGGGCATGTTCAGCTCTGCATGCAAAGGTCAGGTGGAGAAGCACCACTAGCCCAAGCAGACAATACAAGGGATAAGGCAAATTGCACTCACTTTGCTAGCTCATACAGAGTGATCTTTTGGTGATGTGTGTTTGTGTGTGAAAGGGGCAAAAATTGGATCGTCATTGTTGGCAGTGGTGCTCTGGCTGGAGGCCACCACTTTTAATTCCCAGGCATAGGGACATAGGAAACTGCCTTATACCAAGTCAGACCATGGGTCCATCTAGCTCAGTATTGTCTACACAGACTGACATATTATCATCCCAGAGGGGTTTTTGAAGAAAATATGGTGGATACCAACCATAGAGAACTACTGCTGTACAATAAGGGGGGTAGTTGTGATTTCAGCCCCCCACAGTTCACTCCTACACACAATTCAAGCTAAAAGTTTTAAGCTGCAAATTTTAGTTTCAGCCTTAGCCGGAGGAGAGCTGGTCTTGTGGTAGCAAGCATGACTTGTCCCCATAGCTAAGCAGGATCTGCCCTGGTTGCATATGAATGGGAGACTTGATGTGTGAGCACTGCAAGATATTCCCCTCAGGGAATGGAGCCACTCGGGGAAGAGCATCTAGGTTCCAAGTTCCCTCCCTGGCTTCTCCAAGATAGGGCTGAGAGAGATTCCTGCCTGCAACCTTGGAGAAGCCACTGCCAGTCTGTGAAGACAGTACTGAGCTAGATGGACCAATGGTCTGACTCAGTATCTGGTAGCTTCCTATGTTCCTATGTTCCAGTCCTGGTCTAAATTGACCACTGCTCTGACGCAGCAGAAGTCAGTAAACTCAAGGAGGATACATTCATATATCCACAAGAAGCTGGAGGTTGTATCCAAGCCACATCCTCTGCTCTCGTGGAATCACACAGAGCCCAATATACCAAGGGTTCCCAAACCTGGGTCTCCAGATATTGTTAGACTAAACTCTCCATGATGGTGGGGAGTTTTAGTCCAATGTCTGGAGGCCCAAGTTTGAGAAACCCTGCAGTAAAGAATAAGTGATGTTAAAAGGGCAGAATATTGGACCCAGTATTTCTATGCTTTTGGGAAATAAATTATTATAATTAGAAAAAACCTTAGCTCACGTACGGGCTACTTCTCAAACACAGACAAATATCATGTGACAGTTACCCACTAAAAACCAGTCTATTTAGGTTATATCAAGGCAGGAATTCTGCTCACATATGCTCAAAAGGAGAATTCAAATATAAGATTTGCTGAAAAGCTGACTGATAACATATTGTCCTCAGAAGACTATGGGAGAGGCATCCACTAAATGAGAAAGAATTGCAGTCAGGCTCTACAATTTGGTCTGGATGACTCACAAAGTTGCTGAGTGCATCTACTGTAACACGCTCCAGCCATGCTCACAACCTTGGAGGAACACTGGAGAATAAAAATGAGGAATACTAGAAAGCTGGGAAGAGGCTTTAACATTACATCCCCCCAGCATCTCGCTCAGCCTCTTCACCACTGAGAGACAAGTGGGAGCTTTAACACATCCGTCTTTGATGAAGAGAAGCCATCAAAGACGGACCCCCTGGAGATAGTTGCATCTGGCGTTTGGTGGGGGTAGGGAGTGTGCTACTTCTCGCAGTCTTTCATGGGCCCATAAACACAACCACTGCAGAAACACCAAAAAACTGATCCAGGAGCCATGCCACATTCGGAGCCTCATTTCTTATTCTGTTGTAAGGCCACCTTGAGATCATCTGATCAAAAGGAAGAGTATACATATTTAAATTAAACAAATAAATTAAATCTTCAGGTACATACCTGAATGCCCCAATCATCTGCCTACAAAGTGACTTGAGCACAGTATTGAACAGCAGGTCAATGAAAGAGTTAATGCCCTAAATTGACATGTGAATTAAAATACTAGGTTGTATTTTATAGGTTCACAGGAACATAGGAAGCTGCCATATACTGAGTCAGACCATTGGTCTATCTGAGGCAGAAACTCAGGTTTGCGCTGGTCAAGAAATGGTTAATAGGGTCTATAAGCTGCCTTGTTGTTAATTGCAAATTGTTACTTGCTAGAAGTCATAAATCTCACTGGCCGGAATGCAGAGCTGCAGAGCGAGAGGCCCTGTTTGGGATTTGGAGATAGCTGAGCGCTAACTATGACACCTTCAAGGACACAGCATCTGGCCAAGGAAAGGAATGAGATAGTTTGCTTATCAACATGTAGAGAAGAAATGCTCCATTGTACTAGAGGAATGTAGTCTAATTGCAATAATTGCAATAATTGTAATATGATGGTTAAGTGATGCTAACCAATGAAGATTGTATTTACTGAATGTAATTGAGATGGATATAAAGCTGGAAACATGATGTAATCTTTTATCTCAGGTTGGGAGCGATTCCACTGAGATCAATATTGCCTGGCAATTAAATCTGTTTTCTCTCAATTTGCTGGTGTCAATTCTCGCACTCTGAAACCAGGCTAAGGAATTCTGCTACATATCTAGCTCAGTATTGTCTTCACAGATGGGCAGCAGCTTCTCCAAGGTTGCAGGCAGGAATCTCTCTCAGCCCTATCTTGGAGAAGCCAAGGAGGGAACTTGAAACCTTCTGCTCTTCCCAGAGCGGCTCCATCCCCTGAGGGGAATATCTTACAGTGCTCACACATCAAGTCTCCCATTCATATGCAACCAGGGCAGACCCTGCTTAGCTATGGGGACAAGTCATGCTTGCTACCACAAGACCAGCTCTCCTCTCCACTGGCCAGATTGTTTCCTGAACTGAGTAGGAGATTAGACTCAAAAACTTCCAAGGTCTCTTTCAACTCTAAAATTCTTTGCCTCCGTGCCACAGGTTCAGTTTTATCTTATGGCCAAACATGAATATATTAAGCTGTCATTTATCTCTCTAGCTCAATACTATCTGTGACGGGCAGCAGCTCTGCAGGATTTCAAGCAGGGAGTCTCTCCCAGCCCTGCTCTGAGATACCAGCATTTGAAATGGGGACCTTCTGCATATGAAGCAGACACCCTACCACTGAGTGATGGTTTCTCCTCTAAAGGCTGCTAGCTGGAGTCATTTGCTTGAACACATAAGCCTATGGTGGTGTTGCTAAAACTTTGGACAGATAGGAACATAGGAACATAGGAAAGTGCCATATACTGAGTCAGACCATTGGTCTATCTAGCTCAGTCACAGACTGGCAGCAGCTTCTCCAGGGTTGCAGGCAGGAATCTCTCTCAGCCCTATCTTGGAGAAGCCAGGGAGGGAACTTGGAACCTTCTGCTCTTCCCAGAGCGGCTCCATCCCCTGAGGGGAATATCTTGCAGTGCTCACACATCAAGTCTCCCATTCAGATGTGACCAGAGCAGACCCTGCTTAGCTGTGGGGAGAAGTCATGCTTGCTACCACAAGACCAGCTCTCCTCTCCAACTGAGGTTCAACTTTTTCTGAATTAAACTGAGAGGCACATTGCATGTGTAAGAGTAAGAATTACCTGCTCTTAGAGCTGCCCACTCCCCATGTTTTTGCATGAGTCACTCTCCTGGGCAGGCCACCTGATATAAAGAAATCCCACAGCCACAATATGTGCAGAGACACAACAGGCAGCCTCCTTTAAGGAAGCTGTAATTCTGTTGTGCTTCTGTAGATGGAGTGACAGATTATTCCAATCACACCTGCTGCAGAAGGGCAGCAATATTATGTGCTTCCAGTAGAGACAGATTGGAAGGCTCCAAAATGAGAACATTGACTCATCCAAAGTCTCACAAGAACCCTCTGCTGTGGTGAGTACTTTGGGCTCATGAGGGCCTCTCGTTATTTAATTAATTTATTCATTGCAATGCTCTAGAGGCAACAACCACCTTATTCATCATTTATTTATCTGAAATACATTCAACAAATGTTCACAAAGCGGTTAACATAGCCTTGTTAACCTATATCCAGAAGCAATTTGTCAAATGCTAGGCAGGAGGGAAATCACAGGAACATGGGAACTTGCCTTATACAGAGTCATACCTTTGGTCCATCTAGCTCCCTATTGTCAACACTGACTGGCAGAGAGCCTTCAGGGTTTCCCAGCCCTACCAGGAGATGCCAGGGATTCGCATCATCCTGCAAAATCTGCACTGGATTTAGGCCAGAAGAAGTCATATTTTTTAAAATTTCTCTTACCAGAGTCGGCATCATGGACATCCGGGAGTGTGAGATACATGCTGTTATGCTTCTTGACTGACGGCGCCTCAGTCTGACTGCTTTCTTTCTCAGAATCGCTGCAAGGGAACGACAGCAGCAACAATGTGATAGATGGTTTTTTATGGAGAGCACAGGGCATTCGGCCTGCCAGGGAGCATCAATCTGAACCAATTGCCACCAGCTCTGATAGCAGAAACAACTGTGGACATGAGATAGCAGCTGGCAGAATACACGGATGGCGGGGTGGGGTGGGGAGGATTTATGTCAAAGAGCTGGGAACTGCTTGCATCACTAGTCACACCACTTGACCATTTGGGCAAAGCAAACTGGCAAGCCAAGGGTGCTGGTGGTGATGGATGCACTCTTAGGAATCTGGCACATTTCAGTAATGTTTTTTTTTTTTTTACACCTGATGAACATCTGGCTCTTTGCTCCTTTCCTAGTGGAATCAGAGTAAAGATGTCTTGAAAGTGGTCCTGAATCAGAGACAGAAATGGAGAATTATTTCTTTTCTTCCAGGTTCTAAAAATAATGGTTATATCGTAGAAACTAACACAGGGGCCTTTGAGATAGTCTGCCACAGTTAGTGGCTGCCAACTGCAATTTCAGAGAAGGAGGAAGAGGAGGAGGTGGCAGCAGCTATTTATTATTTTTTATTATAAGAAAAAATTGTATACAGGCAAACCTTGTTACATGTGGAACCCATATCTGCGGTTTTGCGCATTCGCGGGTGTCTAATTGACAGCCTTTTTCATTATCTGTGGATACAAAAGGGCTAAAACCCATGTTTCTGCAGTTGCTAGAGGGCTGGAAGTGACCGTGGAGGTCACTTCCAGCTGCCATTATGTAAGGAGGAGCCATTTTGTGGCTCATTTCTTTTTCTAAAATGATTTCCCCCCATGGTTTTAGGGGCATTTTGAGGATTCAGAGGGCATTTCTGGGCACATGTTGACCATGTTGAGTACAGTATACTAAAGAATTTCAATGATTTTTGCCTGTTTTCACTTTTTTTCATGATTTTTAACCATTTCTGTCCATTCTAGAACCTAACCTCTCCCATTTCCCATAGGCATGATACCTCGTTACTTGCGGTTTTGTTACTCATGGTAGTAGGTAAGGAACAGAACCCCCACAAATAATGAGGTATGCCTGTACTGCTTTCCAGTATATTAGAAAACCGTTTATAATGTTCTAACATAAAAAGATCCTACACATTTTAAAACCAGCAATGAAAAACCAATTAAAAGTGTCTCACAAAAACGACGGAATAAAACATATTTACGACTCAGCTGTTGAAGGCACACTGAAAAAGCAATATCAACTTGCCTCTGGGAAGGCAAAGGAGAGGGGATAATATGAACCTCCTAAGGGGAGGGGGCAGAATTTGAAACCTCTGGAGTTGCAACAAAAAAGGCCCTATTCCTCATGGAACTCAATCTAGCTTGCACGTATGATAGAACCTTCATCAGGGTCTCATTTGTAGGTCTTTTTAAATGCTCAGGGTGTGTGTGTGTGTGTGTGTGTGTGTGTGTGTGTGTGTGTCTGTGTGCGTGTGCATATAGGAGGAAATGTTCCCTGAAATAAAGAGAGCCTAGGCCATTTAGAGTTTTTATAATTCAAGATGTTCAGTTGGGCCCATAAATAAACTGGCAGCCAGTGCAATTCTCTTAAGGAAGCTGATTTACGAAAATGCTGGTTTGATACTGTAAAGAGGGGAGTGGCACCACCAGTGTTCTCTCTAATTTTGTTCATCTGTGTACGGAATGAGTTTTGTTCTGGGCAGCAGTATCAAGGCAGTATGTGTGCACCTGCATTCAGAGTGGGGCCAACCCGATTCAACCTGAGCGGGATCTAAAATTAACTGAGTGGACATCAAAAAACTTCTGAGCACACACACATGTGCTCACCTTAGATATATGGATAAAGTTTAGCAATATGGATAAAGGTGATCCAGTTGACACAGTATACCTGGACTTCCAAAAAGCTTTTGACAAAGTTCCCCACCAAAGGCTCTTTAGTAAACTTAGCAGTCTTGGGATAAGAGGACAGGTTCATGTGTTGATTGGTAACTGGTTAATGGATAGGAAAAGGAGGGTAGGAATAAATGGACATAAGAACATAAGAACAGCCCTGCTGGACGAGGCCCAAGGCCCATCAAGTCCAGCATCCTGTTTCACACAGTGGTCTGCCTTATTCATAAACGATCTAGAAGTTGGGGAAACCAGTGAAGTAGCCAAATTTGCAGATGACACTGAACTATTTAGAGTAGTGAAATACAAAACAGATTGTGAGGAACTACCAAAAGGATATCTCCAAATTGGGTGAGTGGGCGACCAAATGGCAAATGCATTTTAATGTAGGCAAATGTAAAGTGATGCATATTGGGGCAACCCCTCCGCCCACTTCACTTATACACTGATGGGGTCTGGTAAGTCAGTGACTGAACAGGAGTGAGATCTTGGCATCATTGTGGACAGCTCATTGAAAGTGTCAACTCAGTGCATGGCAACTGTGAAAAAGACAAATTCCATGCTAGGGATCACTAGGAAGGGGATTGAAAATAAAACCGGCTAATATTATAATACCCTTATACAAATCTATGGTGCAGCCACATCTGGAGTACTGTGTACAGTTCTGGTCACCAAACGAGCCAGTGGCAACTGTAACCGGATCTCTCCAGAAGATCGACTTATGAGGTAAGGCTACATCATCTGGGGCTTTTTAGTTTGGAAAAGAAGAGACTACGGCGAGACATGATAGAGGTGTCTAAAATTATGCATGAAGTAGAGAGAGCAGAGAGAGAGAAATGTTTCTCCCTCTTGCACAAAATTAGAACCAGGGGACATCCCACAAAACAGAAGTCCTGCAGGGCTTTTCTTATATTCTTATATGCAATAATGGAAGTTTCCAAATCATCTTCAAGGACCGCCCCAGGTAGAGTACACTGCAGTAATCTAATTTGCAAGTTCCGGAAGTGGCAGTGGACATGTCTCTACCATTCAACTGAATTTCTATTTGTATCTGGAAAATACAAAGGAAAGGAAAGAGAAGAAGAGAACAATCAGCAGCAAGGTGGATGGACTTGATTATGACACCACTGAGAGACCTTAAAGGCCAAGTTGAAGACAGACCATCCTGGAGATCATCTATCTGTGTGGTCGCTACAAGTCGACACCTACTTGAAGGCACTTAATCAATCAATCAAATCTGGAAAATGTTAGAGAATTCCCAATCTGTGTACAGCTGTGATCTGAAAACACTTATGGATGTTGTCGTCAAATTATTACTGAAGGTTTAAATTAGACACATCACAAATAGTTATTTTTAAATTTAGTTTTCATTTGTTCTTTTTTTCTTTGCAAAAGGTGGCACGACTGACAACAAAAAAGGTCATGACTTGAGATAAGAAGAAGCAGCTGCTGCCATCATGCCAGGTGTTGGCATTTAGCCAGGAAAATGTGTTGCAAAGCCATTCACTAAGTGCACCTGTAAGGAGTCCTGGCATCACTACCTGGCTGCAGCTCACCTGGAGAAGAGGGTTTTCACTCCCAGAGCCAATTAAGAGAGCCAGTAGTGCAGCAGATAATGGCTGACATATAGAGTCAGGATGCAGCGGTGTCGTAAGAGGGAAGCCTGCCAGAACTTCCCAACAGCAGTGGGCAACTGGCTATTTTTCATACCCTCCCCTTCCCAAGGAAGCTCTCTGTGCCACCCCTGAAAAGATTTCACTGAGGGGTGTGCTTCCCATACTACACTGGTGTAGTTAGCTGGGAAGTTCTGTTAGGCTGCTCTCTCACTGTGCATCCATGCACTGTATGTCAGCCAGAGTCTCTGACTAGGAAGGCCGATATTTTCATCCCTGCTTCTCTCTCCACACCCCTGCCACCACTGTTCTTTCTTTCTTAGCCTAGCTTATCTCACAGGGGCAACCCCCATCCAACCTGAGGTCCTTGGAAGAAAGGAAGAATAGAGACATGTGAAGAAGACATCAATTAAATGTGTGTGTCAAGCAGGAGGAAATTAGCAACTGTTTCGTCACTGTGCATGCACAGGTGATACTTCCGGCCACTTCCGGCCAAGAACAGGGGAAGGGGCGGCAGGGAGATATGCTGCTGCCCCATGGATTACCCTAAAAATGGAGCACCAGCAAGGGAAAAGCGGTGGGAGGGTTAAGTGCACCCTCCCCCGCCCTTAAAGAGCCACCCCCTGGCATCGAACCTTTGAGTCGGTGCCACCTTTGAACTGGTTCAGAGGCCTTTAGAATGGCCTCTGGACCGGTTCGTGCACAAAGAATGTTTGCCTAGCCCAGAGTTCTCAAACTGGGTTCCCAGGTGTTGGACTACAACTCCCATCATCCCCAGCCACAGTGGCCAAACTGGTGTCAGTTTGGCCACTGTGGCTGAGGATGATGGGAGTTGTAGTCCAACACCTGGGAACCCAGTTTGAGAACTCTGGGCTAGGCAAACATTCTTTGGTAGGGCATTCCGCCATGGGTAGGGCATTCCACAATGGGGCCACCGCAGAAAATACCTTGTCCCATATGTTCACTTGCTGTACTGCATAGTGTAGCACACAGAGCAGGGCCTTAGCAAAGTACCTGATAAATCCGCCTGTTTCTTAGAGGAGATTTCATTTAGAGGTGATTTCACATTAGCTCTAATGTGTAGTACAGCCTTGATTTCCAATCTGCATGGCTATAGTATAGGTAACAACAACCATTACCAACGATAATGCAAAGGCATTATCGCATGTGAGATGGGGTGGTGATGATGGGATGGCAGTCCTGCCTCCAGGAGTGGGGCAGATTGTCCCTTTCAGAGCTAGGATTCTGAACTTGCTGTTCTACATACAAAGCTTGGATGCAGCCAGCATTAATTGCCAGGCTCCGGTTCTTTTGGAGTTGGCTGGTTACATGAGACTACCTCCTTGTTTCCAACTAGTATAAAGTAACACCACTCAGTATGCTTGCTGCTGGATGCCTAGTTGTTTCTACAGATCTTAGGCCTCTTACCCGGCACCTATATATAGCTTTAGGCAGGGATCCTGGACCCACTTACACATGCTTGTAAATCTCATTGACCTCTATAGGATTTACAAGCATTTAAGTGGGTGCAGAATTGTAACCTTAGATGCTAAACTTTTTTGCAGTCCTTTTGTTGTTGTTGTTAATAAATCGCCAGAGATGACCTTTAACCTCAAAAGTGCTGCTCTTGCTCAGTAAGCCTTGCAAACTTCATCCACAAAAGTTGTTAGCCCACAAAAATGTTTACTAACCTCCTGGCCCAAATATACCTATGCTAACATTTTCTGGCCTTAAAGAAAACACACACACCACACACACACACACACACACACACTTCCCCCCTTGCTTGATTACCTGGAAGCAAGGCTAGTTCCAGGTTTCTTGAAGGTCCAGGATAAGACCTACCGTGTGTGTGTGTCCATGTTTCCTGCAGAGCAAGACTGGGGCCTGGTTCACACAATAGTTTGAATCTAGTTTTAATGTGGGTTAACAACATTAGCATGATTGCGTGTACCCACAACAAGGTGGAAATCCCAGATTCATTTTGGGTGTTCACACAATCACACTAACACCATTAACCTGCATTAAACCTAGATCCAAACCCTTTGACCCAAGGGGTACTAGGGAAGCACTGACCTCAGAACCTCCTTCTAACGGAGAGACACTCTCATCCCCACCAGAACCCAGAGAAAGGTGACAGCACCAAGTTCAGCTGGAACTACAACACCGTAGGCATGCCCTCTCTCCTGCTGTTACTCCCCTGCAACTGGGGCTAGGTGCTGAGGAACCAGAGGAAGGGCGGAGGGCAGTGTCTGCTGGCTACCATTTAAGTCCTGTCTTCTCCTGGCTATCTTGATACCTTGTACCAAACAGCCATGTTCCAGTCTGGTAACTTTCCAGGATTACCCAAAAACTGGTCGCTCCAGTGCTCTGTAAATGCCTACTCTCAGAGTCCACATCTGACCATCTGGGAGCAGTCTCAGTGGTGAGTGGGTGTACAGCCAAATATCTGGCCTTGCGGAGGGAACAGGACACCAGCCTAGAGATTGCTGCTCCTCCTCCGGTGTCTCCAGACACCCATCTGAGAAGCGTTGTAGCCAGGCTGCAGCATGCCAGGATTTGCTGCCTCTCGATCTGTCAGGGCTGCTGCTGAACAGCTGACCTTGGACTCGCTCCTAGTCTTTGAATCTTCTATCCCCCATTAGGGATGGGGAGCAGCAGTGACAGTAACAATGGTGACACTGATGATGGTACCATCTCTGCTGTCATCGCCTCAGAGCAGCTGGCTGACGGGCTTTCAAGGAATTAGCAGGAGCTGGTGGCTTGTCTGCCTTCTACACTGAAAAAGACTGAGAGCCACCAGCCATTCTGTATGGGCTGATGGGTACCTACTAGGGCAATGTACTACCTGTATAGCCCTATTCACGTATTGAGGCGATTCTCATGACTGCCAAAAAGCGGGCTAAGGAGAGAGCCTAGCCTGCTTTTTGGCGGCCGTGTGCTACAACGGGGCCGCGCAGCTCCCGGCAGCAAACCCTGCTAATTCCCCCTCCCCTTAGCCCAGGTTAGTGGAGCGAGCGCTCCGCTAACCCGGGTTTTTTGTTCGTGTGTTGCCATGGCACAGCTCCATGCCATGGCAACACATGAGGAGACACCCAGCTGGGGGTCTCTCCAGGATGCCCTGCGCACTCACCATAACGCGATTATGTGCCACCGCGCATGCGCCATAATGGAGCCGGCAGTGGTGTGGGTGGCCGATCCGGCCACTCAGGGCTTCCTGCTTGCTTGTCTGTGGGGAGAGTCGGCTAAGCCTGCTCTCCCCGCAAACCTCTTCCCGGCGAGTCTCACTGATTGTGAGACTCACCTCATTGTGTCTGATGCGCATACAATTTGTGTACAGTGCAAACAAGTACAGATCTGCATGCACATACAATTATACACATGTTATGCTAATTGCAGGTACAGCAGTCTACTTCCTAGCTGTACCCTGCATTTCAGGGGGCTGGTACTCAGGTTCACTTCTAAAATATATCAGCGCCTTTTGGGCTGCTGACAGCCATTAAAACAATAGAGGCTGGGGAAGGAGTGGCCCAGCCTCTAAGAGTTTTCACAATGAACCGTGCTGCTCACAGGGTGCATTGTGGGATTGCTGGAAGCCGGCTTAACTTCCCTGGCCTCCAGATTGTTGTGCCACTCGCCGCAGGGCAATTGTAAGGTGGGCCAGTGGGCACCCACTGAGAAGAAGCAGGCGGTCGTGTGTGGGAAGGTAGGTGTGACACTACCTCCACCCCACTTCCCCGGTTGCAGTGGTTGTGTGAATGACCTTAATGTCCGAATAGGGCTTATGAAAGCTAGCCTATCCTAGCCTTCTCTCTATTAATTTTTTCTGTGTGCTGGGAACCTTTTTTGGTATGAAACAGCATTCAAATACATGAGCTCCTACAAATCATGTGAGCTCCAACCAGAAGTGGTACAGCCCAGACAACAGGTTTACCACCTCTGTTAACATGAAATGCAACTCCTTGTCAAGGAACACTCACCTGTTCTGTGAAAAAGTATACAGCGTCTGCCACTGATGCAACATGTGTCTACAGGTCACTAATGCCTCTTCCGGTCCTATATGTACCAATTCCAACTTTACTTTGGTGAAGAGTAAACTGCAGAATGAAAAAGAAAGAAACAAAACCACCACTTGGTTTTAGCAGATATTCTACTGTTAAAGAGGTAATGTAAATTTAGATAAGAAAGTATATACTGTATTGCATATATGTTCATATATGTCCCCCAGTGACTAACTTGTCTTGTTTACTTCTATGGTGCTTAGTCATGACTAACTTAAGTTTAGATCCTGCCCAAAGTTTTCCCCCCATATCTTCAAAATTTCTGGAAACTAAACAACTCTAACTTGCCCCACTGATTAAAAGAAGGTTTATGTGCAACTTGCTGCATCTGGATTGGGGCCTGTGGATAGTGTGTCATTAAAATCAACAGGCCATTAGGCGCAAAGACTAGAGACTACTGTATACCCTAAATAGGCAAATCCATGGGAGCTCTTCTCTGCCTCTCATCATCATCACAATCTGTTTATATTCACCATGGGAAAGCATTGTTAGGTGAACATGCAATGTTCAAATATATTCACGTAGGTAGTTCTCTTTCAAGAGTTCAACAGAATCTATTGCATTGTTTACAGATTCAATACCTTATTTTAGCACCCACATAGGAAGATCCAAAATAGGCACAAAACAGAGGAAGCTGTGATGTCAATTGTCTTCCGGACTTACATTGAATGACATGGGTCTTAAGCTTTTAATTGATAGATACACGTCAATGCACTTTCTGAATGGAAGGATCTATGTCTATTTTGGTGATGAAGCATGTATTTCAAAGAATGTTTCTAGATAATGAGTGTCTCAAAGTGAATGATCATCTATATATTTAATTCTCCTGGGTGTGCCTTTCGAACATGCATCCCGGCAGCCCAGCTGATTGGCTGGGCTGCGGGGGCGCCTGATTGGGTAAGGCGCACCCAGGAGAACAGCGGCGGCGGGCCAGGCAGTGGGCGGCCATAGTGCCGAGGCGGCGGGCCTGACCGGGTGGGGTGAGGCGAGGTGGCGGCGGCGGGCCCGGGCAGAGCCACGGGCCTCTGCCGACGGTGGGCCTGGGCAAGAGGGTGGGGGAGAGGATGCCGGCCGCAGAGACCAGCAAGGAGCAGCAACGGCAACGGCGGGTGTGGGGGAGAGAGGTAGCCGGCCCCAGAGAGCACACAAATGCTCTGTGCGGGGTCGGCTTATGTTTATAATAATTCTTATTTTCCACAAATCTATATATTTAATCCTCCTGGGTGTGCCTTTAGAATGTGTGTCCTGGTGCCCAGCTGATTGGCTGGGCAGCCAAGGCACCTGATAGGCTGAGGTGCACCCAGGAGGATTGGTCGTTGCAGTGGCCAGGCTGTCACGGGTGAGCGGGAGGAGGTGGCGGTGGCAAAGCCCGGCCTGGCCGCTGGAGGCGGGAGTTAGTCTAAGACATGTACCTAGATTTCTACACACTGTCAATCTGCTTGAAAAGGCATGAATCTTGGTTCATCTAGAGAGCCTTTTCAGTAGAATAAAATATTTTTAAAAGAGCCATTTCATGAAAGAAATCCATATCCTTAGAGACAAGATAGCCTTTGCCAGATGTTGTGAAGATAACAAGATGCTGTCCAGGAAGAGTACTTTATAGCAGAATGGTTCTAATTAATTTATAAAGACTAAGCTCATGATAAAAGATGACTAGTTCCAGCTTCTTCCAGGAACTTCTAGAAGTTTCTATTTGCAAACTTATTCAAAAAGGAGATGACCTCTTTCTTCCAAATACAATTGATTAATTGCTATTGCTGAAGGAGGAGAAATTGTTTATTTCTCCTCCTCTGGGGCAAAATACAAAGTGCTAGTTATAACTTATAAAGCCATAAACAGCTTAGGCCCCGGGTATTTAAGAGATCATCTTCTTCACTATGACCCACACCGCTCATTGAGGTCATCGGAGGAGGTCCGTCTCCAGCTACCACCAACTCGTTTGGTGGCTACACAGAGATGGGCCCTCTCGGTCACTGCCCTGAGATTGTGGAATGCGTTCCCTGCTGAGATACGATCCTCCCCATCTCTGGCAATTTTTAAAAAACACCTGAAAACTCATCTTTTCACCCAAGCTTTCCCAGCTTTTTAAAACTGTCTGTTTTTAATTTTATGGCTGTTTTTAAATTGTTGCATTGTTTTAACTTTTATATGTGTTTTAATTGTTTTTATGTTAATCGCCCAGAGACGAAAGTTTGGGCGGTATAGAAGTTAAATAAATAAATACATACATACATACTCACTCAAGAAAAAGGGTATAAATATAGGGAGGCTTCATACATCAGGCTGAACCAGAGGTTTAATGGAGCAGACAGAGCTTCAGGAATGCACACATACCCTACTTCCAGTCTCAAGGAGCATATGCCAAAATTGGGAGTAGACCAGAGAGTAGAGATCCAAGATCGGAGCTCGTCTTGTGGTAGCAAGCATGAATTGTCCCATTGCCAAGCATGGCCCACCCTGGTTTGCATTTGAAAGGGATACTACATGTGAGCACTGTAAGATATTCTCCTTAGGGGATGGGGACATTCTGGAAAGAGCATCTGCATGCTTGCATGCAGAAGGTTCCAAGTTTCCTCCCTGGCATGTCCAAGATAGGGCTGAGAGAGACTCCTGCCTGTAACCTTGGAGAAGCCGCTGCCAGTCTGTGTAGACAATATAGATGGACCAATGGTCTACTAAGTATAAGGCAGCTTCCATGTGTTCCCATGGATCTCAGCATATTCTGCCCTAGTCTTTCTAAGATTTATTTGGAGATTCTAGGGACTTTAAGAGAAACTGGGATTTTCTGCATGTATTTTGCTGCTCAGCTATGGCTTCTCCCTTGACCAGTGGAGAAGGTCTTGCTCTGGAAGGCTCACCAGTGGTGATGTTATCTTTGTAAACAATGTTAATAAATACATTTAATTGGTCTAGCAGGATGAACTGTGCTCAGTGGGTAACCCACATGTTGTACTGGTTAAACTAATAGCAAGACTTCAGTGCAATCCTCCAGTGATTGAAATTAACAGTAAACCAGAATCCAGGATTGTATCTCAGTAATTTTGGATGGTCAAAGAACATCCTTTGTATTTTCATTATGGGAGGTATGCACAGGGAACTTGTATGGGAGGTATGCACAGGGTTCAGATGTGCATGTATGTGTCCTCTAGAGGTGCAAAATGTTGACGCACTACTGTATCCACTCATTACTGCTTATCATGAATTCTGAAGCTGTTCAAAGTATAGAAAGTGCCTGCTTGATCACTCAGTGCAGGCAGAGATTCTGATATAAAAGCTGTTTAAGTGGAGGAACAGAGACAGAACAAACCACAGCTTCAAGATCTTGGATGAGTAAACACCAAAATTGTTCATTTTGCCAACTGCTATAATGAATCTAGAGAAGTTTTGTAAATGCTAGCAGAATGTCACTACCATAAATCAAATGTTACAAGCATAGGATCCCGGAGGTTTCTGCATGAATGTTAGCTTTGTCAGCTGTAAACTAGGATCCAGTTCAACCTGTCAAGTAGAAATGCCCTATGTGTGATGTGGAAGCAAATACGCACATCCCCTCACCCTGAATACAGAATAATGTGTGATGCGGAACGTTTATGAATATGTATATGACTGATTCTCATGATTCTTTCATTGCGTGTTTTTGTTTGTTTGGGTGAAATCTTGAAATAGGTTGATTGATTGATTAAGTGCAGTAAAGTCGGTGTTGACTCTTAGCGACCACATAGATGATCTCCAGGATGATCTGTCTTCAACTTAGCCTTTAAGGTCTCTCAGTGGTGCATTCATTGCTGGCATAATTGAGTCTGTCCTCCTTGCTGCTGGTTGTCATCTTCTCTTTCCTTCAACCTTTCCCAGCAAGAACCCTAGCAGAGCTTGAATAGCATGCTCGTTAACGAACACCTTTTGGATTTTTAATTCCCTGTTTCTGGGACGGACTTCATTCAATGTTTTCTGTGGTTTTTTTTGAGGGTTCTGGAATAAAGTGTACTCACTCTTAATTATAATTACATGAAATTGTTTCCTCGGAGAGCGGAAGGTGAGGAGGGATAATTTTGGAAGGGCGGTATAAAAATCGAATGAATGAATGAATAATTTAGAAATACTGGTTCCACTGTACTCTGCCCGGGTGAGACCTCACTTAGAATACTGGCTGACATCCCAAATAATGCACGAGTGCAATCAACACATGCAAGGTCACATAGTTGTGCAGATGCTCAAAGTTGAGGAATCTCTTGTGGTCTTAGTTTACTTTGCTTGTGTCAACATTGCCCTTACGCAACAATCGCGGATGGATTTGTGCTACGTATATAAGCTGAAGAAGAGGTTTAACAGCAGGAGATGTGGCACTGATTACACAAGCGCAGCCTGTGCACCCAGGCAATACTAGACTGGAGTGCAGGCTCCCAACTGAGTGGAGCTAGCTAGCACAAGATCCTTGCACTGAGTGTTCTTCAGGAGTTTGCTGCCAGGTCACACTGACTGCCACTGGGCTGGGGCTTACCCGCACTCTTAGTACCCATGCATCCCCATTGAAGTCCTGTGATGGAAATTGTAATTTAAAAAATTCACCAGCTTCAAAATTCACCAGCTTCCTGCTAACTTTATCACATGCTTCACAGGAATATAGGAAGCTTCCTTCTACCAAGTCATATCATGAGTCCATCTAGCTCAGTATTGTCTATACAGACTGGCAGTAGCTTTTCCAAAGTTGTAGGCAGCGGTCTCTCTTAGCCCTATCTTGGAGATGCTAGCGAGGGAACTTGGAACCTTCTAAAAAGTACAGTGGTCCCTCGACTTACGAACTACTCAACATAAGTATTTTTCGAGTTACAAACGGCAGTTTTAGATCCGGTTTTAGATGCGGTTTTTTCTACTTACAAATTTTTAGATGGGGTTTCCTCGACTTACGAATTTTACATGCGGTTTCCTTGACTTGCCTGCCTGTTTACTGCCTGTTTATTCTTGAAAAGAAATGTTCCTGTGCAGTTTGCAAGCCTTACTGGGGGTCTGGGTCTTTTTTCTAGGCTCCGGAACGCATTAATCCGTTCCCAATGCATTCCTATGGGAAACCGCTTTTCGACTTACGAACTTTTCGACTTACAAATGTGCATTCGGAACGGATTAATTTCGTAAGTAGAGGGACCACTGTATGCAGATGCTCTTCCCAGAGCAACCCCATCCACTAAGGGGAATACCTTATAGTGTTCATACATGTAGTCTCCCATTCAATGCAAACCAGGGTTGACCCTGCTTAGCAAGGGGGACAATTCATGCTTGCTACCACAAGACCAGCTCTCCTTCACCACTTCATTGGTGCTCAATGAAATAATAGCCAATGGTTCCTTCCTCTGCACTGACATGGGCATCAAATCAATAAACTTACGCTAAAGTCACACTGCCCACTGGCTAATTCCTGTAAGGATAGTTTCCCAATCTGCCACCCTTTAGGCAGTAAAAATGGCATTACCAGCAGTGGTAAAAAAATTGCAACACCACTGCACACAACAATCCCTATACCCTGTGTGCCAATCTCATAAACAGCACCCAAAGAAATAGTCCAAATGACTCATCTTTTGGCAACTGGGGCATACTATGGAGCACTGATCATAGTCTTCTACTCTGTTTGCTTCTATTTCTTTGCATATTCCAGGTGTTCCCAACTTTGGGTCCCCAGATGTTATGCCCCCATAGCATTTGAGGAGTTCCCCCCTTCATTTTACTGAACTCCCTCCACCAAACCTAAAAGTCCCCATTTCGCTCCCAAAAGTAGCTTTTCTCATCCCCAGAAACTTTTAAGTGGGGAGTTGCTCCTCAAGCTTTCCCTCTGTCTGCATTCCTGGATGTTACTAAATTACAATTCCCATAATCCTCAGACACAATGGTCAAAGTTGTAGTCCAAAAATGTCTGAGGACCTAAGGTTGGAAACCCCTGGTATATATAAACAAGACTTTTATTTGATGATGATGATGTTGTTGGTGCTGTTTTCCAGCACCATCCATGTACATGATGCTTCACAACAGATGAGAGGACAGGTCTCTGCTTTGAAGGGTTCACAACTGACGGAGACAACAGAGGAAGGAGAGGCAAGCAGGAGTAAGCAGGGGAAGAATATGCAATTATTTCATGTTCACATACTTGGACTCAAAGTTAAGGTATGGGTACTAGGGGGGTTGTGCCAAAGCTTCCCCGGAAAAGGTGGGATTTGTGTTTGACATTCTTGTGTAATTCAGCTACCCTGATATGCCCCCATGTCTATTTTGTATTTGTCAATATTCTCTTGCAGCTTAGACAGGAACACTTACACAGTGTCAATTATCATATTTCACACTTCAAAACTTGCTGCTTTCACAAAGCCTCTCTTAAATCTTCTTTCTTATTGCATTATTCTTGAAAAATATAACTCAGGGTCAAAATGGAAGTAATGCAGAAGACCCATAATGCACTCCCCCGCCCCTTTTACTAAAAGCAGATGCATCCTCAACTTCCAGTTTTGATTATAGCAGCAGCTTGAGGGTGTGTCTGTGCATTGGGCTTGAAGTGGGGTGTGTGGCTTACATTTCTTGCATATCCAGCTGTTCCCTAAGAAACTGGTTGTCCAGAAATTGTAGTTGACGACCAGATTCCCCCTGACAATGCACCAGGAAAAGGACGCAAGATCATGTTGTTTCTTCCTGCCCTGGTGCATTCTAGGGTGGAACAGTGGAGGGAAAGGTGGTAATTTGAAACGTCTCTACTGTGGCTTCCTTCTGGACAGCCAATTTCTTCGGGAACAGCCAGATCTAAAAGAAAGAAAGCCCCCACCCTCCGATAATATTCAGTGCAATGACGACATGATGTAACATTGCATCTAATTGATGATTGATATCAGGGATACTTTTCACAGGAATCATTTCCAATAAAAAAAATCCTTTGATAGGGACTGTATTGAATTCAACTGGATTGTTCTGACGTGATGCGCAGCCTTATTAAACTCCTCCCCACCCCCCAGTACTGGTGCTTTGATCAAAATTTGCATCCTCCACTGTCACTGTATAGTAACGATAAAGAAAAAAAACATTCAGGAGATCTGATCATGGAACTTCTGTGTCACATCCAGTTGGTCTCATGTTAACATGAGCTGCATCACCCATTGAGATCATCTGGAGACATCCATCTGCAGCTGCCACCAGCTTGTCTGGTGGCCACACAGGGATGGGCCTTTTCTGTTGCTGCCCCGAGACTCTGGAATGCACTCCCTGCTGAGATAAGAGCCTCCCCATCTCTGACAATATTTTAAAAGTCCCTAAAGACTTCTATTTTCATCCAAGCTTTTTAAATTAATGGAGATTTTACACTGTTTTAAGGTTTTTCCTTTTGTGTTTTAACTTGTTTTATGTTGTCGTAAGCCGCCCTGAGAAGGAAGTTTGGAGCGGTATACAAATTTGATAGACATATAAATAAATATAAACCTGTGATCCTCAGGTGCATATTAGACTGTTTTGCTTGCAATTCTCTGAAATGCTTGTCTCTTCTACTTTTCTTCGCCTTCTCCAAGGGCTTAGGAGATGCGGTGTCAGAGGCTTACAGCCACTGCTAGTGCTGGTGCTGCATTCTGGAGCCCCTGGAGTGGCCCTGAAGCCCTTCGTGCTAGCTCAATGCAGCATCAACTGAAAGCTTTGACAAGAAGCTGTTAGATGTTGTAAAGGTTTTTCAGGACAAGCGAGGCCTTGGCCAGAATGCTGTTGCCACGCAAGGCCCTAGCTGCACTGCAGGAGGTAGGGCAGCAACCAGGACTAAGTTATAAATGCCATTTTAAAAAAATCCTACACATCCGGGCTTAAAATGGAATGTATTTCAGGCACAGACAGCCTTCTGTCAGATTGAATTTGGTTCCCTGAAAGATTGCCTCCTTCCACCCATGTCCTGCCATGACAGCATCATTCCACAGGGATAATGAAATTGTCACTCAGCAGCTGAAGAGTGGTTCAAAGCAGAAGACAAAACTTCCACAGGAAATGGATCCTTCCAACTAGTAGTGAAAATGATAGATTTCAGCTCAGAGCAGGAGTGGCTTGTACGGGTGGGGCGGGGCTGATGGTAAACAAGCCACCCTCCTCTTCCTGTCCAAGCCACTGCACTCTTCCTTATTTTGTCCGCTACCACAGCCCAGTCCAGACATTATGTTGTATGAGTGTACAGAGGTCTGCAGGGGCATAGCAAGGTTGGAGTGGGCCCAGAGATGAGATTGTAAAATCCACCCCCCCCCAAAAAAAGTCCAGGGCCTCCGCACACCCCAAGCCCTCAAGGATTTAAGTCAGCTATTTCAAAATAAGTATGCTGTCTGGAAATACATTTCATTGAATACATACACACACACACACACACACACACACACACTTTTCACAATATATAGTGATATACCTTGAGGCGGGTCTCACGAGCGGGCAGGGAGCCCGGGGCAGCCAGATCGGCCGTCCACACAATTGCTGGCCCCGTGACGGAGCCAGCGGGGGGTGGGGGAAGCGGGGGGCATGCGGCCCCCACAAGCCCCAGTATGCCCTGCGCGAGTGCGCAGGGCATACTGGGGAGACCCCCGAGCCGGGGGTCTACTCGTGAGTAGGTGCGGCGTGAAGCCACGCCATGGCTACTCACGAGCATAAAAAGCAGATTTGCTGGAGCGCTCGCTCTGCAAACCTGCTTTTTAGCAGGGTTTCTCGAGCGGGTTACCCGCTCAAGAACCACTGGGCTCAGCTGCGAGCCCGGTGGTTCTTATGACCAACAAAAATCGGGCTAGGCTCTCCTAGCCTGATTTTTCTTGGTCGTGAGAATCGCCCCTTTGATACCTTTATTTTATCAGCAAAAAGACATAGCAGGGAGCAAGAATTCAGAACAGGAAATACGCTGCTACCCTCTCTCTCCTCCTCCTCCTCTTCCACTATAACCCCAGCCTTCCAAAAAGCAGGAGTGACTTCAGTTTCAAGACCGTCCCATCCTTCCCATCCCATCCCCCACTTCAGATCCTGCTGCGAGAGAGGCGGGAGAAGAGCAGAGACTGTTGCAACTACAGCTTTACTCTTTCCTTGCTCTGAACATATACACACACACAGCCAAGCAGTGGCCTAGGCTGTGCTTTCACGCTTGCAAGCTCATCCGAAGCAAAATAACAACAACAACAACAACAACAACAATAATAAGGGAGAAAATAAAGGGGGAAATAAGGTGCTGAAGAGGAGGGTGTGTTCTTCCTTCTGAAGTGGCTACCGCTGCCTTTGCTACTGTTGTGGGATCACCAGGAGTAGTCCTTCTCCCCCCATCCCACCAGCCTCACTCCCAGAGCAATGCAGGGGGATCCCAGAGTGATGCACATGACTCTCCATTGCCGCTTCCGGGAGTGGGGGGAGAAGGACTATTCCTGGCTCACCCCCTGGCAGCGGCAATCTCTCTCCCAGAGCAGGGCCTGCCCTGCCGTTCGGCCCTGGCCGTGTCTCTTTGCAACTGCAAAGTGTGCACCTGAGCAGTGGAAAGAGCGTTGCTGTGATGACTGATCACTATGATGCTCTTTCCACTGTGCAGGTGCGCGCCTTGCAGTTGCGAAGAGACGCGGCCGGGGCCAAACGGCAGGGCAGGCCCTGCTCTGGGAGAGAGATTCCCGCTGCTGGGGGGGGGGCGTGGAGGGGAAAAGTTTTTTTTAAAAAAAATTACTGGGCTGGATGCGGGCAATGGGGAGTCATGTGACATGTCTCGGGGGGGCCTCGAGGCAGCAGGCCCCAAGACAACTGCCCCCCCTTGCCCAATAGTAGTTACGCCCATGGATGTCTATACACTTGTACGCAGAAAGGGCACCTATCTGTAAGCAGCAGATGTATTTTGCCCTTTAGAAAAGGAAAAGTGGGCAACATCCAGACTAAGCTCATCATGAAAATAAAATTCACGGGATAAGCTAATCATGACTAACCTGTCTCATTGATTTCAGGAGTGCTTAGTCATGCCTGACTAGTCTGGATCTTGCCCATTAAATTCAAGAGGAAATAATATTATTCAACTGACAACGTGATTAATTCATTATTGACCGCATGGGATATATGTAAGATCAAAATAACTCTCACTACTTTGAGAGATATCCCAACTGGATATCTCCAGTTGCCTCAATAATGAACGATGATGCACTTAATGAACGATGAAACATTTAATTTACATAGCTAGGTATTTTTGATTTATGGCAACAAAAAGTGCTGGGAAAGTAGATGAACTAGGAAACTGGAAACAAGATAAAATCTTATGATCAGATAGTAGCTCAATATAATTTTTTAGATTGTGAGCCCTTTGGGGACAGGGATCCATCTTATTTCTTTATTATTTCTCTGTGTAGACCGGGCCATTTTTGGAAGAGCAGTATAGAAATCAAATGAATGAATGAATGAATGAATGAATGAATGAATGAAGTGAACGCCCCTCTTGTCAATATTCAACATTTTATTGTCCAATAAATATAACATTTTAGAGGGCAGGGGGAATGAAATTTAACAGGTTAGCATCTGAGGCTAGAAAGAAAGTCCTTTCTAAATTATGTCATGCAAATTTAGAAGAAAATTTAGAAGGAAGAAATATAAGTTAAGTCAAAATGGATTTGCAAATTAAAATGACAGAAGATATTTAGTAAAGGATCATTGTTCTCAGTATCACTAGGATTTAGAGATTTGTTTTTTTTTTTTAATGGCCTAACGATGGCACAACTCCATGGAAGATCTGCAAGATATAACTCTGGTACAGAAGGATGTTGCTACTATCAAACACAGAAAGCTGATTCTATCTACATGTGGTGACAATTTTAGCCTACTTTCCAGTAGGCTTATGAGATCACCGGGTATTCTCTGTGTGTGCATGTGTGTGTCCATCCATCTGTGTGTATCCCCCCACCCATCAATTTCGCAGTGCCAGGACCAATATGAACCAAATCGCGTAGAGTTGTAGGGACACATAGGGACACCTCAACGGCGTAGTTTGTGATGACGTAATCCACCCTGATCCAAGATGGAGGACGCGTAAATGTTTGGACCGCAAGTGGGCTAACTTGTGAACCGCTTAACTGATTTGAACCAAATTTGCTACAGCTGTAGGGACACATAGGGGTGCCCAAATGGTGTGGTGTGTGATGATGTCATCTACTCCAATTCAAGATGGTGGCCATGTGAACATCTGAGGTGCAAACAGGCTAATTTGTGGACTGCTTAACCTATTTGAACCAAATTGGGTACAATTGCAGTGAGTGACACACACGGACACCTCAATGGCATAGTTTGTGACGATGTCATCCACACCGATTCAAGATGGTGGATGCATAAACTTTTGAGGCGGAGGTGCACTAACTTGAGGATTGACTAACCAAATTTGAACCAAATTGGGCACAGCTGTAGTGAGCGACACACAGGGATGCCTCAATGGTGCAGTTTGTAATGATGACATCCACCTTGATCCAAGATGGTGGACACCTGAATATTTGAGGCGCAAGAAATCTAACTTGTGGACCTTGATTTGCACCAAATTTAGTCCAGCTGTAGAGACAGAGAAAGTATGCTGATTAGTTCTTACTAGAAGAACTAATTTGATTGTCTGCAGGGAGACTGTGGAGCTCCTGGTCATCACACATGCGGTGCATTATAGGAGTTTCAGGGGCCTCCCAGCAGCAGCTGGCAATCATCTGGGTGGGCAATCCACCTGCCCAGCAAAGCAACAGAGATCGTTAGCGGGGGAGGTAAGTTTTTTGAGGCTTCTTCCCCTGCCCCTTCAAGAACCTCTCTCATAAGTACTTCTGTCCTCACAAGATTGGGCTTCAGATTATTGGACCTCATGCAGTCCCTTACGGATCCAAAGGACATCCCAAGTCCATTATCGAGCCCATGCTGTGGTTCAGCATTTCTACAGCATTGTCTGGATAAGATTAAAAAGAGAAGTAGCACTGGGTGTCAACAGCGTGCTGATGACACTGCATTCCAAATATCCAGAGGAACTCACCCAGTGGTTTCATGTAGATGTTAAGCAACATGAAAGACCAAACAGAGCTCTTTGAAACTACAGTTCCCCATCACCACCTTCTGAAGCTGAACATCGAGATAGGAACAGAACCATTGAAACACAGTGGGCCTCAGCCAGCCAGTCTAGAAGGACACCAGGTTTGATGAGATATAGGACATTATCCCTTAATCACAGGAAAACTTATTCTGGCTTTTGAGAGGTCTTGTTGGAGTCATGTCCAGTTCTGTGACCTTGTACAGTTATTCACACATTATATTCAATGATGCTCATATAGTGTAACGATGCTGATATAGTTGCACATTTCCTATCTCTATCCTGCATTTGAGGAGGCCTATACACAGATTCACTTTTTAAATGAATGTAGGTATAGTTATTTACACAAAAACATGAACATGTGAACAGACACACGAACAGCGTAATGACTGAATAGGGCTACAGTTTCATGCTTAGATTTCCAGATGTAAGGGGCAAAAACTGTTGAGAACCTGTGCATTATACTGAAGACCAAAGAGAGACAAGTTCAACTCCTTGCTCAGGGAGGAATCTTACTAGGTGACCACAGGCCAGTTACTTTCTCAGCCTAACCTACTTCATAGGATTGACAAATGGGGTAACTCCACATAAGTTGCCCTGAGCTCCTTGGAGGAAAGGCAGGATACAACTGTGTCTATAATAAGCACCTGCATTTTCAAACTGACTGGATCTTTTGCCAGAGCAACTCTATGTATGTTCACTCAATAGTAAGTCTCACCATGTTCTGTGGGCTTACTCCCAGCTAAGTGTGCATAGGGTTGCAGGCTTGATGGAGAAACAGGTGCCTCAAAAACACCTGACATTGCTTAACACCCAATTAATTAAATTGACATCTATAAAAAACTTTTAAACTGGCTGACATCCAGACTAATAAAGACTGAGGAGAAGCACCAATGCTCCTGAAGAATTCAACTAATTCGGTTCCACTACTCATGCAGTGGGGCAGAAAATTTCAAAACTCTCCCCTTCGCCTGGAAGTACTTTGTGCCTATGTCCCTGAGGGTTAAACAGACCACGGGGACATATTTTTTGGGTGACAAAGGGGGCTTCCGGAGCAAGGGGAGGTCACTGAAATTCCCACATACAAAGGATTGTTATATTATTATTTGTTTTAGTAAATATGCACTGGTCAATGACCCTAATAAAATCTTTATCTCTCTCACATGCACTAGCACATGGATAGTCTGGAACTCTTTGAAAGCACTGGTGCCACACTGGTGCTTCTCTCATTGCAATGGTGCTTTGTTAGTCTGGATGTCAGCCACTGACTGTCCCCAGCCCTCCATCTCAATGACAATATTAATTAGAAACCCGTTTAAAATTAGGAACAGCCATTTGACTGGAGTTTTGATGATTTAGAGGCTGAACGCCCCATTCCCTGTTCACCCTAATGCCGTGTGAATGGTTTAGGCTGTACTGAAAAAAAGAGCTCAATGTTACTTTGTCAGTCTGGGGCACGTAGAGAGTATATTATGGAGACGGAAGATCTGCACATAAAGAATAAAGTTTCTTTGTTAGAGACTGCCATGGTACTGTTCCAAGGTTCTTCATCATTGTTGGCTAGCAAAGGTGTGGACAATAATATCCTTTTTTCTTATCTGGCTACATGCCACTGATAGGAACTTCTGGGGTAAGGCCTTGCTCTGTGAACTGGCATGACAGTCTTTGCACCAAATTAATTTCCATTTGACCTTTTAACTATGAACGAACACTCCTAAATCTTTGGAGGTAGACTTATCATAGCCAAACACAGGCCTGAGTGCCAACAAAAATTCATCAAACTGGCAAAACAACAACAAAACCCCCATTAAAAATTAAGGTCTGGCTTCAAGACAAATTACATATTGCACACAATTGCAGGTGACCTAGCCCAATGTGTTTTGTTTTTACATAATGAAAGGAAGCTTCAGGAGGCTGCAATCCTGAGCAGAAATGTGGCAGGCAGGCAGTGCTTAACCCTTTCCTCACTGTTCATTCCCCCCTTAAAACTGTCTCCATTCTGCTTCCCTCCCTGAAAGGCTTCATGGAGGGAGAAGCAACCTGGTGGAGGATTTGGGGCTGAACAAGGGCAGGTGGGAGAGGATTAAGTTTCTCCTTCCCTCTTGCCACTCCTAATTGCAGTCTGCTTTTCATGAAGGACAAAGAAGGTTGCAGCTTCTTTACATGTATTTACATGTAGCGTATACTTTCCCCCCAGATGTCACTCCTAGCGAACAATTAACATCCATACGATACGTATCATATGTACATGGGAATTCTGCAGGCAATATATGTATGACATTTGCTTGATGACTCCAACAGCCAGAAATAGCATTGGAGGCAGAATCACTTCCTTATTTAAATGAATCCCTTGCTTCTCCAGTGGCAGAGGTGGCCCTGCCCAACACATTGAGGTGCCTGGAGTGAGCTGCTAAATACTACCTTGCCCCACAACCCCGGTGGGGGCCAGCCCCCTAATAAAAACCAACCCCTGCAAGCTTTGAAAGTGGCACGGGAGTGGGGAGGAGGTGTTACATGAGCAAAGAGGCCCCTTTTAAAGTGGTGACTCTCATATTTGACCGGGGGAGAGCTATTCTCCCTATCCAGCCCCAGCACAGTGTTTGCCCCCTCCAGTAGCTGTTGTGTTGTTATCAACCTTGCGTTCCTTTTTAGATTTTCAGTGCTTTACTCTCCCCCCCGCCTTTTAAAGTATAGAAAGAGGAGGAGGAGGAGGAGGAGGAGGAGGAGGAGGAGGAGGAGGAAAGGTTGTCAGCAACATCTTCTTCCCTCTTTATGCTTCGGGCAAGCTTTGCAAGGGATGTGAGAAGAGGCATTCCTTGCAAAGCTTGCAAGGATCAGTTCAGTCCCCAAGAGCTGCTCTGATGGCAGTGGCCGGGGGCATCTTGCCACCCTGGTGGCGCCTCATTAATCTGGTGCCTGAGGCAGCTGCCTTACCCTGCCTCATGAAAGGGCCACCTCTTTCCAGTGGCCAAGTCTTCAGAACACACTAGGCATTTGGAGCCACTGTGTGTGGGGGATGCTTGTCGTGTTCACCTATAAAATAGAGCTCTTACCTTGCTGCACTCAGCTGCCTTGAGCAGTTTTCCTTCTGTGGAGAAAACTTCTGGTATGTATGTATGTATTTATTTATCTATCAAATTTGTACACCAACCCAAACTTTCATTTCTGGGTGGTTTACAGCAATATAAAACAGGTTAAAAAACAGAAAATAAAAAACTTAAAACAATTTAAAACCAAAGTCAGATTAAAAAGCTTGGGTGAAGAGGTATGTCTTCAGGAGCTTTTTAAAAGTTGTCAGAGATGGGGAGGCTTGTAATTCAATAGAGAGCACATTCCACAGTCTCAGGGCAGCAATAGAAAAGGTCTGTCCCCATGTGGCCAACAGATGAGCCAGTGGCAACTGGAGACAAACCTCTCCGGATGATCTCAATGGGCGATGAGGTCATAATGAAGAAGTCGTCCTCTTACATACAAACAGCCTAAGCTGTTTAGAGCTTTATCGGTTATAACCAGCATCTTGTATTTTGTCCAGAAACCTATTGGCAGCCAGTGTAACTATTTCAACACAAGAGTAATGTGGTCTCTCCAAGATGACCCAGAGACAAACCTGGCCGCTGCATTCTGTACCAACTGGAGTTTCCAGACTACATACAAGGCGGTCCCACATAGAGCGCATTGCAGAAGTCAAGTCTGGAGGTTACCAGCTTATGTACTGTTCTAAGGTCATTCATCTCAAGAAATGGATGCAGCTGGCGTATCAGCTGAAGCTAATAGAAAGCACCTCTGACCACCTCCTCAACCTGAGATACCAGGGAGAGGTGTGGATCCAGAAGCACACTCAGACTGCATACCTGTTCCATTTGGGGAAGTGTGAACCCATCTAGAACAGGCAGATCAAAATCATCTCTAGAGTTCCGACATTGCACAATAAGCACTTCCATCTTCTCTGGATTCAGTCTCAGTTTATTATCCCTCATCCAGCCCATTACTGCCTTCAGGCAGGCATTTAGGGAGGTTATCCCTTCTCCTTATGATGTTGACATGGAGAAATAGATCTAGGTGTCATCAGCATACTGATAATACCCCGTACCAAATCTCCTGATGATCTCTCCCAGCGGTTTCATGTAGAAGTTAAAAAGCATTGGAGACAGTTTGGAGCCCTGAGGGACACCATACACAAGCTCACATTTTGAAGAGAAACAGTCTCTAAGTGACACCATCTGGAATCTATCCAAGAGGTAGGAGCAGAACCTCTGTATAACAATGTTTCCCACCCACATCACTCTCAGATGATCCAGAAGGATACTATGGTCAATAGTATCGAAAGCCACCCTTATGTTATTGTATTGTTTTTTGCTGTAGTGTTTATTTGGTCGTTGACTGTAAATAAATGAATCTGATCTGAAAGCCACTGAGATCCAAGAGGACCAACAGAGTCACACTTCCTCTGTCGATTCTCAATTGGAGATCATCCATCAGGCTGAACAAGGCAGTCTCCACCTCATAGCCTGCCCGAAAGCCAGTGTGAAATGGGTCCAAAATCAGTTTCCTCCAAGACTGTCTGGAGCTGGGAGGACACCACTCTCTAAATGACCTTGCCCAGCCATGGAAAGTTGGAGACAGGCCTATAATTGCTTAACTTTGAGGTATCCAATACAGGCTTCTTCATAAGAGAACATAAGAACAGCCCTGCTGGATCAGGCCCAAGGCCCATCTAGTCCATCATCCTGTTTCACACAGTGGCCCACCAGATGCCACTGGAAGCCTACAGGCAGGAGGTGAGGGCATGCCCTCTCTCCTGCTGTTGCTCCCCTGCAACTGGTACTCAGAGGCATCCTGCCTTTGAGGCTGGCCTACAGCCCTCTGACTAGTAGGAAGCCCACCAGATGCCGCTGGAAGCCTACAGGCAGGAGGTGAGGGCATGCCCTCTCTCCTGCTGTTACTCTCCTGCAATTGGTATTCAGAGGCATCCTGCCTTTGAGGCTGGAGGTGGTCTATAGCCCTCCAACTAGTAGCCGTTGATAGACCTCTCCTTCATGAAGTTATCCAAACCCCTCTTAAAGCCATCCAGGTTGTTGGCTGTCACCACATCTTGTGGCAGAGAATTCCACAAGTTGATTATGCATTGTGTTAAAAAGTACTTCTGTTTGTAAATTTTGTGGCAATCAATTTCATGGGATGACCCCTGGTTCATCCCCACAGAGGTCTAATGATTGCCTCTTTAAGACAAGGGGGTATCCTGCCCTCCCTCAGAGAAGCATTTATGATTTCTACCAGGCCTCCTACAACCTCTCTGCCAGACAGAATAAGCCACGTTGGACAAGGGTCAAGAGTACATGTGGTAGGTCTCACTGTTCCAAGCAGCTTGTCCGCATCCTTGGGATGCACAATCTGGAACTGATCCAGCCCAAACACATAAGAGGAGTTGCTGAACACATCAGATTCAGACACCATAATAATTGTGGAATCTCCATCTAAGTAGGCCCAAATACATGAGATGGTAGTTAGACTAGAGAAAAAATACTTAAGAGTGGTGGAGCTGGGCAAGGAAATGTATATGTGTGTGTGTGAGAGTGGGTGGGTGGGTTCATTCTCCTCCCCAGCAGCTACTTTTGGTATAAAATGTAAATCCTCTTGCTGATAGGCAAATGGGGCAAGGACATATTTAACAAACAGTTCCAGAGAGTTAGCTATGTTAGTCTGCTTCAAAAACAAACATAGAAAGAGACCTGTGGCACCTTAAAGACCAATACATTTATTTTATCGTAAGATTGGGTGGACTAGCCACTTCATCAGATAGGAACATAGGAAGATGCCTAGCCAGACCATCGGTGCATTTAGTGCATAGTCTACACTGACTAGCAGCAGTTCTCCAAGGAATCAGGCAAGATTCTTTCCCAGCCCTATCTGGAGATGCCAGGAATTGAACCTGGGACCTTCTGCATTCAAGCAGGTGTCCTACCACTGAGCTATGGCACAAGATGCACCAGTTGCATGTCATGAAATGACCTCTAGACTATGAAAGTTCACGCTAAAATAGACATGTTCGTCTTTATGGTGCCACAAGAGTCTTTTTTTTAAAAAAGCATATATGTGGTTGCTTTGGATGTCTAGTTTGGTCCTTTGACTATTATATTGCCTGAGATCACAGGAGGAAGGGGTGTGTGTGTGTGTGTGTGTGTGTGTGCATGCAACTGTGATTTTTAAATAAAAGACACTGTTAGCAGGGATGGATTTTTAGCACTGAATGTGGATAATTGCTTTTCTTCATGCTGCTAGCCAATTTTTATTGCTCTCTAAATTTTCTATTTTATCACATTCTTTTATTGTGAGGTATTCTAGTACCCTCTCATTATCTACACTTACTCTTCTTTTTCATTAACTGTACATTTGATTCCGATTTCTCTCTCCCTCTCTGTAGAAGTTCTATACATAGCAGTCGTCTTCCCAGCTGCACTCCAGAATATTTGTGTGCCTTGAAATCTTATTAGAGAAATTCAAAGCTGGCACATTTCTCTTCTTTGCCCTCTTGGCTTGTGTTCAGTTCCTTCTTTGCTTATACTGACATGGAACACAAACTATTTACTTTCAATAAATATCAAATACCTCTTTTATTTGCTTTGGTAAGATGTAAAAAAGCAAAGCTGTGGCTTCCTTCACATTCCATGAAGTATAATGCATTGCTTTCTTCTTGGCAGCATCAAAATAGTCAGCAAATACGAATGGGTCCCCCCTTCCCATTGGAGAGGAGAGCTGGTCCTCTCTAGACTGAGGCAGTGACACTCTGGCAAGTGTAAAGTGATGCACACTGGGATGAAAACCTCCAACTTCAAGTATATGCTGATGGGATCTGAGCTGTCGGTGACTGACCAGGAGAGGGATCTTGGGGTGGTGGTGGACAGCTTGTTGAAAGTTTCGACTCAATGTGCGGCAGCTGTGAAAAAGGCCAATTCCATGCTTGGAATCATTAGGAAGGGGACTGAAATAAAACGGCTAATATTATAATGCCCTTATACAAAACTATGGTGTGGCCACACAGAGTACTGCATACAATTCTGGTCACCATACCTAAAGAAGGACATTGTAGAACTGGAAAAGGTGCAGAAGAGGGCAACCCAGATGATCAGGGGCCTTGAGCACCTTTCTTATGAGGCAAGGCTACAACACCTGGGGCTATTAAGTTTAGAAAAAGAACGACTGTGGGGAGACATAATAGAGGTTTATAAAACCATGCAGGTGTGGAGAAAGTGGATAGAGAGAAATTCTATGAAATTGATTGCCGGGAAATTTAAGACCAACGAATGGAGGTACTTTTTCAGACAATGCATAATCAACTTGTGGAATTCTCTGCCACAAGATGTGGTAACAGCCAACAACCTGGATGGCTTTAAGAGGGGTTTGGATGCCTCTGAGTACCAATTGCAGGGGAGTAACAGCAGGAGAGAGGGCATGCCCTCAGCTCCTGCCTGTGGGCTTTCCAGTGGCATCTGGTGGGCCACTGTGTGAAACAGGATGCTGGACTAGATGGGCCTTGGGCCTGATCCAGCAATGGACTTGTAACATTGTAGCACTATAATGCAAAGATAAAGTCTGAAATAAGGCATCGGAAATGTAAATGGCATCTTGCAGTCAGCACAGTGACTGCGGTGTCACAACACAGGAGGTACGGAAGCACACTTCACAGATCTGTAGTGAAACTGTTGTAGAGTTTAATCTGGAAAGTGCCCTGGTGGAAATTTTCTCTTCTACTGAGTATTAAAAGTGCAGGAGCCTTCTATTGCATGAGGCTATCCTATGGAAAATCTTTTCTCCAAACCATTCTTAGTAAATATAGCTAAAAGGAATCAATATTCCCCTTTAACCACCCCTTTCAAAGTAGTGTTGACTCTCGGTTTTCTTTGGGGGACAAGATGCCTTGAAAGGTGAAGCTGGAACCAAGTTTCAGATTAATTAGAGATTTTTGGATGTCCTTCCTAGCCTTTTCAAGCTCTTTCAACCTATATGCCAGGCAGGATGTGATATAAACAAATCTGCTCTTTTCACCTTGTTTTCTAAAATAAGCCCTACTTTATAATGCCACACAAGAAACTGTTCATTTAATGTATGGTCTGAATAAACGAACAAGGACAACTTTGTGGTACTGAAAATCTGAAGCAACATCCAACAAAATCATTCATAGAGAAATCAAGGTGGGCTGTTTCCCTTCCTTCCTTGATTATAAAGGCAATCTGCCAGGAGCGTGAATGGAAACTTGTATCTAGGCTAACAGCAAGGCCAGTTATTAAGTACAATGGCCAACGTCCAGTCTAGTGCTGTGCTTGTGCAGCAGTGCAGGGTTTCTGAATAAGGCTATGCTTCCTCACGAGCTGGATGAACGAGCTGGATGAAGGGGCAATTTTTGTCCATCTCCCCTTCCCTGAAGCCCATTCTGTGGCATGAAAATAGGTCCCTCAAAGTTGCTGCAACCCTCAGGGACATATTTGCATGCCACACAGTGGGCTTCAGAGGGAAGGAGAGATCAGTGAAAATCATCATGTTATGCAAAACCGTTTCCCAAAAACATTCTCAATCAATATAGCTAAAAGGAAACAGTGTTTCCCCTTTACCACCCTATTCAAAGTAATGGTGACTCACAGGATGGGGCAGCCTTAATTCGGAACTCAGCAGTGCTACATGAGCACAGTGCTGGACTGGATGCACTGGCAATTTTTGACACCCACCTCCTTCCCCAGGAAGCCCTCTGTGTCACTGAAAATATGTTCCCCAGGGTTTTGCAACAGTAAAGTTGCGATGTCCCCCGAAATTCTGGGTTTCACCCGGATTTTAAGCATCTCATCCAGTTTGCTTAGCCAACCCAGATTCTCCCAGATCTCAGCTTTCATTAAAAAAGGAAAAGCGGGGGGGGGGGGGAATGTTAAGCTCTAGCCCTTGAAGAAGCGGAGTTATGGAGCAAAACGTGCAGTCACGATTCGACTCAGAAATTATTTTCCAGCCAATTAACATAATATGCAAATTTGGCACCCAGTTTGGGAGAGCCAGAATATGGCAACCCTATGCGACATATTTTCGGGTGGCACAGAGGACTTCCTGAGGAAGGGAAGGGTGTCAAAAATTGCTGCTTCCCTGCTGCACTGGTGCAGTTAGTTGGGAAGTTCTGTTAAGCTGCTTCTGGTCTGTGACTGTAATAAGATTACTACAACAACTACTATTACTGTTAAGCTGCTCTCTCACTCCACCGGTGCATCCTTGCTCTGTTATGTCAGCCACTATTCCCAGCCTCAGCAATTAATAGAGAGAGAAAATTTTCCTCTGTGATTGGAGTTTTAGTTTATTAGTGACACAGTTTGATCAATTAATGCTTGCAGCCTTGCTGATGCCCTTGTGAGGCCTCCTCTGGCTTTCCCATTTACAACAAACAATTATCCCCCTTGTCAGGCAGTGTAGCAAGGAAGGAGTCCTAGCTTTTTATAGCTGCTGTCTTACGACTCTTATTTATCTCAGCAGTGAAACCTTGTCAGAGATAAATGCGGCATCATGTTCTCGAAGCAGCCAAATCAGATAACTTATGTAGGAGAACACGGCAAAGCAAAGTATCTGTTCAGGACCAATGTCACCTCCTATCTGTTCTAAAAAAAAGGGGGGGGGACTGGAAAGCCATGAATTGTTCACATGACCTGGCAGGTGGGGCAGTGGGTGGGCGGGGTGGTGGGAGGTGGAGATGGCTTGTTAAACCCACCTTCCCCCAAGATGATTGGTTTCATGTTCCTGGAAGTGAGGACAGCACTCCCAGACGATCCGTGCTGCGTGCCTGCAGTGTGGAGCTTCGGAGGCTGGGACGAGACATCCCAGCCTCTGGGGATCCCACAATGCATTGACGGATTCCTCCAGGAGATGGGTGCTCTAGGCACCTGTCTCTGTGTTCACTGAGGCTAAACATAGTCCCAGCGAACACATGATCCCGTGGACCAGGTTAAGGGAGCTCTCACTCCCTTAAACTCAACTAACAGCTGGGCTACAAAGCGGGGCTAGGCTCACCAGGATTGGGCCAGATCCCAGCAGTTCTCAGGCGTAGCCTAACCCAGGCTGGGCTTCCCTAGGCTGGATTAGGCTGCACATTAGGCTGGATTAGGCTGCACATTAGGCTGGATTAGGCTGCACAACAACCTCCATGTGGGATGGAATGAAAACTGGGATTCTAACGTATGTAGCAAAAACAGAATTAAAGCATGCCTGGATGAAGCTTATGATAACATGACCAGCCATAATATAATATATCTGTATAAATTATGTAAGGAGAAATGGTAACTAGTAAATAATCCCTCCGGAGTAGTAATAGGGAATTCTTAATAGTCAGTGTGACACATTTATGCAGACTGTGCATTAGTAAGTGTGTCACAGAGAATAACTAGCTTGAAATACGCTGTTCCCTCTTTCCATTATATCAGAATATTAAAAATCTCACAAGATCTAACTTTGCCATGCTTAAAGCAAAAGAACAGCTTAACAGAGATGTACTTTTATTTTTTAAATGTACAATGCAGTGAAATCAAACCACCTGAAATAAGCAAAGTCACCCGAGTTACTATTTTGGGGCTTTAGTTTGATGATGATGATGACAAGGACATTGCTTTCTATACCAGGTAGAACACACACAGAATATATGCCACACTTTGGTCCCAGACTTGATTACTGCAATGCACTCTATGTGGGGCTGCCTGTACATAGTCCAGAAACTGCAGTTGGTCCAGAATGTGGCGGCCAGGTTGGTCTCTGGGTCATCTCAGAGAGACCATATCACTCTTATCTTAAAAGATCTACACTGGTTGCTGAAAGGTTTCCGGGCAAAATACAAGGTTTTGGCTATAACTTATAAAACCCTAAACAGCTTGGGCCCTGGGTATTTAAGAGACTGGGGCTATTCTGACGATCACCAAAAATCGGGCTAGCCTCCGCTAGCCCGATTTTTGCTGATCGTCAGAACCACCGGGCTCGCAGCCGGGGGCGGTGGTTCTGGAGTGGCTAACCCGCTCTGGAACCCCTGGTAAAAAGCAGGTTTGCCTTCACGCCACGCCTACTCATGAGTAGTCCCCCGGCCGGGAGGTGAAAAGCCGCCTCCCGGCTCGGGGGTCTCCCCAGTATGCCCTGCATGCTTGCACAGGGCATACTGGGGCTTGCGGGGGCCGCATGGCCCCCGAGTTCCCCAGCCCCCGCCGGCTCCAGATCCCTGCCTGCTTGTCTGCGGGGAGAGCAGGCGGATCGTGAGACCCGCCTCAATGTCTTCTTCGCTATGAACCACACTGCCCATTGAGATCAACTGGAGAAGTTCGTCTGCAGTTGCCACCAGCTCATCTGGTGGCTACTCAGGCACGGGCTTCTACATTGCTGCCGCGAGGCTTTGGAACACAATCAGGGTGGATTTGATTTAAATCAAACTGATTTAAATCACGATTTAAATCACGATTTAAATCACTAGCAGGGTGGATAAAAATCAATGATTTTTTTAAAAAAATCGGATTTAAATAAAAAAAATCCAATTTAAATAAAAAAAATCCGATTTAAATAAAAAAATCCGATTTTTTTGATTTTTTTAAAAAAATCATTGATTTTTATCCACCCTGCTAGTGATTTAAATCATGATTTAAATCATGATTTAAATCAGTTTGATTTAAATCAAATTCACCCTGAACACAATTACTGCTGAAATAAGAGCCTGCCCATCTTTTACAACTTTTAAAAAGGCAGTCAAGATGCATTTGTTCACTCAGGCATTTAATTAGATATTTTTAAAATTGTGTTTTTAATAGTTTTAACATTTTAAATTTTAATGGTTGTAATGTTTTAATCTTTTTATCTGTTGTTTTTATTGTTTTGTTGTAAACTGCCCAGAGATTTGAGTTTGGGGCGGTATACAAACGTGTTAAATAAATACGTAAAATAAATCTAGAAAAGCATTTTCGAATGCATTTGACATAAGGAGCAGCACAGCAAGGGGCAAAGCACATGGACTTTGCCAGTGCACAACATCCCAGCTTCAGATTCCAATACCTTCATCTCTACTACTGCAACTACTAATATGGCAATTTATATACCGCTTAGCAACAAAAGTTCTCAGAGGGGTGACTCTAAGCATTTCAGGCAGCACCGCGAGGGAAGACCCTCTGCCTGAGACCCTGAAGAGCTACCACCAGTGAGATTAGGCAGCACCAGTCTAGATGGGCCCATTGGTTAATTCAGGTTACAATTCTATGCACACTTACTTGGCAGTAAGTTCTGGTGAACTAAGTGGCTGACATACCAACTAATGAAGCCCTGGTGCAATGGGAGAAGCACCAGTGTAACACCAGTGCTTCTGAAGGATCCTGGACTAATGCTGCATTGGTGTGTGTGCGCGCACACACACACACACAAACGCATGCATGAGAATTTCAGCAACCTCCCCTTCCCCCGGAAGCCCTCTGTGTCATCCCAAAATATGTCCCTGACAAAGGGGGGCAGCACAGAGCACTTCCTGGGAAAGAAGAGATCCTTGCAATTTGCCCCCAGCACCAAGTCAGCCGTGGAGTTGGTCATTGAATTAAGGACATTGGTGCTTAATTAGGATGTCACTCAGTAGGACTTACTTCTGAATAAACATGCACAGGACTATGCTGTCAGTGTAAGCTACACCATAATCTGTGCTATTTTCAAGAGTCATGTTTTCAGTGGATTTGGATTTCTTCACAAGAACTTGAAGGATCTGATGATTGGGATTGGGGAGCTCCTTTGATACAGAAAACATTTTAAAAAAAACAACAACGTATTATTTCCTACTGCTGTGAATTAAACAAAAAGCAGGGAGCATATATGTTTGGTAGCATTCCTGTTCCCAAGGGATGTTTGCAAGGCATGCTGGATATGCCTTCTCTCTTTTTTACAATGAGTCTGTCCATGCCAGTGGCGGATTTCCTTCCTGCTACACCTGTGGCAACAACACATCAACATCACTTTTGGGCTTATGCTATAGAAACAAGATCCGGATCTTCATGATCTGTCAGTCACCCCATGGCTTGACTGTGGTTGTGCCAGTCTTGGCTGTTAAGGGACAGCCAGTTTACCACCTGCTTGCCATCCCTGGGGCTTCAGAGTTCGGTTCTGCTTTTCCTTTCTACTTCTTCCACACTTCCCTAATAATGCAGGCTCACACAGAATCTTCCAAGGCTGACTAGCAACAACCTCTCCTGCTGCCTGTCCAATCCCTTAAGAGGGACAGGAAATTCAGTTACTTTTCCATAAGTGCTGGAAAGTTTATGATGGACATGAGTCTTCTTTCTATAAGCATTTAAGGGAACATATGAATGTAAGAGGATGGATAAAAATGAGGGATGCCCGGTCAGAACTGTGAGAATTGTTAAAAAGCCCTTAAAAATGGTACTCATCTGCTGTATTCTTCACTTTATTTCCAGCATGTAAAACGTGACAGACAACTCCTTTGGGTGTGCTAAGGAAATAACACAGCTTATTATAGGGCCTCAAAAGTACAGGCAGAAGGAGGTAGTTTGGAATTGATTCGTGCTTACTGCATTTTTAAAATGCAATGTTTTAAGAAGTGGAAAAGACTTAATGTCCTGAAAGTACATTTCAGGAGAAAATTGCAAGTATAATTGAAATATCAGGTGGAAGACGTAGGAATCTACGGTAAGTATGTATGTATTGCAATACATTTGTGCATTTTATGGGTGGAATATGGCTTCCAGATTGCCATATGACTACCTATTCAAAATTTTGTAATTTTAATATATAATACATAATATATATTATATTATGCATCTTCGTTGGATTATACTGGTTTAAAGGAAAGATTGTGCTGTTGGGTCAGTGCTGACTCCGGGTGATCACAGAGCCATGTAGTTTTCTTGGTAGAATACAGGAGTGGTTTACCATTGCCTTCTCCTGCACAGTATGGGATAATGCCTTTCAGCATCTTCCCATATTGCTGCTGCCAGATATAGGTGTTACCCATATTCTGGGAAACACACTAGCAGGGATTCAAATCAACAGCCTCCTGCTCTCTAGGCTTCCCCGCAACACCATTAGGTGGCTTTATACTGGTTTATCTGTTATTTAACTGTTATTTATTTTAAATCCTGCATTTCCAACATTTTGCTAAAGGTAGTATAGCACTGTGAAAAAATGGGACTACGACTAAATGTAAAGAAGACTAAACGAATGACAACGGGTACAGCAACCAGCCTCAGAATTAGTAATGAAGACACTGATGTGGTAGATAGCTTCTGCCTTTTAGGATTGACCACCAACAGTAAAGGATCTAGCAATCAAGAAATATGCCGCAGACTAGCACTTGGTAGGATTGCAATGAAGGCCTTGGAAAGGATACTTAGATGCCGTGGCGCATCTATACCTACAAAGATTAGAATCATTCGGACCATGGTTTTCCCCGTGACACTCTATAGATGCAAAAGCTGGACATTGAAGAAGCAAGATAGAAAAAGTATTGACGCTTTTGAACTTTGGTGCTAGAGAAGACTTTGGGGGATGCCACGGACAGCCAGAAAAACAAACAAATGGATCACAGAACAAATCAATCCAGAATTTTCACTCGAAGCACAAATAACCAGGCTCAAACTATCATACTTTGAACACATTATGCGAAGACCCAGCTCCCTTAAGAAATCCATAATGCTGGGAAGGAAAGTTGAAGGAAAGAGAAAAAGGAAGAGGAAAACCAGCAGCAAGGTGGATGGATTTGATTATGACAGCAATGAATGTACCACTGCGAGACCTTAAAGGCCAAGTTGAAGACAGACCATCCTGAGGAGAATCTATCTATATGGTTGCTAAGAGTTGACACTAGCTTGAAAGCACTTAATCAATCAATCAATCAGTATACAGTAAAAAGAATGTGTAATGAAATTTTTGACACTGATAGAAAACACAGAATCTTATACATAAACAAGTACTAGTATTTATATTATCAAATGATAACTGCTAAAGACTCTTTTTGTCTCTTTAAAGAGAAAGATCTTAATTCAGAACCTGAAAGCTCACAGAAAAACACCCTTCTCTCTTCCTCATGTTCCAAAACCTATCCGTGCAGTAACTAGTTGATGTTAAGCCTTGGTAGGAGTTCAAAATATGCACTTTGCCATAAAAGCACAAAAGAAACTTGATATATCAAAGGGTACCTCATGAACCTCAGACTAAGTTAGGGAGACATTCCTGACCCCTGCTAACTGAGCAAAGAGGCACCTTTCTTAAAGTGGTGATTCTCTTATATTTAGTAGGGGGAGAGCAACTGGCCCTATCCAGTTGGTGCCTACTCCCTCATAAAGAGGTCCCCAGGGTCCCCAGATGTTGTTGGCCTATGACCATTGTGCTTGGGGATAATAACAACATCTGGGAACTCAAGGTTGAGAACCTCTGCCCTAGTATGTATTTAGGATTGCAGCTTATGAACCATAAACTGGAGGCCTTCAGGAGAGCCTTAAATACCTATATTTTTAGCCTGGCTTTTAATGATATCTACCTTGAATTTTAATTTTAATGAGTTTTAATCTGGTTTAAATGCTTTCTGATTTTTATTGTTTTATTATGTGTTTTTTATTGTAATGTAAACCACCCCGAGCCACATTAGGAAGAAGTGAATGAAGGAATGATGGAAAAGACTTCCAGAAGTTGCAATGCGTGGCTATGGACTGATATGTTGCACTTTCAAGAAAGATTGCATTAGCAGGCACAGAGGTGCTCAATTAACATGCACTGCATTCTGTTTTTGTGAGAGATACTGAAGAGTCAACAGTGTGAGATCAGAAGAGAGTGTTTTATATGAAGCTACCTTCATATAATGAATAATGGAACTCCTGGTCCATCCATCTCAGTACAGCCTACTCTGGCTGGAAGCCACTCTCCAGGGTTTCAGGCAGGAATCTTACCAAGCCCTAGCCAGAGATGCTAAGGATTGAACCTGGGACCATCTGCATAAAAATCAGACAATCTGCTACTGAGCTGAAACCCCTCCCAAAGTTACATACCTTTGAATGAACTTTCATATAAAAGCTAACTTTAGCCATTTTTATATACTGTCATATTAAATTTTATTAATGTATTCCATTCCATTACAGTAATACTACACATTTCATTACTGCATGGTTAAATGCAAATTGGACCCACAGAACCTGAAAAACCACATTATTTATAACTAGCCCCCATCTAGTTACAAAATTGGCTGCCATTTGGAATATTACAAACGCCTCCCGATTTTAATGTGAGCTTCATAGGTATCCTTTTTATATGCCATTTTGTGCTATTTTCACCAAAGCCTTTTTTCCTTTGGTTTTTTTCTCCTGAGCTGCAGTAGTAAAGGGCCAAGACTGAGAAGGCTGCAGAATGCCCTCCGGCCAAATTAAATGAAGTTCTAGGAACCCTGGGAAAGGAACTAAACCCTCGCTAAAGAATGCCAAGCTGAAAAATCCAATCGAAAAGAATTCATGGGTTTCCCAAAACACAAAAATAGGAACGGTGGCTGACCTCCTGACTAGTGAACCACACATGTAAGGAGGCACTGCGGAGACGCACTGAGAGCTCATGTGCAACTCCCCAGGTCCTTCTGTGTGTGCGCTGTTGTGCAACAGGTCTAAGATTTTGGAGTGCTGCTTGTGCTCTGGAAGTGCTCTGTAAGATCGGGGTGGGGTGGACCAAAGCCCTGGGCTGCAGGTTTCCTGGGGCCACCAGTCAACCCCACTCCCCACCTTCTCTGCACTTGCCACTCACCTAGCCATGTTGCTGAGCCAGTGCAGAGTTGCGCCATTCCAGCAAGGACAGGCAGTACCTTTAAGGCAGGTCTGTTCTCGCACTGGCATGGGGTCAGAATTGGCATGAACTATGCATGAACTGGCATAGGGACAGAAATGTGTTCTTGCACTGGCATGGGGACTGGCATAGGACAGTGACCTCTTCAGGCCGCACCCAGCACAGAGTTGGGTTGGCACTGCCGGCAAAGGCAGGCTGGCAGCAGTTTGCAGTGGGGTGTGTGGCAGGGCAGCCGTGAAGGCAGGCAGGGGACCCAAAGGCAGGTGCCGCCCCAAATCGTGCATCAGAGTTGTCTTCAGTCTCCATACACCCCTGGACAGAAGATCAGTGTCCTTTCATTCAGGGCAGGAAAGGAATCTACTATAAATATCTGAAAAAGAGAGTGAAGAAACAACCCACACTGAAAGATGACCAGAATGTGGTATTTTCCATGTGACAAAGCCATGTGATACTTGGTTGTCTTAGTGTATAGGGAGCCAGCGTGGTGTAGTGGTTAGAGTGCTGGACTAGGACCGGGGACACCCAAGTTCAAATCCCCATTCAGCCATGATACTTGCTGGGTGACTCTGGGCCAGTCACCTCTCTCTCAGCCTAACCTACTTCACAGGGTTGTTGTGAGGAGAAACTTATTTTATTTGTTTGTTTGTTCGATTTCTATACCGCCCTTCCAAAAATGGCTCAGGGAGGTTTACATAGAGAAATAACAAACAAACAAATAAATAAGATGGATCCCTGTCCCTAAAGAGCTCACAGTCTAAAAGAAACATAAGATATACAGCAGCAGCCGCTGGAGGTACTGTGCTGGGGATGAATAAGGCCAGTTACTCTCCCCCTGCTAAATAAAGAGAATCACCATGTTAAAAGGTGCCTCTTTGCCAAGTTAGCAGGGGTTAAGTATGTAGTACACTGCTCTGGGCTCCTTGGAGGAAGAGCGGGATATAAAATGTAGATAGATTAATAAATAATAACAACAATAATAATAGTACATGGACGATCTGAAGTTGTATGGAAAGTCCCAGTCAGAAATCGAATCACTGCTAAACACTGCCTGTATATTCAGTAGCGATATAGCAATGGAGTTTGGACTAGACAAGTGTGCTGCATTAATAATGAACAGAGGGAAAATAAGAAAAACAGAAGGAATAGAACTGCCCAATGGAAGCAAGATCAAGAACCTGGATGAGAAAGAACATTACAAATACTTGGGCATTTTCCAGGCTGATAACACTGCACACACTGAAGTTAAAAGAAAAATTGGACGTGAATACATCAGGAGAGTTTGAAAAATCCTAAAGTCCAAACTCAATGGCGGGAACACCATACAAGCCATAAACACCTGGGCTATAGCTGTTATCAGATACACTGCAGGAATAATAGACTGGACCCAGGCAGAGCTAGAGATGCTAGATCGTAAGACCAGGAAAATAATGACCATCAATCATGCTCTGCACCCCCGCAGTGATGTAGATAGGCTATACCTCCCTCACAGCTCAGGTGGAAGAGGAATGCTGCAAGTCCATCAAACAGTAGAGGAGGAGAAAAGAGGCCTTGAAGAAAATATCAAGGACAGTGAAGAAGATGCACTTAATATGGTCAATAACAAAAAACTATTCAACACCAATGAAACAAAGCAGGCCTACAAGAAAGAGCAAGTCAAGAAGCGAGCAGAAAAATGGAAAAATAAGCCACTGCATGGTCAATATTTGCACAATATAAGTGGAAAATCAGACATCACCAAGACCTGGCAACAGCTTAAGAATGGCAACTTGAAGAAAGAAACAGAGGGTTTAATATTGGCTGCACAAGAACAGGCACTAAGAACAAATGCAATAAGAGCAAAAGTAGAAAAGTCAATAACAAACAGCATGTACCGCCTTTGTAAAGAAGCAGATGAAACAGTGGACCACCTAATCAGCTGTTGTCAAAAGATCGCACAGACCGACTACAAACAAAGGCATGACAAGGTAGCAGGGATGATACACTGGAACATCTGCAAAAAATACAAGCTATCTGTAGCCAAATATTGGTGGGACCATCAAATTGAAAAAGCTGTAGAAAATGAAGATGCAAAAATTTTATGGGACTTCCGACTATAGACAGACAAACATCTGCCACACAATACACCAGATATAACTGTAGTGGAGAAGAAAGAAAAACAAGTTAAAATAATCGACATAGCAATACCAGGGGATAGCAGAATAGAAGAAAAAGAAATAGAAAAAAATCACAAAATACAAAGATCTACAAGCTGAAATTGAAAGGCTCTGGCAGAAGAAGACTAAAATAATCCCAGTGGTAATTGGCACCCTAGGTGCAGTTCCAAAAGACCTTGAAGAGCACCTTAACACCATAGGGGCCACAGAAATCACTATCAGCCAATTACAAAAAGCAACATTACTGGGAACAGCCTATATTCTGCGACGATATCTATAATAACAACAAGAACAATATTGATAACAATATTCTGACATCCCAGGTCCTTGGAAAGGACTCGATGTCTGGATAAAACAAACCAGATAAAACAAACACCTGCCTGACTGTGTAAACAAGAAATAATAATAATAGGGGAGCCCACTGGGTGGCTGCCTCATTCTTACAGGAGACATTTGTTCTGAGTGGCTTCCCAGCCCTGCAGCAGAACTGCAAGGTGTCTGAGGTCAAAGCCCGCAACTCTAAATCTTATCCATGAAGGGAGATGGAATTAGGTTGGCTGGCTCTCCTCTGCACCACAGCTTCTGCTGATGTGACACCCTGCAACCCTCATCTTTCCTCTATTTCCTACACGCCATTAGTCACGTAGGAGGAGTGCTTGGACAAGAACAGTGCCTCAGAGTGGGTCACACTCAAAGAGAGCAGGAAAGGATCTTAATCCCCGACCTGTGGTTTGTTATCTTTTCTGGCTTCCTAATGAGACTTAATTGACAGACAGAGTAGAAATGCTGTTTCTTGTGCTGAAGAAGGTAGCCTCACTTTCAGGACTAATAAATCAACCACCGTCAGAGATCTATAAGTGAAATTTAGCAAGGTTATATAATAGCCTGATGGTTAAGTGTTAGCACAGTAGCCTTACAAAACCGGACTATCAACCCAGTATGGTCTGCTCTGAGGCTGCGTCTACACATATAGCAGAATGAGGTGGGAACAGGCATATGACTATAGGAAATGGCTTCCTGCTGAGTCAGACCTATCCACGCTGTCCAGTTCAGTACTGTCGACACTGACTGGTAGCAGCAGCTTTCCAAGTTTTCAGACAAGGGGATTTCCCTGCCAGACCATCTATGTACAGTATACACTGGGCCAGTTCTGTACACAGATACAGGTTAAGTGGAACGCAGGTACAGCAGTACATTTGCTGCCTATATCCTACATTTCAGGGGGCCTGTTCCCAGGTTCACTTTTTAAACGGACAGTCATTTACACTGAAACGTGTGCATATGTACAGACAACTGAACATAGGCACAGAGCTTTTGTGTATTTGTAGTCCTCTGAACATTGTAAGTAGGGGAGTGTGTGTGTGTGTGTGTTTGTGTGTGTGTGTGTGTGTGTGTGTGTGTGAGAGAGAGAGAGAGAGAGAGCGAGAGAGAGAGAGAGAGAGAGAGAGAGAGAGAACTAACTAACTAACTAACAGATTTAATTATGCCACCCAATCCACAGACTCAAGGCGGTGTACAAAGCCAGAACAGCATCTGAGATTTTTTTTTTTAAACCTTAATAGGCAAACGCCTAGTGGAAAAGAAATGTCTTCAATAAGGTTTTGAAGGCTGAAAGGGAGGAGACAGGCCAAATCTGTGAGTGGGGTGGGGCGGAATTCCAAAGTGAAAGGGTAGCAGCAGAGAAAGCCCTTCCACAGGCCCTAGTACTATGGACCTCTCTGAGAACAGGGACCGAAAGAAGGGCATCCTGGGGAGATCTCACAGGACGGGATAGGACTGGCTGGGAGAGGTGGTCCTGAAGGTAAACAGGCGCTAAGCCCTGAAGGGTTTTAAAGGGAAGAACCAGCACTTTGAATTGGACCTGGAAGCAAATAGGCAGCCAGTGCAGCGACCACACAAGAGCTTTCACACTATCATATCTTCTAGCACCCATAAGCAGGCGAAGAACACAGAACTAGCAGGCAGGATTTAAGCAGGTATTAGTCAATGAGACGATTCTCACGAGCAGCAGAAACCGGGCTAAGGGAGCCCAGCCCGTTTTCTGCTGCTCGTGTGTTGCAACGGGAGCTGCGCAGCTCCTGGCAGTCAGCACTCTAAAATGCTCCCTCGCCCCGCCGTTAAACAAGGTTAGCGGAGCACACAAGCTATGAGAAACATAAGATAGACACCGGCAACAGTCACTGGAGGTACTGTGCTGGGGGTGGATAGAGCCACTTACTCTCCTCCTGCTAAATAAAGAGAAACACCACGTTAAAAGGTGCCTCTTTGCCAAGTTAGCAGGGGTGCTCACCATTCGAACTGGTTCGGAGGCTCATAAAAGGCCCCCGAACCGGTTCTGTGCACATCCCTAATGGAAATGTACTAAATAAATAAATATTTCTCAGTCCTAGCTGGAAATGCCAGGGAAATTAAAATTGTGTGTATTTTTATGTATATGGTAGGGAGCAGCGGCTGGAGGAAAAAAGATGTGTTTGATACCATTTGTATATGAAGCAGCCCATAGCTGCAGCTCCCCTCTCCATCTTCTCCTCTCCCCCATTATAGGAGCATAATAATATTGGCCTAAGGGTAGACTACAACTCCCACCTGCATTTCTAACCCAAAGCCAAATATTGGCTTTAGGGTGGACTATAACGCCTATCATCCCCCATTACAGTGGCCAAAGGCCAAAAGGATTATGTGGCTGTGGCTGGGTATTATCTGAGCACCCCAGGTTGGGAAACCCTGGTTTAGATAACGTATATGAAACACTTTGAGTGCTTAAGCGTTTTATAATGTGTAATACTGGTATTGCAAACAAAAACAAAGTAAGTCTCAGAAGCTGGAAGGTTTCCTAAAAAGCCATTTGACCAATTCAGTGGCATATATTAAAACTGTAACATGAACACGACTGATAAGGATGCATACTTCAGGCACTGGAGTCCTTCTCATTGAAAATATCCCTTCATTAGCTGGAAACTTTGTTTTGTTGCTATAGCTACGTTCATTACAAGAGGCCTTGACTAAGGCATGAGGTATTCGTTATATATAAAACAAAACTGCAGTCTCTACAGAGAGTTAAACTTCAACAATGATGAGCCGTGCATTTGGAGATGATCTAAAAGGCACCACCACTATTCTGTTAAAAAGGGGTGCAGGGAACATGCTTTTGTGCAAAAGCAAAATGAGGGCAAAGAACAAAAGAATGAGGGCAAAGAACAAAAGTAGCTGCCTTCTACTAAGCCAGACCATTGATCCATCTAGCTCAGTATTGTCTAGGGCTGTGCATGCAACCGGCTGGTCCGGTTCGGTTTGAGTCCTAACTGGACCAGGCCAGTTCGATCTGGCACCCCCTTGAACCTCCCTCTCCCGGTTTGGTCAGGGGGAGGTGTGGTTCACAAATATTTTTTTTTGCACTTACCCCCTCCGGGGGAGTTGTCCGAGGCAGCTGGGTGTGTGTGTCTGCGGAGGTTCCCCCTCCCCCCGCTGGCCTCCCTTATTCCAGGAATCAGCCGTTTGGCCACTCTCTGACTGGTTTTTTGCCCTTCCCCCCTCAGTGTGGTGGCCATTCTGGAGGCCACCGTGCAATAGGCCTCTGCGTGGCCTGGTCATGCCTGGAATAAGGGAGGCCAGCGGGGGGGGGGGGGGGACGACCTCCGCAGACTCCCCCACCACCTCAGACAACTCCCCTGGAGTGGGTAAGTATAAAAAAAAATTCACAAACCCCTGGGGGGCACAAGTGACATGCCTAGCACACGCAGGGGCATCGGATATTTCTACCTACTTTTGGTAAAGGTGGCAACAGGGTGGCAGGGAGGTACACTGCTGCCCAGGTGGACCTTTGAAACACGGAGCACCGACGGGGGAAAGCAGAGGAAGGGGTAAGTGCACCCTCTCCACCTAAAGCAGAACCACCCCTGCCTTTGAACCAGTGGAACTGCCCACCGTTTGAACCGGTTCAGAGGCCCATAAAAGGCCTCCGAACCAGTTCCGTGCACATCCCTAATGGAAATGTACTAAATAAATAAATAAATATTTCTCAGTCCTACATGGAAATGCCAGGGACTGAACCCAAGACCTTTTGCATGCAAAGAAAGATTCTTTCCCACTGAGCAAGGTTGACTCAGCCTTCCATCCTTCCGAGGTCGGTAAAATGAGAACCCAGAATGTTGGGGGGCAATATGCTAAATCATTGTAAACCGCTTAGAGAGCTCTGGCTATAGAGCGGTATATAAATGTAAGTGCTATTGCTATTGCTATGAGCCTTCCCCCAAGTGCTATGCAGGTAAAAGAGAAGTGGTGACTCCACTGAAGAGGAACAGAAGCAAAATAAATGGAAAACATGTAGTAAAGCAGCCAGCCACCAGTAGGATAACCAGGGCTGTGTTCGAGAGTTTGGAGGGGAGATTTCTTTATCTACTCCAGCGGCAGCGGAAGTGCACAGGTGCGGAGAGCACTGCTAATTAATATTGTCTGGGGACATGGAGTTAAAAGTTCTAAATAAAGTAGTTCATTTAGGAAATCCATTAAGGAGACAGATTAAGCCCAACATGTCTTGCTGCTAGATACTTACAAGAAGAGGGGAGGGAGAAGGATGAAGTCTCTCTCTCCAGGTGAGAGAATGAAACCTAGGACTATCAGTCTAACAAAGGAGAAGTAGAGCAGAGAAAGAGTAGTCAGAGAGGGAATGCCTTTACTGGCTGTCTCTACCCCTAATGCCTCTAGTGGTCAATAGGTTGCTGGTGCTAAGAGGAGATGGAATATAGGAACATAGGAAACTGCCATATACTGAGTCTGACCATTGGTCTATCTAGCTCAGTATTGCCTTCACAGACTGGCAGTAGCTTCTCCAAGGTTGCAGGCAGGAATCTCTCTCAGCCCTATCCTGGAGAAGCCAGGGAGGGAACTTGGAACCTTCTGCTCTTCCCAGAGCGGCTCCATCCCCGAGCGGCTCCATCCCCTGAGGGGGATATCTTACAGTAATCACACTTCTAGTCTCCCATTCATATGCAACCAGGGCAGACCCTGCTTAGCTAAGGGGACAAGTCATGCTTGCTACCACAAGACCAGCTCTCCTCTCAATGGAGATACCATCAGGAGCTGCATCTCCAACAGGATGAACCGCATGATCTTTCATGCCAGGCTCATTCATGTTCTTACTACCTACAATTATCTTAAAAACTGTTGTCATTCACCAGCCTGACATCAGTGCAGATTGTCACAAAAATGTGATATTTAAGAACCTGTCTTACCTAGACTCTGTGTGACATCAATCTTAGCTTATCTCTTATAGAATCAGAGGTTCTTTCCCCCTCTGCAGACTAGATGCTGATCTTTACTGAAGGAAGAGCTGTTAAACAGAATCAGCTTCGCAAAGCATGATGAAAAAATGCAGGTGTTAACAGCTGACTCTGGATAAAGTGTTTCAGCTGGGGTGCTGCCAGGGACTAGTGAGTTATTTAATTCACTGTTCTAATGAAGCTATTGACATCAGTGCTCTATATCTAGACTTTACAACAGCAAAAGCCCAGAGAAGACTGAAATACTATTTTTCATGTTCCCAGCTCTTCACTACGACTTCTGTTTTCAAAAGCTCTGTGGAGCGATTAGTAGAATTTACTACCTGTTGTATAAACGCCTTGTGAGATCTGGTATGGTGCAGTGGGTAAGGTGTTGGTCTTAAAGAGATCATAATTCGAACCTTAACTGAACCATGAATTCTTGGCTTCATAGTGCATTTGCAGCACAAATTGCTGGCGAATAGGCCTGTCTTTGGTTATTAGTCATGATGGATTTATTTATTTATTTATCTGATTTCTATACCGCCCATCCAAAAATGGCTCAGAACCTCCATACAGAGAGGCTGAATACTTCTAATTCCAGTTGCAGGGGTGGGGCAACAACAGGAAAGGGGTTAAGGGCTTCCAAGAGATATTTGGTTACAAAAGAACATATGAAGAACAATGCAGCCTCAACAGCATCACGGGTTTAGGTTAGAGGTGTGCACAAATCCGATTCTGTAACTGATTCAAGCTCAAATCGAACTGCAGAATCATTGAACTGATTCATTGAAAACAGCTCGCTTGGCTGGCTGTCCCATCTAATCAACCTCAAATCACTTCAATCGATTTGGGTGATTTGGGCACCATTGTGAGGCCCATTTTTCCAGGGAGAGCTGGAAAAACAGGCCTCAAAATGGCACAATTTTTCCAGGGAGAGCTTGTCTACCAATTGGGGTTGGCGGGTAAGCCAGCCCTCCGTTCAGCTGTATGCACTGACCCCAATTCGTAGACCAGCTCTCTCTGGGGAAACCTGGAAAAATGGGCCTCAAAATGGCGCTTGAATCACCCAAATCAATTTGGTTCTAATTGGGGGTGACTATTTTCTATCCCAAATCAGGCCTTTTATTTTGAGGGATATTTGATTCAAGATCGAATCACCGAATTGTTCCCAATTCAACCCAAGTCGATTCCAGGTTCAATCAAATTGCACATCTCTAGTTTAGGTATGCATGCAAAGTAGCAAGCCATGTTAATATTGTTGGTCTTCCCATTGATTTATGTAACTCTAAGAGAATTACTTTCTGTGTGTCATAAAATTAAGCAGAAACTACTCCGATAGTGTAACCTCTATTTAGCAATCAACATATAGGGAATCGTTTAGACAGGTTTGGCTCAGTCTGAGGACCAATGAAACTCTGGCACTTCTTTTGCCTTTGTATTTATTATTATTATTATTATTATTATTACATTTATATCCCGCTCTTCCTCCAAGGAGCCCAGAGCGGTGTACTACATACTTGAGTTTCTCTTTCACGACAACCCTGTGAAGTAGGTTAGGCTGAGAGAGAAGTGACTGGCCCAGAGTCACCCAGCTAGTTTCATGGCTGAATGGGGATTTGAACTCGGGTCTCCCCGGTCCTAGTCCAGCACTCTAACCACTACACCACTCTGGCTCTTATAGCTGGAAGCTCTCTAAGCGGTTTACAATGATTTTAGCATACTGCCCCCCAACATTCTGGGTACTCATTTTACCGACCTCGGAAGGATGGAAGGCTGAGTCAACCTTGAGCCCCTGGTCAGGATCGAACTTGTAACCTTCTGGTTACAGGGTGGCAGTTTTACCACTGCGCCACTAGGGGCTCGTTTTTTGCCTTCTTCTCCCTGATAATCCTATTGGCAGCTTGAGAAATGCTCTTTCTAAAAGAGAGAGAGAGAGAAAGAGACCTTCACTCCAGCTGAACTGTGGTTCTTTTATCTAATGAGTCCAGTCTTCAGCCATCATCAGTGGTCTGAAACAATTCATCATCAGTCTTACAAGCTTTATTACCTACTCCCATGAAACAGAACTTCTGATATGTGACATCAGCTATACATTAAACGATAATACAATGAAACTTTTGCTTGGTGGTTGGCTTATTTGAATAACAGTGGCTGAGATTGTTCGATTTTATTTTATTTATTCTTACATTTGTATCTTGCTCTTCCTGTTTCCCATATGGCCCACCAGATGACATGGGGAAGTCCACAAGCAGGAGATGAAGGCATGCCCTCTCTCCTGCTGTTCTTCCCCTCCAACTGGCATTCAGAGGCATGTTTCCTCTGAACCTGGAGAGAGCCTATAGCCATCAAGACTAGTAGCCATTGACAGACTTGTCCTTCATTAATTTGCCTAAGTTCCTCTTAAGGTCATCCAAGCTGGTGGTCATCACCACATCCCATGGCAGAGAATTCCAAAGATTAATTACAGACAGTATGAAAAAGTACTTCCTTTTGTGGCTGGCCACAGTGGGAAACAGGAGGCTGGGATTCAGTGGCCCTTTGGCCTGATCCAGCAGCACTGTTCATGCTGGCTTTAACCTTTGAAGCCCTAAATGGTTTGGGACCTGGGTACCTATGGATATGCTGCCCTGTATTTTTCAACAGTCATCAGAAGCCCTGCTGCAGGTACTCTTGCCATCAAGAGGTGTGGCAGGCATCTATGAGGAGCAGAGGCTTCTCAGTGGTGGCACTGGCATCTAGAATGTCCACCTGCAGGAGGCCCATTTGACACCCAAGTTAAAATCCTTCAGGCACTGGGCTAAGACATGGCATGCTTTGATTCGCTGTCTAAATAATTCCGTGACTACTTGGTAGTCACTTACAACCAATATTTTAATGGTAGCATTTTTCAAATGTGAGTAGTGTTCTGAGCACTGTGGCCTGTTTTTCCATATAGAAGTGTTTTATCTATTTGTGTCTGCAGATCATGCAAACTGAAGAGTCTTAGCTAAGCATAAAAATTGCTGGGATCAAGATGCTGGAATCCTCTGAAACACATATCCATGTTTTCATACTTTCTAGCCTTTGCCATCTTTCCAAAGGGAAGAAGGCTTATGAGCAGGGGCATAGCAAGGTTGTAGTGGGCCCAGAGACAAGATTTTAAAATGCGCCCCCCGCTCACTGAAGCTCAGCTCATGAAGTAAAGAAATCTTAAATAAGGCGGTATAGTCGTAACAATACACACACACACACACCTATGTGCCACAATAGAACATCATTCTAAATTATTTTTTGAAAGGTTTTGTAAATTGTGGACGATGCAAGTCATTTAATGGTACTAGAGAAAAACATGCTGTTCTGATAGCTCCAAGTCTTAACACTCACATCAGTTTTGGAGGATGAGTACAACGGAAGGAAGCCCAGGTGGGTGCGCGGCTGGTGGAGTCAGTCATGTGACTTGCCTCAAGGCAGTGGGCCCCCAGACAACTTCTCCCCTTGTCCTATTATAGTTATGCCCCTGCTTATGAGATCACCATGTCTGTGTGTCTCCTTCTAATAATGTTTGTGTTTACAGTCCAGTACAAACCAAGTTTACAGCACATGAGAGTGGGCCCTAGACGATTCCAACAGTGGTGTTATTTTTTGCTGATCCACCACTTTGTTTCAAGATGGTCGCCACAAAGTGTACACAATACGTCTTTGTAACCCATGTGCTGAAAGTCAGATACCGTGTTTCCCCGAAAATAAGACAGTGTCTTATATTAATTTTAGCCCCAAAAATGCACTAGGGCAATTAGTGGTATATCAGAAATTACTGCTAGGTCTTACTTTCGGGGTATGTCTTATTTTCGGGGAAACAGGGTAGAAACCAAATTCACAGCACATGGGAGTGGGTCCTAGATAAGAGTCACCATGTTAAGAGAAACAAAGTAAGCTCCATTAATTCTATTTAGATTAACTTGGGGTTTTGGGTGGGTTTTTGAGTGTTTTTGTTTTGTTTTGTTTTTGGTATATTTAACTTTCCATAGAGCTGGGTAGGCCACAAAGGGATCACTGTTGTTTACCTCGGTTGTTTCTATTTACACACAAACTGCCATGCTCATTTGTGGATTGTGGATAATGATAACAAAGATCTGGAAATAACTAAATAAATAGAATAAACAAGAAGGGCTTCAAAAAAATAAAAGGATTGTTGGCTACTATGCATGTAAAGTAGCCTAATAGAGCTGGGAGGGAGGGGAGGGAGAAAGAGACCATGAAAGAAACTCTTTCTAACCACCCTGCTCAATGCTGGCAAGTATAACCTATGCCCTCCCAAAGCCGTTCATTTTCTTTGCCTTCAGAGACATTCTTGTTTTGAAAAAGGGCAGAAAATGTCAGCCTTTATTTTTGTTCTTTATTTGTATGCATTTGTATTTAAGGCCAGCACATTCTAGATGAAGAAGGTTAACTTCAGCTGTGCTCAGAGGACAGAATAAGTTCAATGAACTCAGCTTTGTAGGATTGGCCCCTCCATGAGGAGCACTGAAGCAACTGCCTCAGATAGTGAATTTTAGGGGGTGCAGAGGGGTGACCTCATATACGCCTGCTAAGCCAAATACTGGCTACCACTGGCACCAAATAACTCCTCCCTCATGCCAAATACTAGCTGGGTGTCCCTGTCAATTCTTCTTCTGGGGGTGGAGAAGAGGAAGAGAAGAGGGTGGTGGGAGGGGATGTTTTAGCCCACCTTCTCCTCTCCTTGGCTCCCTCTTCCACTCCATCCCCACAGGAGAAGGAAGAGGTGGGATGGACAGCCAATATTTGCTGTAGCACTTAGCAACGGCAGCAGCACAGGAGTGGACTGCTGCAGCATTTAGTGGGACACTGGAAGAGCATTTAGTGCCAATGCCTTGAAGAAGTTGGGCCATCGCCACGGCCTTGATTAAATCTGAAACACCATTTTATTTATTTGGTTATTTCTTTATTTATTCATTCATTCATTCAGTTTATAAACTGCCCTTCCTAAAGTGGCTCAGGGTGGTTTACATTAAAATAAAAAAACAAATAATAGAATTAAAATAAAATAAAAACATTTAAACCAGATTAAAATTAAAATTAAAACTAGATGATGTTAAAAGCCAGGCTAAAAAGATGGGTCTTTAAGGCTCTCCCGAAGGCCTCCAAGGAAGATAATCCTCTCATATCCACGGGGAGCATGTTCCACAACCCAGGGGCAAAATGTGAGAAGGGCCTGATCCCAGGTTGATGAACTGGATGAACTGGTGGCACCCAAAGACGGACCACTCCTGATGATTTTAAGAAGCGGTGGGGATCTTGTAGAGAAAGGCGCTGTCTCAGGTAACCCGGCCCTAAGCCATTTAGGGCTTTCAAGATAATAACCAGCACTTTGTACTGTGCCCAGAAACATATAAGGAGTCAGTGGAAGTCTTTAAGGACAGGCATAATGTGGTCTCTCTGGGATACCCCAGATACCAATCTGGCTGCTGCATTTTGAACTAACTGAAGTTTCCGAACTACGTACAAAGACAGCCCTACATAGAGCGTATTGCAGTAGTCCAACCTGGAGGTTACCTGCTGGTTTACCAGTGTTTTCAGGTCATTCTCCTCAAGGAATGGGTGGAGTTGTCGAGTCAATCATAGCTGGTAAAAAGCACTCCTGGCCACAGCCTCAACTAGAGACACCAGGGTGAGATCCAGGTCCAAGAGCATTCCCAAGCTACAAGCCTGTTCTTTCTAGGGGACTGTAGCCTCATCCAGAACAGGAATTTCTATCCCATCTTGCAGACTGCAACCCCCAACAATGAACACCTCCAACTTGCTTGGATTCTGCCTCAGTTTATTATCTCTCATCCATCCCATTACTGCCCATAGGCAGGCATTTAAGGGGCTAATGCTATTTCCTGATATTGATGACAAGGAAATTTGGGTATCATCAGCATATTTATAACACCCAGCACCAAATCCTCTGATGACCTCACCCAGCAGTTTCATGTAATGTTAAAAAGCATTGGTGACAGAATGGAGCCCTAAGGGACTCCATATAGCAGCTCCCGTTTTGAAGAGCAACTATTACCAAGTGCCACCATCTGAAATCTACCTGAGACATAGAAGAGCAACCATCGTGAAACAGTGCCTTCTATCCCCAAATCTTTCGGGCGATCCAAAAGGATATCATGGTCGATGTTACTGAAAGCCACCGAGAGAGCCAAAAAAACAAGCAGAGTCACACTCCCTCTGTCAATTCCCTGGCAAAAGTCATCTATCAGGCTGACCAAGGCTCTTTCAACCCTATAGCCAAGCCGAAAGCCAGTTTGAAATGGGTCAAGATAATCAGTTTCCTCCAAGACTGCTTGGAGCTGGTCAGCCACCACATTCACAATCATCTTGCCCAACCATGGGAGGCTGGAGGCTGGCCTATAATTATTTATCACCAGGGGATCCAAAGTGGGCTTCTTCAGAAGAGGTTTAACCACTGCCTTCTTCAAACAAGGTGGCATCCTGCCCTACCTCAGTGAAGTATTAATGAGATCAACTAGGCCAGCTCCAACAACCACTCTGCAAGATGAAATCAGCCGTGTTGGGAAAGGATCCAAACAGGTGGTAGGCCTTACTGCTCCAAGCAGTTTGTCCACATCCTCAGGAGTCACATAATGGAAACTGATCCAATCATTATTGCAAGAGGGATTGCTGGACACCTCCCTAACTGGCTCTGCAGAAATATTGGACTCCAGATCTGCCCGAATGTGAGAGATTTTATCTGCAAAAAACTCACTGAACTCACTCAGCAGTGAGAAATTGTTTCTGGAAACAGATTTGAAATAGAGGAGGCTTGAGTTAAGCCCCTAACAATCTGGAACAGCTCTGCTGGACGAGAACTTCTAGACGCAATATGCACAGAATAAAATTGCTTCCTTGCTGCACATATTGCCACAGCATAGGCCTTCAAATTGGCTCTATGCTGTGTCTTATTGAATTCAAGATGAGTCCTCCCCTATTAGAGCTCCCGTCATTGACCTTGCCACTTCAGCTCCTGTAGCTCTTCTGTATACCATGGAACTAATTTTGAAGCAGGTCGCTTAGGAGCAATCATGTCTACTGTTCACTACTGATCCCTGTTCCAGGTATCACCAGGGCATCGACAGAATCATCAGCCGAACCAACTCCAAAACCATCCAAGGGCCTTTGGAATCCTACTGGATTCAACAGCCTTCTCAGGCAGACCATTCTAATAGGTCAACCACCCCTGCAGTGGTCAGATGTGATTGTGAGACCAACCTTAACCAGGAAGTGGTCTGTCCATGACAATGGTGAAACTATAGGAGACCCCACCCACAGAACACCCCTCTGATCTGAGCAAAAGACCAAATCCAGCAACATAAAATACATACATATGACCAGTAACATACATAAGTCCTAGGACTACTTGAGACACACCCCAAAATGAACTCCTGAACAGCACCAGGCAAGCCAGTCCCAAAGTGGACATTGTAATCACCCAGCACCAAAAGCCTGGGCAACTCCAACACCAACTCAGTGATCAGCTCCTTCAGCTCAGTTAGGGAGTCTGTTAGGCAGCAGGGTGGATGGTACACCAACAGAATGCCCAGTCTATCCCGAGTCCCCAACCTAAAGTACACACATTCAATATAAGTCAATTCTCTCACAGGGATCCTGGTAAGGGAGATGTTATTCTTATGGACCACAGCCACTTCACCCCCACCACCCACTTCCCCATACCTACTCAGCAACAGAGTACCCTGGGGGAAGAAGTTGGCCCACACAGGACCACTAGCCTCCCACAACCAATTCTCAAACCAGGTCAGCTTCTTCATCCACAATCAAGTATTGGATTATTTTGATCTTATTTTGAACCGACATGGCATTACAAAGGAGCATGGTTAGGTTCAGTGCGGAATTGGAACTAATCCCTGAAGCCTGACAAGGCAGCCGGAAGGGAAAGCAGTAATTAAATTACTGGACTCCTTTCCCCTGTAACGGCATGCTGGCCTGCCAACACCTGATCCTCTGTTCCCCACCACTACTGAAATAGCTGCCCCAATCTCATCGAACATGCCCCCTACTCCATCATTAACAAGACAGCCCAGACACATCTCTGTGAGCAGCCTGGCACAAGCCACTAAAAAACAAACAACAACAACAACAACAACAAACTAAACAAAAAACCAAAACTATAACTGGAGGACCTTGAGCATAACTTCCCCTCAGACCTCAGTCCCACACCAAAGACCAGCCCCATTTGGTGTCTAGCTTTGGAAGCTGCCTACCAGCACTCACACCAGCAGCTGCGCCCCTGGCTTGCCTCAGTCCTTTGAAGCCAAACTCCCCAGACCCCACCTCTCACATGGAGCCCAGCTGGTGAAACTGGCCCTCACAGCTACATCTCATCAGGGCAATCAGGACAGTGGTTCAAGCTGGCAGAAGGAATTCCAACAGCAGGTCTTCTCTACTGGTCAAGGCCAAAGGGTCAAGCTGGCAGAAGGAATGAGTCAATGACATCATCAACTTACATTGGTACACCATGCCTCAGGCTAGGTCCAGAAAGTAGAGTTCTAGAAAGATAAAATGTTGAGGCCTAGAGGATGGAGCCCTGAGGATGAAGGAGTGGGATCCAGCACATGAGGGAACAGTGCAGAATTGTTGAGCCTAACTTGTCAGGCAGTGGCATTCAGAGGGGCCAAGGGATAGAACTGGATAGATCAGGGAATGATACCCAGTGGTGAAGGAGTAAAGGCCACTGAAAATCCTCCCTTCATCGAAGGTGAAAGGTGACTGAACATACTTAAAAACTCCCCTGCCACCATTATGAGGCCTACCACTGGTTTGTTCAATCCTTGTCCCTCTTGGTTGATTGCATCTAACTAGCGAGAGTGACCAGCTGGGTCCAGAAGGTGGTTAATGCCACACTACAAGAGTGAGTGGTTCCAGCCTCCTTCAAAGAATCTGTACTTAAGAAGCCCTTCTTGGATCCAAATTATGACTGAAGTGGTGACTGGGAAAAGGGCTTTTTTAGTAGTGGTGCCCCGTCTGTGGAATATCTTCCCTACACAAATGCATGCAGCACCAACCTTGTTATGTTTTAGATGACAGAAACCTTTTGATTCCCCAAGGTTTTAGTGGGTGATAGTTCTATTGCTTTTTCTCCACCTGATTTTTACTGGAATTTTGACTGCTCTAACTGGAAGATGCTGCTTTATAAATCTGTGTATTTTTTCTGTTTTAACTAATGACTCATTATAAACTACTTTGGATACTTGCAATAGAAAAGCAGCACATAAACATCTTAAACAAGCAAATATAAGTCATTGAAATATGATTGTCAGAATTCACTGGTGTATGTGTGAAAGATCATGGGGAGATAGATATAGATGATTCACAAGAATCATCGGCAAGTGATAGCAGCACTGGTATGAATGTAGACATTCACTATTTTTTAAACTTGTTTATATATCTGTTTATATTCTGTATTTCAGATCAGCAATAGAAAAAACTTATATCCAATGCTTATTTTGGTTGTTTTTCAAATCAACATTTCACAGGTCATCGTGTTATTAAGAAATTAAAGTGTGTGTGAAGTAAAAGCTGGGTATGTGGTTAGGTAGAAAGGAAAAATGTGCTATTCTGTAATATTTGAGAAGCAGCAGGTGCTTGAGTAATTAAAGGAAGGGTTGTAATACACACTCACATGGGAGAAGGGCTCAGGTTGCCAAGGCATAAGCGGTACACAGTCCAGCTCACTGACATCACACTCTATAAAAGGGTCAGGAGGAATCAATAGCCAATAGGATTGTCCCATGGAAATTATATTCTGTTCATGTGTTAATCTAGGGCTGTGAGCAGCACCTATCTAATCTTGCTTTCCTTGTCTCCTCTCCTGGCCAAGACTGGCTCACAGGATCAATTCACGCAATCATTTTCTATGTGGTCCATGAGAAAACCTTAATGTTTGCATAGTAGCATGGTCTCGTGCAAGTGCCTTCCATGTGTTAGATCACAAGATCACTAGAAAGCAACACCCAATCCAGGGTGATGCAATACATTGTATTTATTTATTTAAAAGATTCTGTCCTACCTTCTCTAATACACCAGGTATTTTACAACCATTAAAACATGTATCAAACACCACGACAATCAGTAAACATCTTGTTCAACATCAAAACATATACTTTACCCAAGAATTGAACTCAAAAGACCAAGGATGAAGGCAAATGTAACTTTTTAATGGAGGTCACAGCTGGTCCTTCACCTACAGTATGATTCAAGGTTTGCAACTTGCATTCCAGCCGAATACTCCAGCAAGTTTAATGCTGGGTGAATTGCCTGTTTGCCCCCTCCCCACAGGCATAAACTCATTCACTCTTCTCTCTATTTAAAACTATCACAAAAACAGCAGCTACTGTGTTGGGTCTGAGAGGTGTGTTGGTGAAGGAATAGGTGCTAGCCAATAGGCATCCTTTACAGCCAGCTTTTAGATAGTTCAAACTGAACCATTCTGAAACATATAAAGGTCATTCACACAACCGCTCGGGCTGGGGAGAAGGCAGGATTCTATCTACCTCCCCCCATATGACCCCTTCCGCTCCTGGGCTCTACTGCATCACACACCCATATGATCGGCACTATGGTGAGTGGCACGGCGATCCAGAGGCAGGAGGGAGGACACCTGGCCAGCAGGAATTCCACAAAGCACTGCACGAGTAGCATGGTGCATTGGGGAATTTCCTGCTGCTGGGTCACTCCTTCCCCCAGCTCCAGAATCTCGATGGATGCCCACAGCCTGAAACAAGATGTCAGCATATTAGCACCCACACGAACCAGGTGTGCGGTAGGAGGCACACATGCACCGTCCTATCTCACATTTAGCCTGGGTACAGGAGCAAGGCTACTTGGCAGAGGAACACCGGGATCAGAAGCGATCCTGGTGGTTCTCACAACTAGAACTGACCTACCTGGGTAGGGCTGGTTATGAGAATGACCCCACAGAATAGGTTTTTCAGAGTTATCCTTGGGTCAGAAAATGATGCATTTGTAGTACTGAATACAACAATAATATTTTCAAAATATTCAAAATACGTCTGTCTTAATCTAAACTGAGTTCCACAAACTCCCTCTCAAAACTGAAAACCTGATTTAAAAATGCATGATTTGCATTGTTTCTTACAAGTTTGCAGACCCCTGCAGTCTTCCACAGGCAAAGAATTCCACAATGTTGGGACCACTACAGAAAAGGTCCTGCACTCTCCTTATACCTATCTTACTTCTGAGACAGAGTGGGGATAAATCAAGACCTCTCAAGCTGTCCTTAATGGGCAAAGAGAGGGGGATCCTATGGAAGCATACATCATTTTAAAGAACATAAAGAACTATCTAATACCCAGTTCAGATCAAGGACTCGCTGGCAGCAGTTTTTCAAACTCTGCTACCTGAGATCTTTTAGCTGGAGGTCATAGGAACACAGGAAACTGCCATATACTGAGTTAGATCATTGGGCCATCTAGCTCAGTATTGTCTACACAGACTGGCAGTGGCTTCTCCAAGGTTGCAGGCAGGAATCCCTCTCAGCCCTATCTTGGAGGTTCTAGGGAGGGAACTTGGAACCTTCTGCTCTTCCCAGAGCAGCTCCATCCCCGAGGGAAATATCTTACAGTGCTCACACTTCAAGTCTCCCATTCATATAGTGAAGGTGGAACCCTGCTTAGCTAAGGGGACAAGTCATGCTTGCTACCATAAGACCAGCTTTCCTCTCTCCAATCTGCAGTCCTGCAGATTGCACCTCACATCCTACACATATGAAGAATACACCTTAATGGAGCTGGATCATCTCTCAGATGTTCTTATTGGTTCTCAGTGCCAAAACAAAAAAACAAAAACAAAAAGACAACCACCCTACTTACTCCCAAACTCTTTAGGTTTGTTTATACTGTGAGACCTGGAATATATTCCTAACAAAATTTACCTAAAGCAGTCTGGATACTCTGCGAGGGCCATGTTGATAACATCCAAAGCAGGTTGATAGTGCTTTTGGGCTGAAAAAAGGAGGGCCAGCAAATGGAGAGAATTCATATGATCCTTGCACAGTTTCAGAGCTTCTTGAAGGTGTTCTATCGCATCACAAATCTGGAAAATAAAAATAGTTCACCTCACTTAATTGTACTCTCAGTTCATCAATTCAAAATTTGTTTTGTCCACTAACTATCGCAGCCCCCACCCACCAAAGCTGAAACAACAGCAAAAACAGAATCAATAAGACAACAAAGAATAAAACCAACCCAACTACAAAGCAGAAACCTTTAAAAGTCATCTTATAGATAGACATTATACATCCTATTTAAAAAGACATTAGTAATCCTGGTCGTATTTAATAATGCTCAGCACAGGGGTCCAATTTACAATCGGAGACACAAAATAAACTTGCTGCTTCTTTGCCAGAAGCAAGGTGAAGACAGCTACAATTCAAGTTGTCTCTTTTGTCTTCACTAGTGGGCAGATATTCTGTTTTTTGCAGATTACTGTTAGACCAGTGTTCAAAGATGTTTCAATAAGATCTTACAACAGGAAGAGCTTCCAACAAGGATCTGCGAAGAATCCCATTCAGCACTTTTTAAGAGGTAACCCTAGATATATATGCAGTTTTAAGATATGTTTCTTTGGTGATCTGTGCCAGTTTCCTGGATGTAGTAATTCTGATGCAGCAGCTTTGCTGAAGCTGAGCAGGTGTGGCTCTGAGCAATTTCTGGATGGAAGACTGTCTGAGAACCCTTTACATGCTACCTGGAGTCCCCTGAGGGAAGGTAAGAGTGATATATATGTAAGAAATAAGATCTGCAAGGGGAAAAGATAGTAAACAAATCCTGGCATTTTGAGCATTATTAGGGCCATGCAGGATCAGACCAAAGGTTCATCTAACCTAGTAATCTGTTTCGGACAGTGGCCAGCCATATGTTTCTGGGACACTTACAAGCCAGCATGAAGGAAACGGACCCCAGACAGCAAGTTCTTCCTCAGTCCAAATCAAGGTGTTGGAAGCAAAGAGAAGCCACCAACCATTCATAACAGTGTCAGGGCTGCGTTCTGACTTACTGCACATCATATGGACCACTGCATTTTTAGATGGTGCATGAATATGTCCCAGGAAGCACCATTACAGAAGAGGCATTCCCTCGTGGGTAAAAGTGAAGGGGAATGTGTCTTCTAAGATGGTGCCCATCTGCTAAAGTCTTCATAGGTACTTAAGTTGAAACAATTAAAATCTAATATTAAAACAATTAGCTTGTCAACATGCAGATGCCTCAGACCTTGTTAGCCTACTTTGCAGGTTTATGAGATCACCCGGCATTGTGTGTGTATTCGTTTGTCCATGTCCCTGCCACCCACCACATCAACTTTGCAATACATGGACCAATATGAACCAAATCGGGTACAGTTGTAAGGACATATAGGGACACCTCAATGGCGTAGTTTGTGATGATGTCATCTGCCCTGATCGAAGATGGTGGATGTGTAAACTTTTCAGGTGCAACGGCTAGCTTGTGAACCACCTAATTGATTTGAACCAAATTTGCTACAGCTGTAGGGACACATAGAGATGCCCAAATGGTGTGGTGTGTGATGATGTCATCCACTCCAATTCAAGATGGGGGCCACGTGAACATCTGAGGTGCAAGCAGACTAATTTGTGGGCTGTCTAACCAATTTAAACTAAATTAGGTACAGTTGCAGTGAGTGGCACACAGGGACACCTCAATGGCATGGTTTGTGATGATGTCATCCACACCAATTCAAGATGGCGGACGCATAAACCACGTGAACTCCTGCTAACTTGGCAAAGAGACAACTTTTAACATGGTGATTCTCTTTATTTAGCAATAAAAGGAGAGTAAGTGGAGTAAGGGAGAGTAAGTGGCCCCATCCACCCCCAGCACAGTACCTCCAGTGACTGTTGCTGGTGTCTATCTTGTTTCTTTTTAGATTGTGAGCCCTTCGGGAGAAAGGGATCCATCTTATTTATTTAATATTTCTCTATGTAAACCACCCTGAGTCATTTTTGGAAGGGCGGTATAGAAATCGAATAAATAAACAAATAGACAAAATCGAACAAACAAACAAACATCTCAGGTGCAAGCGGGCTAATTTGTGGACTGCCTAACCCATTTGAACCAAATTGGGTTCAGTTGCAGTGAGTGACACACAGGGACACCTCAATGGCATAGTTTCTGATGATGTCATCCACACCGATTCAAGATGGTGGATGCATAAACTTTTGAAGTGCAAGTGGGCTAACTTGTGAACCGCTTAACCAATTTGAACCAAATTTGATTCAGCTGTAGGGACATATAGAGACACCTCAATGGCCTAGATTGTGACGATGTCATCTACCACAATTCAAGATCGCGGACATGTAAACTTTTGAGGTGCAAGTGCACTAATTTGAGGACTGTCTAACTGATTTGAACCAAATTTGAACCAAACATGAACATTTGTGGACCTCGTTTTGAACCAAATTTAGTCCAGTTGTAGAGACAGTGAAAGGAAAGTAGGCTGATTAGTTCTTACTAGAACAACTTGTTGTTATTTTAATTGAGCTTGTACTTTGCATTTGATGTGATCCACCTTAGGGGCCCTTTGGCTGAAAGCTAGCATACACATTTTAAACAAAATATAATGAAATAAATACTCTTATAAATATTTATAAATTGCTCAATTTATTGGAAATGTCTTTTTAGTTGATTTTTGAGATTTTCAATCAGCAGATGGACGTCCCCAGATGATCTCATTAGGCGGTGAGGATCATAACAAGGAAGGCATTCTCTTAAATACTCTGGACCTAAGCTGTATAGGGCTTTATAGATTATAAATAGCACTTTGTATTTTGCCTGGAAACATATGGGTAGCCAGTGTAGTTCTTTTAGTATAGGAGTAATGTGATCTCTTTGAGATGACCCAGAGACCAACCTGGTTGCCACATTTTGCACCAATTGCAGATTCCAGACTACGTACAGAGGCAGCCCCCACATAGAACACATTATAGTTATCCGGTTTGGAGGTTACCAGAATCAGCAGAATCTGACAGAAAGCATTTCTGGCCACTGCCTCAACCTGAGACACCAGAGAGGGGTTTGGATCCAGAAGCACTCCCAGACTGCATACCTGTTCCTTCTTGAGAAGTGTGATCCTATCAAGGACAGGCAGATTGAAGTTGTCTCCTGAGTTCTGACCCCACACAATAAGTAACTCCATCTTATTTGGATTCAGTCTAGGTTTATGTCCAGCGGGAGACCCTGCCGGCCTTACCAGCTCTGGCGTTCCCTCGGCAGCCAAGGCCAGAGAGGCCACAGGCGGGGCAGGCGGCCAGGCAGTGCAGCCTGATGGGTGGGGGGCCGAGATGTTGCAAGACCAAGGACCCGGGCTAGAGGGGATGAGGGAAGGGCAGGGGCGAGTGAGGGAGGACGCAGTAGCAGACAGAGGCAAAGCTGAGGGGGATAAGGGTGAGAGCAGCCTGATATGGCAGGTCGGAGGTCCAATCTGTGGGGGTGTGGGATGCATCAGTTGTCAGGAGGGATTTAAGGCAGGCCCAGCCAGTGATGAGGGGCACTTGGAGGGCGAGTGGTGGAGGCCTCTGAAGAGAGACTGCCAGACCCAAGGAGCCTGGAGGAGGAGGACTCGGGTGAACCAAACCCCTCCCCTCAAAAACTTTGCGGCCCTGCCTGGGGGAGGTGAGAGGGAGAAGTAAAACAAGAGAATAGCCGTGGGGAGACCAGGGTCGTGACAGTTTATCATCCCTCATCCAGCCCATCACTGCCTCCAGGCAAGCATTTAAGGAGATTTTTTTTATTTATACACACACACACACACACACACACACACACACACCCCACCCAAAACATATGTCTCTAGGCGTCTCCAGGCCAAAACGTCTCTGGGCCAAAACTTACATCTCTTTTCTCGATGATGCTGACATGGAGAAATAGATTTGGGTGTCATCAGCATACTGATAACACCTTGCACCAAATCTCCTGATGATCTCTCCTAGTGGTTTCATGTATATGTTAAAAAGCATTGGAGACAATATGGAGCCTTGTTTTGAAGAGCAACAGTCTCCAAAGCAACACCATCTGGAATCTGCCCAAGAGGCAGGAACAGAACCACTGCAAAGCAGTGCCTCCCACTCCCAACACCCTCAAACAGTTCAGAAGGATACCTTAGCCAATGGTATCGCAAGCTGCCAAGCAATCCAAAAGGACCAAAAGAGTCACACTCCCTCTGTCAATTCCTAATAGGAGATCATCCATCAGGCTGACCATAACCACTACTACTACTATTACTACTACTGCTACTATGAATATTTATATACTGCTTTTCAACAAAAGGTTCTCAAAGCGGTTTACATAGATAGGACTGGTTCATACAATTGATGTAGTGTGGGTTTAACAGGAAGCCCAGATTGTTGAGGTACACATGCTCTCGCAGAGTGTGCCGTGTGAACTGGGTGGGGGGCAGAACCCCAATTAGCAACGCATGAAGCCCACATCATTAATCTAGCGTCAGAAGTGGACCTGTTGATGTGGGCTGGATGTGGGTTTGGCACAGTGCCAATTGAAGTGTCCACTTCAGATCCTAGATTAATGATGTAGGCTTGATTTGGGTTTGGCACAATGCCAACTGGGGTTCCAGGAGTTTTTCTGGAGTTCACACGACATGCTCTATGGGAGCAAGCTCTCCTGCAAGCTACGATGATTTGGGCTTCTCATAAACTCACACTACATCAATCATGTAAACCGGCCATAGAAAAATAAATGATAAATAAATAAGATGGTTTCCTGTTCTCAAAGGGCTCACGATCTAAAAAGAAACATAAGGTAGACACCAGCAACAACCACTGGAAGGATGCTGTGCTTGGAAAGGAACAGTTGCACTCCTTCTGCTAAATGGAAGAAAATCACCACTTTGAAAGCTGCCTCTTTGCTCAGTTAGCAGCAGACAATGGTCTGCTGATACTATACAGCTGGTGATGTTAAGTGGGATCTAGCCCTGTCCCATGACTGGTTGGGAGACTGCCTGTGAAGCATACATGAGCTGCTTTCAGCTCCTTTGAGGAAAAGCAACATATGAATATAGCCACCAAATACATTCTTTGAATCAAGTGCAAGGTGATGGATGTGTCAAAAGTAAGTTGTAGCATGACTGAGATTCCACTTTTGGCAACAAGGAGAACCAGTTTTGTGAGCTACGAAGCAACAAGCAGTCCTTATGGGACTCTCTGTAGCAGAATGTCTTTAGAATCAAGTTTCCAGATGGTGGAAGCCTTGACATCTATAATGAATACGAATCCATCTTCAGGGCTATGTGGCCTGACATTCTATCTTGCTGCTGCCTAAAGAAAATTCTCCAAGGAAATCTCCCCCCTTTGTTATTGATAGCAGATCTTAAAACAGATGACTTGAGTCACCTTAAAGATGATCTTCTAGGAGGGCAGGAGGGCTTTGATTTGCTCAAAGGTGCTCTATGGGAGTAAAGCAGTAGAGAAGGGAGCCATTTAGGTTAAAGAACTCATGGTTATGGATTGGACATTAACAGGCTTAGTTTCTTTTTCCTACACATAAGTGCTTTTTGCAGAAAAAAGGTTAATGTGTGAAATGGCCCTTCAAGTGAGTGGAGAACAATGGAAGTTAAAATACAGATGCACAAGGACACTACAGCAACAAGGGGTTTTGTTGTTGGGGTTTGTGTGTGTGTGTGGGGGGGGGGGTGTTTGCCGTCATGAGAGTTACAAGATCTTCTGCAGTGTAATATTATAAAGGATTACTCAGAAGCAGGGCCTACTGCATTCAATGGGATTTATTTCTATGTAAGTGCATAAAGGGCTGCAACCTTAGAGTTTAAGAACTGTTGTGCTAGATTGGACCAAAGTCCATCTAGTCCAATATTGCCAAATGCCTCTGAAAAGCATATAAGGAGGCACAAAGGGTGGGCGGCCGAGATAACAGCCTCCCCTGGTTTTTCTGCAGTATCTGATACTCATGGAGCACTGCCTCTAAATGTGGATGCTTCATCTAGTGCTAGCTAATAGCCATAGTTCCAGGGGCGGCCTCTCTGTGAGGCAAGGTGAGGTGGTCACCTCGGGCTGTATTCAGGCACCAGTGAGGCATCAAGATGCCCTCCTTACCCCCACCCACCCTTTTAAAAAAAGGAGGGGAAGAGGGTGTCCACAAGAAAAGGTAGCATCTGGCACACTGGGCTCAAGTGCGCAGACGTCTTAAGCCACCACTGCATACCTATTAACCACTGGCAGACCTATCCTTCATGAACATGTGCAATAATTTTTTAAAATCTATCTAAGCTAGCGGCCATCACAAAGAGTCACACCAATCTGTGGCCCTAATAGTTTACTACTTGGGTCAGCTATGCTCAGAGCTGTGGTCTGCTGGATCTATCCCCAGCAATGCCTGAGAGGTTGCCTTTTCTTTTTCTCCTGGCAGGGCACAGATGAACTATGTGCAAAGATTCAACCAATGCACAATTCCCCCAGGACAGAGATGCAGTTATGTAAAGTGCAGCATACAAGGGGTTGGGATCAGTGTTCCCTCTAACAGGGACTCCCAGATGTTGTTGACTACATCTCCCATAATCCCCAGCCAAAAGCCATTACAGCTGGGGATGCTGGTAGTTGTAGTCAACATCATCTGGGAATCCCTGTTAGAGGGAACACTGGTTGGGACATAGTTCAGGGGTAGAGCATCTGCCTTGCATGCAGAACGTCCCACGTTCAATCCCTGGCATTTCCAGGTAGGGCTGGGAAAGTCTCCTGCCTGAAACCTTGGAGAAACTGTTGCCATTCATTGTTGATAATACTGAGCTAGATGGACCAATGGTCTGACTCAGTATAAAGCAGCTCCCCATGTTATTATGTGCTCTGCAGAACAAAGGTGACAACCCTAGTTCAAAGTCTTGCTAGACCTCTTTCATGCACAGTTCCTTATTGGTAAAATGGCAATAGCACTCTCCTACCTCTCAGAGATACTGTGAGGACTGCCACAATGGTAAAATGGCCTGCCCTTATTTGTGACACCAAATAATAATGCGGGTTTTATGATTGAGTGCAAACTGTTTTGCAAAGGCAGGCGCCAGACAAATATTTATAGAGGTCAAGGCTTGTTAAATTTAAGCAGCTACGTAACAGGAGAAACATGGTGCTTTGCATCTCAGATGGTGCTCTGAATGCCATCTGTGGATCTGCCAGATGTTTATGAATCCAAACCCTTGCAGTGACCTCAGGTCTACAGACGTTCTAAGTGAGAAAAATGAAGCAAACAAGCATTGCCTGGCCAAAGTCCAGAGAACATCCTTCTTGAACCAAAGTGTTTGGAAGGCAGCAAAGTGCTACAAATAAGGTTCTACCAGAGCAAAGTAAAGTGGAGATACTCTGATTATTTTTATTATTATTTCTGGCAACTCCTTGTACAATCAATCTCCTCTGCTACAATCATCTGGTTGCTTCATATTTCAAGGCTTTTATTGTGTTAAAAAAGTGTGTGTCACACCCATCAATAAAGTGTCTAGAAAAGTTGGCAAAATAAATATAAGCATTTCCTTTAGCTGGGTGTCTGTCTCTCAGACCCAGAACGTGCCAAGAATGGGGGAAGGAGCAACACTGTGGGAAAAGATGAAATGTGAGGAGACAGAAGCATACATACCCCAACTATCCCAACTGACCAAGGACAGATCCTTCTTTAAATTTTATTTATTTATTTAACATATTTCTATACCACCCACAACTTATGTCTCTGGGTGATTTACAATTAAAATAACTGACATTAAAATAATTTAAAACCCAACATTAAAAGTATTAAAACTATAAATCTAGGGCTTAAGCTGTTTAGGGCTTTATAGGTAATTACCAGCACCTTGTATTTTGCTAGTTTAACTATTTCAATACGGGAGTAATATGGTCTCTCTGGATGACCCAGAGACCAACATGGCCGCTGCATTCTGGACCAACTGCAGTTTCCAGACTACTTACATAGGCAGCCCCACATAGAGTGCATAGCAGCAGTCCAGTCTGGAACTTACCAGGATATGTACCACCATTCTTAGGTCATTCATCTCAAGCAACAGACGCAGCTGGCGTATCAGCCAAAGCTGACAAAAAGCACTTCTGGCCACCGCCTCAACCTGGGGCACCTTGGAGAGGTTCGGCTCCAGAAGCACCCCCAAACTGCATAACTGTTCCTTCCAGGGGAACATGACCCCATCCAGAACTGGCAGATCAAAATTGTCTCCTGAGTTCCGATCCTGCACAATAAGTACCTTCGTCTTATCTGCATTCAGCCTCAGTTTGTTATCCCTCATCCAACCCATCATCACCTCCAGGCAGGCATTTAGGGAGGTTATGCCTTCTCACGATGGAGTTTACATCATGAAGAAATAGATTCGGGTGTCATCAGCATACTGATATCACCCTGCACCAAATCTCATAATGATCTCTTCCAGTGGCTTCATGTAGATGTTAAGCAACATCGGAGACAATATGGAGCCCTGAGGGGACACTATATGAAAGTTCAGATTTTGAAAAACAACAATCTCCAAGAGACATCATCTGGAATCTGCCTGTGAGTTAGGAGTGGAACCAATGCAAAGCAGTGCTTCCCACCCCGCAATCCCTCAGACTTTCCAGAAGGATACTATGATCAACGGTATCGAAAGCCATCGAGAGATCCAAAAGGACCAACAGAGTCACACTCCCTTGCGACCTCAAAACAGTGATAAATCTATCTATCTATCTATCTAAAATATTTATACCCCGCCCCTCCAGTATACTACATATGTTGCTCACCTCTAGGCTGGATTACTGCAATGTGCTCTATATGGGGCTGCCTTTGTACATAATCCAGAAACTGCAGTTGGTCTAGAATGCAGCAGCCAGGTTGGTCTCTGGGTCATCTAGGAGAGACCACATTACTTCTCTGCTGATGGAGCTTCACTGGCTGCCAATAGGTTTCCAGGCAAAATATAAAGTGCTAGTTGTAATTTATAAAGCCCTAAACGGCTTCGTCCCTGGGTATTTAAGAGAGTGTCTTCTTCACTATGACCCACACCGCCCATTGAGGTCATCTGAGGAGGTCCGTCTCCAGTTACCACCAACTCGTCTGGTGGCTACACAGAAACGGGCCTTCTCGGTCGCTGAGCCGAGATTATGGAATGCGCTCCCTGCTGAGATACGACCCTCCCCATCTCTGGCAATTTTTAAAAAACACCTGAAAACCCATCTTTTCACCCAAGCTTTCCCAACTTTTAAAAACTGTCTGTTTTTAATTTTATAGTTCTTTTTAAATTGTTGCATTGTTTTAACTTTTATATGTGTTTTAATTGTTTTTATGTTAACTGCCCAGAGACGAAAGTTTGAGCGGGACAGAAGTTTAATAAATAAATAAAAATAAATAAAATATTACTCCTGTGTTGAAAGAACTACACTGGCTGCCAATAAGTTTCTGGGGAAAATACAAGGTGCTGGTTATTACCTATGAAGCCCTAAACAGCTTAGGCCCTGGGTATTTAAGAGAATGTTTTATTCACCATGAGCCCCACCGCCTGTAAGATCATCTGGAGAGGTTAGTCTGTGGTTGCCACCAACTCGTCTAGCGGCTACTCGGGAACGGGCCTTCTCTGTTGCTGCCCCTGGACTTTGGAATGCATTCCCTGTTGAAATAAGAGCTTCTGCATCTATGGTAGCTTTTTAAAAGGCACGGAAGACATAATTATTATCGTTTTAATATTTTTAATATTGGGTTTTAAATGTTTTAAATGATTTTAATTAATTGGTTTAATGTTTTAAATGATATTGATTATAAACCGCCCAGAGACGCACGTTTTGTGGGGTATAGAAATATTTTACATACAAATAAAAATAAATAGCATCAAAGGCTGCTGAGAAATCCAAAAGGGCCAACAGAGACACACTCCCTGTGTTAATTCCCAGTTGGAGAATATCCATCAGGCTGACCAAGGCAGTACCAATCCCATCGTCCACCCAGTTTGAAATAGGTCTAGATAATCAGTTTCCTCCAAGACTGCCTGGAGCTGGGAGGCCACCACCCTCTCAATCACCTTGCACAGCCACAGAAGGTTAGAGACAGGCCACTTGCTTAACTCCAAAGGATCTAAGGCAGGCTTCTTCAGAAGCAGTCTAATGATTGCCTCCTTGAGACAAGAAGGCATCCTGCCCTCCCTTAGAGACCCGCTCATCACCTTGAACAACTCCACCAGATATAAACTTGCGGACATGATAAGGGCAGAAAAAACTCACTCCTTTACCGCAGATATTGCCTGAGCATAGATTTTCAAATGAGCTCTATGTAATAATCTGTCGGATCTGAGTTGAATCTTTCTCCACTTGCACTCTAATTGTCTACCTCGCCACTTTAGCACCCATAGTTCTTCCATATACCAAGGGCCCAGTTTTGAAGGAGGTCAGAGAGGACGCTTAGGAGCGATTACATCCACTGCCCTGGTGAGTTGGCTGTTCCAATTCTCCAACAGGGTGTCATCAGGGTCACTGGCACAGCCAACACTAAATCCCTCCAAGGCTTCTCAGAATCCTATTGAATCCAGTAAACTTCTTGGGTGGACCATCCTAATGTGCCCCTCGCCCCTGCGGAGGTGAGACATAATCATGAGTCCAACCTTAACCAGATGGTGGTCTGTCCATGACAATGGGGAAATCACAGGAGTCCCCACCCACAGAACACCACCCTGATCAGAGTGAAAGACCAGATCAAGCATGTGACCAGCAACGTGTGTTGGTCCTGAGACCACTTGGGATGGGCCCATAGTCGTCATGGCCGCTACGAACCCCTGAGCCGCCCTGAACAAATTGGTCCCAAAGTGAACACTGAAGTCCCCACCACAACAAGCCTGGGAGACTCCAGTGCCAGATCTAGGACCAAGTTCGTCAGCTCAGTTAGGGACTCTATTGGGCAGCAGGGCAATTGGTACATCAACAGAAGTCCCAGTCTATCCCTGGTCCCCTAACTTAAGTACACACATTCACTATGGTCAGACACTTCGACAAAGATCCTGGCAAGGGAGATGTTGTTCTTATAGACCTCAGCCACTCCACCTCCCTGCCCATGTCCCCGTATAGGAGGAGGAGGAGGAGGAGGAGGAGAGCTGGTCTTGTGGTAGCAAGCACGAATTGTCTCCTTTGCTAAGCAGGATTTGCCCTGAATGGGAGACTACATGTGAGCACTGTAATATATGGACTGCCCTGGGAAGAGCATGTGTAGACAATACTGAGCTAGATGGACCAATGGTCTGATTTGGTGTATAGCAGTTCTCTCTCTCTCACGCGCTCTCTCGCTCTCTCTGTCTCTCTCTCTCTCTCTATATATATATACGTGTGTGTGTGTGTGTGTATGTGTGTGTGTGTGTAAAAATTACTGTTACATATATAGATTTTCTTTCCCTCTTTTTCTCTGATGATTATTAATATAGTACATGGTTTCTATTGGGTGCTGGTTAACAAAAAACTTATTTGCCAATCTCTCCTTCCCCTAGAAGTGTCCTGTGCCACCTGAAAGGATGTGTCTGAGGCCTGTGCAACCCCTCTGGGCCATATATTTGGGTGGCACTGAGCATTCCAGGAAAGACTGGTGAAAATCACCTCCCATCTTGAATAAGCACTGTGGAGTTCTGGAAGCTCTCCACAGCAGGGATGCTACTTCCTGGCATGTGGTTGCAGGTGCATGAGGACATCAGCCATGGTGTTTGAGTGACGTGAAGGGATATGAACGTTCTCTCTCATTCACATGTGCAAGCCATTGCTTGATGTCACAGTCCTGAAGTGAAGTGATCTACGAACCTGTCCTAAGCGGCTAAAAAAAGAGCCCTTCCGGGGGTGGGGGACCCCTTAACGGGACATCTAGAATGTTGCCTCCTCTAGCACAATTTACTTTGAAAATATGGTGTGCACAGTGCTTGCAGAATAAAGACAGCTGAGCAGCATTCGTCCCCTGCTGTTCCTGTGCACAGAAACATTAACATTTAAAAGTCATTTCCCAGCAGCAGCACAGCACTGTTTCCTTACAATGTACCAGATCAGTTGATCAACATATTTTCCAACTGTGCTCATTTAAGAGAAAAACTGCCTGTCTTTTCTGCTCTGCGTACTAAAATGCCAACCTTGCTGTTGCCCTGCAGGGATTAGTGACCTCCAGACTGGACTGCTGCAACGTGCTCTGTCTGGGACTGCTCTTGAAGACCATTCAAAAATTACTGTTGGTCCAGAATATGGCAGCAAGGCTGGCATCTGCCACCTAGATTATCAAATTTGACAGCAAATAGGGTTTTTTAGTGCAATTCAAAGTGCTAGTTTGGCCTTTAAAGCCAAAGGACAATATCTGGGCCCAGGTGCCTAACGGATCACTTGCTCACATATGAATCTGCCTGATGATCTAAACAATCACCATCACCATCACAGGCCCTATTGTGTGTTCCACCTCCTTCAAGGCCTGTTCAGTGGTGGCCCCTAGATTAGGGAACTCCCTCCTCAAATTGGCCCCCTTGGCATCCTCTTTATTCTCCTTCAGAAAATGTGTCAATCTAGGGAGCTTTTGAGGGGACTAGTGTTTGTTTATCCTGCAGTTGGAGTTCCTTTCATATTGGTTAGGTTTTTATACACTTGATAATTGTTTATATTTTACAGAATGTTTATAGTGATGGAGAGCAGGTCTAGGAGTGGGCAGCTGGTCTTGCAGTAGAGAGCATTAACTGTCCCCTTTGATAAGCAGGGTTCACATTTTGCATTTTGATGGGTGACTATGTGTGAACTCTGTCTGCTGTAAGATATTCCCCTTAGTGGATGAGGCCATAGCTCAGTGGCAGAGCATCTGCTTGCCTGCAGGAAGTCCCAGGTTCGATCTATGGGATCTCCAGGTAGGGCTGAGAAAGACTCCGCTGTGAGAGCCACTGACAGTCAGTGAAGATCAATGGCTCTCCAGCTGTTGCTGAGCTACAACTCCCAACATCATTCTCAGTCAAAATGTATTCTGTTTGGGGAAGATGGGAGTTGTAGTTCAACAACAGCTGAAGGGCCAGCTTTACCCACCACTGATGTAGACAGTACTGAGCGACTGAATTGATCTGAATACAAGTATACAGTACTTGGCCTTTTTGGCTGTGGCCCTTTGGTTCTGGAATGCCCTCCCAGAAGAGCTTCACCATACTCCCTCCTTCAAGGTTTCTAAAAAGGATCTTAAAACTAATCTGTTTAGAGAAGCTTTTTAATGTCTTTTACAGCTGCTTACATCTGAAGGGTTTTTAATGCTTTTAAAATCCAGCTTTAATTGGATCTGTTTTAGTTTATTATTTATTTATTTATTTTATTCAGTTGATATTTTATTGATTTGATACTGTTAGTGTGCTATTGTTTTGTTGTTAATTTTGTACAGTTTTTATTGTTTTATCTGTTGCATTGTTTTGCTCTTGTTGCAAGCTGCCTCGAGCAGTATTACACTGAAGAAGTGGAATATACATATTTTAAAATAAATAATTAAAATAGTCTGGTATTTAAAGGCAACTGTATGAAGTCTAAATGCTTACACCAAAGGCAAGGAATTTAGCAAGCTCTTAAAAACAGTGCAGTGCCATCCACTTTGGAGCGCTGCACCTATGAAAGTAGCCACCAAATTGGCTGATGAAAGCCTTAATCATGGCACTCACCAGCGAATATAATCTGTCAGATACATTAGTAAGTATCATTTATCCTTCAGTTAATCAGAAAGAGAATACATTAGATAGTTTAAATTATTAAGGATATTAAAAATGCATTACGAAAATGTTTATCATTAGCTACACTGGCAGAGGCAGAACAGGATATTTTAGAGGCCTAAAAATAAATATGTCTCAGGTATCAGCAACACACTCCAAGCGTGCTTTAAAGATTTATACCCTGTTAAATGGAGGAAAACAGGGCAGCCATGGAAGAGTCAGGCTGACACCAGCGAGTGCCAGGATATAGCTCACAAGGCCTGATGCTGAATTAAACTCTGGCCTGCTGATACCTAATTTCTTCTCTTTTGCACGTCTTTACAAAGATGGGAGTAGCTCCTGTATAGGTAGGGATAAGTGCACATTCTACACCTGAAACCGAGCCTGGACACACGTGAGGCACTCTTGGCATGTCTCTGCCTGGGGCTCTATTCTGCAGCAGGGGGTTCCCAACCTTGAGTCCCCAGCTGTTGTTGGACTACAATTCCCATCATTCCAGACACAATGGCAAAAAAAGGGGGGGGATTGTAGTTCAGCAACATCAGGGACCCAAGGTTGGGAAGCCTCGCTCTATAGCAGGGGTGGGCAAACTTGGCCTTCCACCTGTTGCTGGGCAAAGAGGCACCTTTTTAAGGTGGTGATTCTCTTTATTTAGCAGGGGGAGAGTAACTGACCCTATCCACCCCCAGCACAGTACCCCTCCAGTGACTGTTGCTGGTGTCTGACTTATGTTTCTTTTGAGATTGTGAGCCCTTTGGGGACAGGGTTCCATCTTATTTGTTTGTTGTTTCTCTTTCTTAACCTCCTTGAGCCATTTTTGGAAGGGTGGTATAGAAATCGAATCATCATCATCATCATCATCATCTGATACATTACTACTACTACTAACCCTGATAACTTGGCAAAGAGATACTTTTTAATGTGGTGATTCTCTTTATTTAGCAGGGGGAGAGTAACTGGCCCTATCCACCCCCAGCACAGTACCCCTCCAGTGACTGTTGCTGGTGTCTGACTTATGTTTATTTTTAGATTGTGAGCCCTTTGGGGACAGGGAGCCATCTTATTTATTTATTATTTCTCTATGTAAACTGCTTTGGAAACTTTTGTTGAAAAGTATATAAATATTTGTTGGTGGTGGTGATGCTGCTGAACTACAACTCCCATCATCCCCAACATTCTTCGGGGTTGGGGTTGATGGGAGTTATTCTTCAACAACAGCTGGAGGGAAAGGTTTGCCCAACCCTTCTCTATAGCATAACATCTTTGGGGAAACTTTGCTCCCTGATCTACTGGCCTTGCTAGTAGGGTGGGAATCTGAGTCACACAGCAATGGTGGTAGGAACAGGACAAAGACACACAAGGATTCCTTGAAAGATAAATCAATGTGCAAAAAAACTGCCCCCAAATAGGAATTTTGAATATCACTATCCTCGGAGAGGAAAAATGCCTCTTTCTGCAGCTATAGAAGGCCTCACACTATAAATTTCTAATGAAAGGCAGGATATAAATTGATGAAATAAATAAGTTTTTATTTATTTCTTATGTTTTGTATAGTAGTTATATATTTATCATGCTGCAACTGTTTTATTATCTTATCTCTGACTGGGGTGTCGTTGTTGTTGCTTATTTGTGTAAGTTGTTATTTTGGCAATGAATTGTTGTGTTGTATTTATTAATTGAACGTTTAGTCATTTTTATCGGCTTTGAAATATCTGCTTTGTGATTAATTTTTAGTGTCTACCGTGTTGTTTTTTTGGTTGCTGAAACTGTATCTTTGAATTGCACAGTTTGTTTTCATGAATGTAATTGCTTTCTTTATTTTGAGATGAATTTGTTATTGAATTGTTCTTTATACATGGTTGTATTTTTGTTACACCGATTACTGTGGTATTGTCAGTTGTTTAGAGTTTCTCTCTGGAAATAAAAGTGGGTGACAAACATGAAATGAAATGTAAAATCTTTGTACTACTTTTAGTACTTGGGCTTTGTACCTACCTGCCTGACAAGAGCCAGCTGTAACGAAACATAGAGGATGATTTGATGGTCTTCAGGTGACAAGTGATGTGCTCTGTAAAACACAAATGTTAATTAAAAAGCAAACAGTGTGGGATTCTGTTTCAGTTTATTAATTAGGGCCACCAGGGCAGCCCTTTCTGAGGCAAGGTGAGGCAGCTGCTACAGGCAGCAGATTACTGGGGCTCCAGCAAAGTGGCAAGATGCTCTTCTGCTCCCTGCTTTTTTTAAAAAAAGTGGGTGGGTTAGAAGGGGAGGATGGTGCACTCAAAGGGGCAGCATTTGGTACCCTGTCTCAGGTGCATAGAGGCCTGGAGCTCCCACTGAGGGCCATCACACAGTAGGCTCATTCTCATGATCCTAAACAGAGATGGAGGTGCACCCAACCAAGCAGGGGCGTAACTATAATAGAGCAAGGGGAGACAGTTGTCTGCCCCCCCTTGGGGGGCCCCCCAGAGGCAAGTCACATGAGTAACTCGCCCAGCCATGCTGCCTCCTGGGCTTCCTTCAGTTGTATTCATCCTCCGAAATTGATGTGAGTGTTAAGACCTGGAGCTACCAGTACAGCATGTCTTTCTCTAGTACGATTAAATGACTTGCATCGCCCACAATTTACAAAACCTTAAAAATAATAATTTAGGATGATGTTCTATTGTGGCACTCACTGGAGGCCCATTTTAAAATCTTGTCTCTGGACACACTCCAACTTTGCTACGCCCCTGCAACCAAGGTAGGAGAGTCACCAACACTCCCAACTGGCGGTGGCGTGTTTGCAAAGATCAAGGTAGGAAGAGGGGAGAGCTATCATTTGGGAGCCAGGAGCTAAGTAAGAAGGGTGCAGCCAACCCACATTCTGTCCCCAGCATTTTATGGAGGGTTGACGAAAAGTCGTGCTACCTAGCTCCCACATTATCACTCTCTCCTCCTCCTCCCTTGATCTTTGAAAACACATAGCCACCAATCTGAAGCGTGCACAGTTCTCTTATCCTGGCTGGGCTCTCCTCCTACCCTGTTTACGATCGTGAGAATAAGCCCAGCATGTATTAGAAAGCTGAACATGCAGGCAGGGAAGGGACCAAGATGGTGGTGAAAGCGAACTGTCAAAAAAGGAGTACCAACATGAAGTTGAACAGGGAGAAGAGACTACTGCCATAAGTAACACTTTTAAACATTTTAAAAAAATGTTTTGTGACACCATTTTCTCTGGCCTGGAGAGGAAGTGTGTTTTAGCAGAAAGAGTGTCAGACCAGAAAGACTTGAGTTCAAATGCTCCCTCAAGCCATTAAACTCACTGGGTGGCCTTAAGTTCCTTTCCCAGTTTTTAGCAGTAGGTAGAATTAAATTGGCATTACTCAAGGAGAAGGAGTGGTATTGCAAGACAAACACCCACAGAACATGAAACCATCCCCCCCCCCCGTTTGCATCTCTAGATGTACAACATCCTGAATGGAAAATCATTCCTCCCTGTTTCTCTGGCCTTGGCCTTAATACAAGCCTGCACCTCCAAGCCTCAGGCAGTGATGGGACACCTCCCTCTAATCTACAACAGGGAAAGAGCAGCCTTTGCAATTGTCACTGTGATTATGTGATATTTGTCTTCAAAGCAACAGAGCTGCAGCAACGGCAACAGCAACAACTCCCTGCCTCCCTCTAGTTCGCCCAAACTGCACAAGGAAACAAGGCAAGGTGAGGCGAGGTTGGCTTTGACAAGTTCAAGAGCTGGCAAACAGAAAACACCTATTTAAAAAGTTAACCCTCCATGTTTTCCACAGCCAGATAAGAAACCCAGCCCATTTATAACATGCCCCTCTGACACCCGAATGGCAGGTGAGTTATGACTGAGACTTTGATTATTTGACGAAGACAGAGAAGGGGACTGTGCTGTTCTGTAGCTTCCAGTTCATAGTATTCGATGACATTGCTGTAAGCAACTCTGGCTGTGCACAACCAACAGCCGGACTTCTGTTGGCACTAGACAAAAGCTTCCTCCTTGGCTGGAGGACTTGCAGGGGTGGGGGGTGGACCCAGTCATGTGAAGAAGAGCAGATTCTAGAATGACCAGGAATGCAGGAGAGCTGGGCTACTGCAGCACTGGAAACAAGAGGAAATTTCACCAGCGGCAATACCATGAAATGCTGTATCAGCCCCAATTCCTCCTTTTCCCTCATTACGTAGGGTGCTGCAGTCCCAAACCAGGACTCCCAGCCACCAAGCTCTGGCACCTTCCCTTCTGTGCCACCAGCTATTGCAAACCCAGCGGGCAGATGGAACATTTGAAAGCACCATCTGACTCCTGGCGTCAAGCTCTATAAAACCTCAGAGGGCATAACTCAGTTATGTCTAATTGTTGGTTCACATGACTTAGAACCAGGCTAATTTGCCACTTATCCAGGATAACTCGCCAATTTTTCGATTCCAATTTTTGCTTGTCTGCAAGTGGAAATCCCGTTTAAGTCCTCCGGAAACAACTGTGGGCTGTAGGGGTATGAGAGTCAGCTCGGCTCAAGCCAGGCTCGAGTTCAAGCTGGCTTGGCAAAAAGGGTTCGGGTCGAACTGAACCAGTCCCAGTTCAGTCCAAGATCCAACTGGATCAGACCCAGTTCAACCTGAGCTGGCTCGGATACCCCTTTACCACTAAACGAGGGAGAGGGGAGCGTCCTTAAAAGTAGAGCAGGAGCAAGGGAAGTAAAAATGGACCTTAGAAGTGCAGCTGGTGGCGATTGCAGCGGGGTGGCTGCCCAACCCCCCCACCGCCTCCCCCTGAGTAGCCCAGGCTGTTTCAGGCCTCTGCGCAGGTGTGGTCACTAAAATGGCCTCCATGCATGCGTGTAGGCCATTTTAGTGACCTCTGCACCTGCGCAGAGGCCTGAACCAGGTCCAAAATGGCCTGGGCTACTCAGGGGGAGGCCGGGAGGGGTGGGGGGAGCCACTGCCACTGCCACAGCCTCCACCAGCAGCACTTCTAAGGTACATTTTTACTTCACTCGCACCCACTTTAGTTTTACGGAAGCTCCCCTGCCCCCTCCCCTTACTGTTAAAGGGGAATCATTATCAGATTTACCTTTACCTGTAGGCCTCCGAGCCTTTCTAACTCAGTCTGGTTTTAGTGCTCCTGGAACCAGGCTAGGCCGAATCCACTTCAGATTCAAGATGAACCAGCGCTTCCAGGTTCCATGCATATCCCTAGCATGCTGTACAGGAGGCTCTACTTAGCTAGCTGAGATATGATCCGAGATTATAAAAAGCCCACCTAGCCCACGCCAACCACCGCCATACATGGGGTGAGTTAACCAAGATTCTCGCTTGTAGATGCGCGAAAAATCAGGTGAGTTATCCCGAATAAGCGGAGACTCTCTCTGGTTCTTGGCAATGTGAACCAGCCTTAAATCTGGATTCTGCTCAGAGGCGACACCTTTGTCTGAACAACTTGTGCCTAGTGTGAGAACACTGCCTGAGCTCCTGCATCCTTTTTTGAAACTTGACCCCTGACTTGTTTTGACTCTCTGCCTCTGCTCCATCCTTGCTGCTGTGGAACTTGACCAAACACTTGCTTCCATAGGGTACGTAGGAAAATGCCTTATACTGAGTCAGAACGTTGGTCCATCTAGCTCAGTATTGTCTATGCTGACTGGCAGTGGCTCTCTAGGGTTTCAGTGGGGTCTTTCCCAGACCTGTGGGTTGAGACAGGGACATTCTGCATGCAAAGCAGATGCTCTTGTGCTGGGCTACAGCCCTTTCTCTAGCACCCGTGGACCAATATCCAGCTCCCCTGAGTCCTGAAACATAACAGCCTGGACGCTAACCCCTGCCGAGGCCTGTCACATAACTATTAAAGACATAGGACCCTTTCCAGTCTATAGCTGGTGTGTCACAGCTAGGCTTAAGGTGAGTTCTACCAGCAGCATTACCACTAGATAGGGATGTGCGCGGAATGATGGTGGGCCGGTTCGAAAGCGGTGGGGGTTCCACTTTAAGGGCGGGGGAGGGTGCACTTACCCCTCCCACCGCTTTCCCCTCGCTGGCGCTTGTTGCTGGTAAAAGCCTTCGGGGCAGCAGCATACCTCCCTGCCGCCCCTTCCCCCTCCCCGGACGGAAGTACTGGGTGCGCATGTGCCCATCGCGCGCACGTGCGCGCACACACACAATGTATGCATGCGCACCTGGTACTTCCGGCCATTTCCAGGTGAGGAGGGGGAAGGGGTGACAGGGAGGTATGCTGCTGTCCAGAAGGCTTTTACTGGCAACAAGCTCTGGCGGGGGGAAAGCAGCGGGAGAGGTAAGTGCATCCTCCCCCGCTCTTAAAGTGGCACCCTCCCCTGGCCTCGAACCCCATGTTTGAACCTGTTCGGAGGCCTGTAAAAGGGTCTCTGAACAGGTTCGTGCACATCCCTACCATGAGTTTCTTTTTTACCTCTTCCTCACAGTATTAATTTGAGATATAGTCAAAACTCAAGGATATCATGACTAAGGATTACATCCAGATGAACTGGAGATGGTACCCATCCCAATGACCTCACAGGTATCTTGCTTCAATTAGCGTTGGTAATTTCCTGCTAACTAAGCAAAGAGACACCTTTTAATGTGGTGATTCTCTTATATTTAGTAGGGGGAGAGCAACTGGCCCTATCCAGCCCCAGCACAGCATCCCTCCAGTGGCTGTTGCTGGTATCTGCCTAATGTTTCTTTTTAGATAGTGAGCTCTTTGGGGACAGGGGACCATTTTATTGATGTATTATTTACTTTTCTTTGTAAACTGCCTTGTGAACTTTGGTTGAAGAGTGGTAAATATTTGTTGTTGTTGTACTAAATAAAATGATCAGATCATCATTCTGTGAAACAGCAAAATTAATCTGGGGGAAAAAATCAAAATAAATCATTGCTTGCTCTAATGTGTGGTGTGTACCTACCTTCTAAAAGTGAAACCCACACTTCTCTCTGAGGGGTAAAGGACAGTGATGTGCACAAAGCATTTCATGCAGCTGTAGGGGCGGAGAGCGGTAGCTTTAAAATAGGCACGCAGGTCCTACCTGCTAAGATATCCTTAAGATTTCTTAAGATATCCTTTAACCAAGACAGGAACATAGAAAGCTGCCGTATACTGAATCAGACCATAGGTCCATCTTGCTTAGTATTGTCTACACACACTGGCAGTGGCTTCTCCAAGGTTGCAGGCAGGAATCTCTCTCAGCCCTATCTTGGAGATGCCAGGGAGGGTACTTGGAACCTAGATGCTCTTCCCAGAACACGTGGCTCCATCTCCTGAAGGGAAGATCTTCCAGTGCTCACACATCAAGTCTCCCATTCAGATGCAACCAGGGTGGATCCTGCTTAGCTAAGGGGACAAGTCATGCTTGCTACCACAAGACCAGACATTGGGCATTTTACCCACTCTTGTGAAATTCACAGTCTGCACAAACTTCAGCCTGGCTTTGTTATACGATCCTTTACAGAGACATTCAGAAATTTAGCAACAAAATTGTCAAAAATTTGGTTCAAGACTTGACTCTTTTCCTGTATAACTAAAAAGACCTTGAAGGAAAGGTCTATCATCGGCTACTAGTCGGAGGGCTGTGGGCCACCTCCAGCCTCAAAGGCAGGATGCGTCTGAGTACCAGTTGCAGGGGAGTAACAGCAGAAGAGAGGGCATGCCCTCAACTCCTGCCTGAGGCTTCCAGCGGCATCTGGTGGGCCACTGTGCGAAACAGGATGCTGGACTCGATGGGCCTTGGGCCTGATCCAGCAGGGCTGTTCTTGTGTTCTTACCTTACTACAGGATTCCCATTATTTAAAAACAAAAACAAAAAACTTGTTTAGACATCTAAAGTATCTCTTTTTAGAATGTACTTTTATTTTAAGAAACAGAAGCTATAAGCTCTCTGAACAGTTTATAAAGCAGAAATGTTTTTTTCTTGTAGTTTACACCTCATCATACCTGCACATTTAGGTACAACAGCATTTAAAGTAAAAGCAGCTAATGCAATTCATGCACAACCAAGATGCCCTGCCACTTGTAGCAGAAAACAATGATTAAATTGAGTCTTCATGAGTAGTGACTTAAATTGTGGTTTTAATTAATCTGTTCTAAATAAAACCCACTCTGCTCCCTCTTCCCCTCTGGCTATAACTCTGGCCACCAGGAAGTCGGCACCAATAAAAAGATCTTTCAGCACTTCTTAGCCAGGCATCTGTGGGGCTCTGGAGGATGAGGATTCCACAGGGGTGGAGCAACTGCTGAGAACAGCTCTCTGTGTGCCCTTGTTGAGTGGATTCGCCACACAGATGGCACAGCTGGAAGTGTGCTCTTTGATTGATCTTGGAGATTACGATGGAATTGGAAGCCAAAGAAGTCTAAGACATGCTGGGCCCAAGCCACTTAGCAGTGTATAGGTCACTGCTAGCACCTTGCGTTGTGCTTGGGAGGCTCTAGCAAGCTAGCAGGATGCTAGGGGCATTTATATAATGGGCCCTTGGCTGGAATGGAGAAGCACAGCCTGGTGCTGGGCCATGGCAGCTGCTGTTTCATAAGCTTTCCCACCTCCATGTTGTGTTGTGTTCAGGCATGGTGAATTAACTGCCCACTGTCCCCTTAAGTACAACTCAGCCTCCTCTCCTCACTCTCACTCTCTTCCTCTGGCCTAGGAGAAACCCTGCAGCAGGCCTGTGTTTAATGCTCTGCCAGGAAGCTGCATACAACCCTGTTCAACAGCTGCCAACAGCTGTGTGCCACATGAATCCAATAGTCACAGTTCAACAGACAGTTACACAGGAACATAAGAAGCTGCCTAATACCATGTCAGACCATTGGTCCATCTAGCTCTGCCTTGCCTATGCTCATGAGTAATGCTCAAACATCAACTTGTTTGCTCAATTTGGTTAATTTTATTACTTTGGTTGTATATTGTATCGATTTTATTGTTGTGAGCCGCCCCGGGCAGTAGTGTACTGGAGGGGTGGGGTATAAATATTTTTAAACAAACAAACAAACCAACAAATATCCAGAAGGATAGCATGGTCGATGATATAGAAAGCCACTGATGGATCAAGAAGAACCAAGAAAGGTGCGCTTCCCACATCAAGGTTACAATAAAGGTCATCCAACAGGGCGACCAATGCTGTTTCAGTGCTGTGCTGTGACCTGAATCCCGACTGGCAAGGGTCCAGAAAATCAGTTTCCTCCAGGACTCTCATCAACTGAGCACAAACCACCTTCTCCAAAATCTTACCAAGAAAAGGAAGATTGGAGTTCGGATGATAGTTATCCAGACTGTTGGAGTTGAACGCTTCTTCAGGAGAGGGTAGACCACCACCTTTTTCAGGGCTGATGGAACAAACCCCTCCCGAAGAGAAGAAGTAACCATCTCCCAAAGCCTGGAAAGAACATTCCCCCTCGCAGCCCTAACTAGCCAGGAGAGGCAAGGGTCCTCTCCCGCTTTCCTGCAGTTGTGGGAACTGCCAGGAGCTGTGTGGGTCCCGGGGTTAGCTCGCTTAAGTCCACTCACCCTTAAACGAGGTTAGCAGAGTGAGTGCTCCGCTAACCCCATTTACTGATTGTGTGCCGCTGTGGCGCGGCTCCGCGCCACAGCAACACACAAGCAGACCCCAGACCAAGAGGCTACAAGCAGCCTCCCAGCCTCAGGGGTCTCCCCAGAATGCCCCTTGCACTTGTGTGGGGCATCCTGGGACTTCCGGGGGGCACCTAGACGGCTCCCTGCTTGTCTGCAGGGAAAGCAGACTAAGGCCGGTAAGGTTCTCCACACTGCTCATGTGGAGAGCCTCATAATATATTTTCATAAGGCTAAAGTATAAAATAGAGGAGGTGGGCCATATACTGAGTCAGACCATTGGTCTATCTAGCTTAGTATCTATCTATCTATCTATCTGATTTTTATACTGCCCTTCCAAAGTGGCTCAGGGTGGTTTACAATTATTGTCTTCAATTATTCAATTATTGTATTCAATTATTGTTCTTCAATTCAATTCAAATTCAATTCCTCAATTATTGTATTGTCTTCACAGACTGGCAGCGGCTTCTCCAAGGCTGCAGGCAAGAATCTCTCTCAGCTCTATCTTGGAGAAGCCAGGGAGGGAACTTGAAACCTTCTGCTCTTCCCAGAGCGAGCCCATCCCCTGAGGGGAATATCTTGCAGTACTCACACATCAAGTCTCCCATTCATATGCAACCAGGCCAGACCCTGCTTAGCTAAGGGGACAAGTCATGCTTGCTACCACAAGACCAGCTCCTCTTTGATTATAAATGATAGCAATAGCAATAGCAATAGCACTTACATTTATATACCGCTCTATAGCCGAAGCTCTCTAGGCAGTTTACAATGATTTAGCATATTGCCCCCAACATTCTGGGTACTCATTTTACCGACCTCAGAAGGATGGAAGGCTGAGTCAAAATGATGTTCTTGGAGAGCTATATTTAATTATATATTTAATTTTGCATGGACTACTTGGACTAACCCATGGACTCCCAGGTTTAAGAAACCCTGAAGTAAGACCTATGGGGAAACCAGAGACCATCTTATTTATTTATTTATTATTTCTCTGTGTAAGCTGCCTTGAGCCATTTTTGGAAGGACGGTATAAAAATCAAATGAATGAATTAATTAATGTGCTGCTGTTGCTTGAAAGTTTAGTTGAAAAGAAGATCATACAAAATTACCTTCTACTGAGTCAAGACCATTGGTCCATCTAGTTCAGTACTGTCTACACTGACTGGAAGTGGCTTTCCAGGGCTTCAGACAAGAGGCGTTTGCAGTTTTGCCTAGAGATGCCACGGATTGAATCGGGAACCTTCTGTGTACAAAGCATGTGCTCTATCCACTGAAAATGATGAAAAAACAGGAAGCATCCGATACAATAGCAGTAAGAACGACCCAGTCTTTAAAATGTGTATAAATATGAATGCACTTCATAAAATCTCAAAGAACAACCCAATGTGTAGTTAAAACATTTACAAAACCCACACATAAAACTCCTAATCCTCTGGAGTGAAGAAGCAGTCCTCTTTTTAAATGGAGCTCTCGTGTAAGAATGTTGGATGTAAGTATGATATTCTGTTTTATGCGTGGCTTTTGTAAATGTTTTAACTATACCTTGGGTTGTTCTTTGATATTTTATCAAGTGCATTCATATTTATGCACACTTATAAGACTGATATATTTTTTGCAAATGTCTTTTATCATACTTGTGGTTGATTAATCATCTATTTAATTTTTTTTATAAATGCCCCTGAAGAAAGCTTACAGCTGAAATGCGTAGGGCACATCTACGCATGTTAATAAAGAAGTTTGTCTACATTTCTGAGCATCTTAAGACTGGGTCTTTCTCACTGCTATTGCTGCTCTAACCACTGAGACAGCCCATCTTCATTCCAGCATCCTCAGGCCTTCCAAGCCAGCCTTGTGGGTACCCCCTACCCCAGGCCTGCAGATGCTGGCCTACAACTCCCATACTCCTTGGCTATTGCCCACTGTAGCTTGGGATTATGGGAGTTGTAGTCCAAAAACAGCGGTGGGGGGGCAAAGCTGAGCAGGCTTGCCCTACCCTCTGCCACTAGTCATGTTTTGCCCACCTTAAGATTCATCTAGTAGAGAGAGGGGGGTGGGAGAGAGAGAGAGAGAGAGAGAGAGAGAGAGAAGCTTTTTCAGAGAACTGAAGGTGGAATCAAAGAGACTACGTTGCTCATAGTCTATTAAGTCATCTTACTATTGTCTCTGGTAAATTGATGTTTCCATTTTTTAAAATAGTGCCTCAAACCCCTGCAAGATATGTTTGATCTGGCACGATAGAAGCATTTGCATACACCCCAAGCAACTATGCCTGTTTCATAGCTCCCTCAACTCTTAAAACTTGTCCATCTGCAGCCAAAATACCAAGGTTTTAACGTCTGCATGCTACTCTGGAGCTGGTAAGATTTGGATATCTCAAAATTCAGGACATGAGGATTCAGCCGAACTCTTGCAACACCCCCTGTTGGCTGATGGTGGGTATCTGTGCTGCCCAATCAGGGATCTATCCACTTGCAAGCTGGAGTTAAGTTATCAAGGAAACAAGTCACAGCCAGTGGGGAAAGGTCAAAAGGCTAAAAATAAAGATGGTTTAAGAGTAATATAGGACAGCAATTACATCTAAATAGCACAGTAACGGAGATGTTACATCTGAGTCTAGGAATGTGTGCCACTTAAAGCCAATTCCCCCTCTGAGAAGAGGCTCTGTCAAAACGATGCCTCCTTACCCTTCAGGTTGGTAGACCAGAAAGAGCCCCACTGTGGTTGTGTACAAAGGGAGAAATACGCTTTCACTTGCATATAGTTATTGGCCCACGTACAGCGCAGTACACTGCCCATTCAGGAGGTGCTTCCAAGGCACTCTGCGGCCTGACCGCACTGCTTGTGAAGGCGGGGCTGAGCCAAGCCTACCAACACAGGAAACAGCCTTAGACCTGGGGCTGCCAACTAGGAACATTTATAGAGGACATGCGGCTATTTGGGAGACCAAATGACTCTGTGTGTGTGTGTGTGTGTGTGTGTGTGTGTGTGCGCGCGTGCGCGCACTAGGAGGAAGAAAGGCTATTTGGGGGACCAAACAACTTTTCTTGCATGTTTTGGGGTGTCCAAAGTTCTGGGGAGCAGCTGGAACATGGGCTCTCGCGAGCGGCTTCTCTTCCTCTGTCTCTTTCCTCTCCCTACTGAGCACCCATCCAATGGCAAAGCCATTGTGGAGCTTGTGCTTCCGTGGCAGGTTGCAGAGCCACGGGATGCAGCAGCACGGATGGGTGGGCCCAGCAGGTGCAGCTTGCTTCCTTCGGGCGGCGGCGGCAGTGAGACGTTAGCCGTTAGCTAACTAACTTTACTCAGTCAGCAGCTACCCCTGCTAAACGAGTAAAAAGGCACCTTTTAAAGTGGCGAATCTCTTCTGTTTAACGTGGGGAGAGCAAGTGGCTCCATCCAACCCCAGCACAGCATTCCTTCAGTGGCTGATGCCAGGGTTGCCTTGTGTTTCTTTTTAGATTGTGAGCCCTTTGGCAACAAGGGAGCATCTTATTATTTATTTTTCTATGAAAACCACTGTGAAACCTTCTGTTGAAAAGTGGCCTAATAAATGTTTGTAGTCGTAGAGAGCAGCGAGTGAGTGGGAGACCATGCATGCACTAGCCAGCATGCAAAGAGGCTGGCTCCGTAGCTAGCTGGCTGCCCTGCCTCCAGCCCAGAGGTAAAGTTGCTGGCCTGGCTGGAGAGCAGAGGACAGGAGAGGGAGAGGAGGACAGAGGACTGTGTGGGTGGTAACCCTAACCTGGAGATGAATTTACTGTTAAGAAGCAAGGGCCTTGAGAACTCAGCACCTAGACAACAGACTGAACAGACATACAGCTCACCTGGTCACCACCTTCAAAGTGGTGAGCTGAATTTATTTTCATATTATCCAATTTTTATCAAAATATGCATATATAATACCAATAAACACAGGCAAATTTTATGCAAACTCGAGACTTTTTTTTGTGTGTGAAAAGCATCCTCGATTGCCACTTTTTTTGTGATGGATATCGACGTTTTTCACCATCTGGAGGTGGCAACCCTACTTATACCGAGTCAGACCACTGGTCCATCTAGCTCAGGATGGTCTACTCTGACTGGCAGCAGCTCTCCAAGGTTGCAGGCAGGAGTCCTTCCCAGCCCCAGACATGCCAGGGATTGCACATGGGACTTTCTGCATGCATGGATGCAGCTACTCTACCATTGAATGTGCCGCCGTATCCCATCCCCATCCTCTAAGGGGAACATCTTACAGTGCTCACAGGTAGTTACCCATCCCAGTGCAAACTAAGGTGGACCCTGCTTGGCAAAGGGGACAATTCATGCTCTCTACAGCAAGGTAATTCCCAATGGGAGTAGTGCTGCAAATGTGATGACACCTTCCTTATTAGGCACGAAGCAGCCCTGTCTTTAAAAGCAGTACGGGCAAGTTGCAGAGCACCTTGAAAGCAGCGCATCCGCCTCTCTCTCTCTGATCGTTGGTGTGCTGTGCTGTATGTGGGCTGGTATCATTACCCCCACTGATATCCCACCCTTCCTCCAAGAAGATCAGGGTGATATACATGAGTTACCTCCTTTTAGCCTCACAACAACCCGATGAGGTGGGTTAATCAGAGAGAATGATTGGCCCGGTGTCATCCAGTGAGCTTCTTGGCGGAGCAGAGATTTGAACTCAGGTCTCCAGGAACCTAGTTCCACACTCTAACCAGGATACAGCAATGGCTAACTGCTTGTTGCTCATTAGCATCAAAATATGGCTTAGGGCAGGGAGGAATCCTCAAAGGCATAAACATATTGATAAGCCTAGAGAGGGTTTTGGATGAATGTGTGAAATCAACCATTGGGATCTTTCTCACCTCTCCAGAGTCTGAAGTGCTTTTCGGTGCAAGTCATCTTGGGCACTTTTCAGGGTAGCTGCAACAGCAAAAACAAACATACAGTTTTGTGACCATTGCAAGCAATAGATTTGAACTTCCTGACTCTAGAGTTGGTTTTCCAACTCTATAAGTTGGAAAACCAATGCATCCGTTTCTTGAAAACTAGCATTATTTCCTAAGGATTGTATAGCATGTTTGAAAAGCCTTTTTCCAGATCCTGAAAAAGCATTTGCTATGTTATAACTAGGGGCCTCATAGAAGCTGATCCATTCCTGCAAGACGAGACACCAGTAACCACTCCTTTAGCTCAGGAGTTCTCAAACCTGGATCCCCAGAGATTGCTGGACTATAGCTCCCATCATCCCCATCCACAATGGCCTACGGCCAAGTTTGAGAACCCTTGCTTTAGAGGACATTCTGCGAAGACTAGCCCAGAAATGGAGCATCAAGCGATGTTAGAGAATGCTTCCACCCATATAAACCTCACAGGATTTTGAGATCTTCAGATGGGGCGGGGTGTGTGTTATTTCTCTATATTTTTATACTGCTCTTCGTACAATCAAAACAACCTAAAAATAAAACCAGCTCAGCTACACTTTAAAAAAGAGACTGGGGGCCACTCACTGGCTAAAATACTGGACAAAAAGGGTAGTCCATTTCCTCTGAAAGGCTGGGAGAAAGGGAGCCCTGTGCATCTCAAGTTCCACAGCCGGGGGGCATACGCTGAGAAGGCCCTGCGCTGTGTGCTCAACAAACAAGCCTCAGCAGGTGCTGGCACCCTCTGAGCCAACCTAGTCAGATTGGCATCATCACTGGTGTTAGAATGACATCATCTGAGCAGCACAGTTGCCACGTGGAATGCTCTCCTCCCTCCGCTAGACAAGAGGACTAGTTCCTTTATGGTTTTTAAAAACCAACCCACCCTTTTTTCTTTTTTGTTCTCATGAGCTTTGGAGACGCAGTGTCATTTCTTCCCTACTCCCTGCACAGTCAATTTCTGGTCTGAGTGGCTTTGTTACTTGGTCTGTTTATAAATGGCTGTATTGCTTTTATGATTTAATGTTTACTGCTGCAAACTCCCTTGAGGGCCCTTTGGATGGAGAAGCAGGACAAAAATAGAATAATATAAACCACACCTTCCATTTTGTATTTACCTTTTCATTTTATATAGAGATAGGCATAGCTTTGCTGTGAATACCTGTGCTGGTATTCTGACCTTCAGAAATGATCACATTACATGGCCCAGTCAAATGTACAGGACCTCACAGGTTCTGTGTTCCTGGGATATTTTTTGGAGGCAATTGGGCACACAGTGAGGCATACTGATGCCCTATTAAACTCGCGGCTGCTGAGCCTGTGCCGCAGTGGGGCCAGAGCAGAATAATCGGCAGTTTTGCATGTGTACAGTGCAGAGGTGGCCATTCGCAATGCAGCTGTCTCAGCTCAATACTGCAAACCTCTGGTGGGTGAGGGTGGGGGTGTCAGGATGCCTCCCCCACCCCGGAAGCGGAGTTACCTGGAGGATCCAATGACAACGAGCCCAGAGAAGAAGCCAAACTGCATTGGGAGCCGCTTGAGAGCACCCGGCCCGAGCATCCCAATGGCAGAGGCAGGGGAGGGGAGGGGAGGGGAAGCGGGGCCATGAGGGACTGGATGGGCAGACCAAATGGGGAAGGGAGAAAGGGGTCCATGTGTCAGGCACGGAGGAAAGGAAAAGGGAGAGGACAGGGCAATACAGAAGGGCAGGGCTTTACGAGGCTGTGTGGGCTGCTCAAACCTATTTAGGTAAACAGTGGTCAGGGATGAGGAGGGCTGGCTGGAGGAAAGCCCCGTAGCCTCCGGAGAGAGGGCAGGTTTTGAAGAAGCAGGCGCTGGGGGGGGGGGGCAGAATGCCCAAACTTCCTCCCTCATAACTCTCCCTGTGTAAAAGGAGGCTTCCCAGGCGAGAATCCCACCCTGCTCCGCTAATGAAGCCAGGGTGCCACAGGGGGTCCTTTCCTTGGCCCTGTGCTGCTCCGGCAACTGCTGGGAGAGGGTGCGGGGAGCGCTGGGAGGGGTAGTTTCTCCAAGCACTCTTCCCACAGAGCTCTATGGGGGAAACACTTGCAGGGATCATCCCTCCCATTGCTCCCCGTGCAACCCTCCTGCCCATGTCCTGCACACTGCACAGCCATTGCCAGGGTGGGACAGGGCTCGGCCTCCCATAAAGAAGCCCCCATGCATTCCACAAGTGCGTACTATGGAGCAGAGGCAGCAGTGCTGCAAGCGGCTGCCTCTGCATGGTACCTGCGCGGAGGTGCCAATTATTCAGCTTTGGCACCACTGAAGCACAGGTCTAGGGGCGGCCTGAGGTGTCTTTGGGCCTGAGGCAAAATGTGACCCCGAATCATTTTCAAGTGGGGCTGGGAGGAGGCAGGTTTGATGGCGGGCAGCAGCGTGTGCGGGGAGGGGGGATTCTTACCACCCAGTAATCTGCTGCTTGAACTGCCTCACCTTGCCTCATGGAAGGACCGCCCCGGAGGCTAACTGTGTGCAGGACTGTGGCCTTTGCCTCAGACAAACACATTTACGTAAAAGACATTTACAGTGTAAAGACATTCACATCGCTCTGCCCACAGATGCCAACAGTTTCCCAGACACAGATTGTGAGAGGTGCTTTCTGAGCCCTGGCAGTTCTGCATGGTCATCTGTGCAAAGCATCTGGAAGGCTGCCTAAAAAAGAGAGCTTCAGTGGTGCACCTGCTGTCCCCTCGATGTCGGAGACGTGTCAGGAGCCTGCTGGCTTGGGAAAGAGGGGACAAAACTTTGCCAGAGGCTCAGCCTGTGCAGATGTCCTCGGGGGATGTCTGAAACTCTTCAGGGACAGACGTTGGCTCCTGACCAGAGCATAAATTAGTAATGACAGATGGCTTAGCAGCACCTTCTCCTGGCCTGTGCTCTCCTGGAGATCCAATTGGTTCCAGTTCTCATTGAATGATCTCCCCCACCCCTGTAAAAGAACTTAGATTTGAAAGGATGAGTGTAATAAAGTCTGTTATACTGTGAAATGCAACAGAAAATTACTGATGGCCTTTTGCAGGCAGCTAGAGGATGCAGAAGTTGGATGATGCCATCACCGGTGAGGAAAGAAATGGCTCCCAAATGCCTCTGTCTCTCTCTGTTGAAAAGATGGCTATATGAAGCATTGATGGGTCTCTTCTATAGAGCTAGTCACACATTACGTTGTACGCAGGTACAGACTGTTGATCTGTACACATGTATAGTTATACCAGCTCTCCTCTTAACAAGCCACTGTTAATCCTGATTAAAAGAATTGGTCTTGTGGTAGCAAGCATGAATTGCCCCTTTTGCTAAGCAGGATCTGCCCTGGTTTGCATTTGAATGGGAGGCTACATGTGTGAGCACTGTAAGATATTCCCCTTAGGGGATGATGATGATGATGATTTTACATTTTATATCCCGCTCTTCCTCCAAGGAGCCCAGAGCGGTGTACTACATACTTAGGTTTCTCCTCACAACAACCCTGTGAAGTAGGTTAGGCTGAGAAAGAAGTGACTGGCCCAGAGTCACCCAGCTAGTATCATGGCTTAATGGGAATTTGAACTCAGGTCTCCCCGGTCCTAGTCCAGCACTCTAACCACTACACCATGCTGGCTCTACACCACAATGGCGCTGCTCTGGGAAGAGCACTTGCATGCTTGTGTGCAGAAGGTTCCTAGTTCCCTCCCTGGCATCTCCAAGATAGGGTTGAGAAAGACTCCTGCCCGCAACCTTGGAGAAGCTGCTGCCAGTCTGTGTAGACAATACTGAGATAGATGCACCAACGGTCTGACTCAGTAGAAGGCAGCTTCCTATGTAACCCTTCAGAGATTTGTAAAGGTGATCATATCCCCCTTAGTCTTTTCTTCTTCAGGCTGAACATACCCAATGTTAAACAATGTTCATTACTGCAAAATGGGAGCAGTAAAGACTGACCACATGAGTAGTTGTGAGGATGGATGAAGAAGGATTGCAAAGAAGTTTACAGGCACCAGCTGCTCTAGGGGGAAGAAAAACTTCCAGAAGGTAACACAAGAGTTGATCTATTTTCAGGCCAGTAGCAGCCACCACTTTCAAGTATGTACCAAAGTTCTCTGTTGGGTTTAGCTACAGAGTGTCTCACAAAACCTTAGTTAGTCTCCTGTAAATTGTGCATGAGATAAGAGAAGATGGACTGTCACTAGAGCAGTGAACAGAACAGAGACTGCAAGAGGCGCTTTGAGAATGGTCCTGTGGGAACATGAGGCAGCAGATCTTGGTTTGAAAGAGAAAGAAAACAACGCATCCTCTGTGGAATAGATAACATGCCTCCAACTCCTTCAGTGGGAAATAAATTCAGCAAGACAGAAGCCCTATTATGTTGTACGTGCAGTCAGGTGTCTGTACACTAGGAGTGTGCAATTCGATCCGCTAGCGAGACAATTCGTTGATACATTTGCAAATCGAATCATCCTCTAAATAAAGGGCCGATTCGATCATGAATTGAATTGCCAGCAATTCATAGTGAATCAACATGCAATTCATTTAGTGAATGCCATTTTGACTCCATGTTTTTCAATCGCTGATTGTTCTCCTGGCTGATTATTCTCCTCTTCAGTGGGCGCCATTTTTACTCCATGTTTTTCAATCGCTGATTGTTTTCCTGGCACTGGCTTCTGATTGGATTGAGATATCCTTGATTCTTGGTTGGCTTTTTGTCTTTCAAATCAAGTGTTGGCATGGGCAACTGTGCCCCTATTGGCTTGGCGGAGGGAACGGGGTGGGGAGGCCAAAGGAGGGAGTTTCAAAATTTATATAAGGGGCTGTTTGGAGGCAGAAATAGCAATGGCTTTTTGTGCCTCAGGAGATAATAATCAGAGAGAGACTGCAGCAGGACTGAAAGAAGAGTAATGGTGATTGTCTGGACCTGCCTGGCTCCCACACTGTGAGTGGAGAAAGAGACAGAGGCTTATATGACTCTCTCTCTCTCTCTCTCTCTCATCCCTTTAATTTGCCATGCCTGCCAGCTGCTTTAAAAAAAACCTGTTTAATATTATTTGTACCTGTATCACCACTGCCGTTGCTGCTTGGAATTTTATTTTGTTATTCAGCCAGCACCCCACCCCCATGACTTTAATAACTGGGGTTACAATTTTTGTGTGTGAATGACTGTACATGAACCTGGGTACAGCTCCTCTAATGCATGGTACAGATAAGATGTTGTAGCTCAGTGGCAGAGCACCTGCTTTGCATGTATAAGGTCCCAGGCTCAATCCCTGGTGTCTCCAGGTAGAGCTGGGAAAGAGCCTTGCCTGAAATCTTGGAGAGCTGCTGTTTCATTAACAATGTGTACTTCTGTATGTGCATTCAGCATAATTTATGAATAACTGTACATGCTCCTGCATGACCATACACTGTTCAGATTACAAGTAATCAAATATAATGTATCAATGCGGCTTTAATAACACATATATTTTAACAGGTCTGCCTTGCAATGCCAGGCCACACATTGCCTGGTTCGCACATTTGTTTGAATCTAGATTTAATGTGGGTTACTGACGTTAGCATGACTGTGTCAACCCACACCAAGGTGATTTATGGCCTGGATGAATCTGGGGATCCCACCTTGGTATAAGGTTCACACAATCACGCTGTCAGCAACCCACATTAAATCTAGATTCAAACGATGTACGAACCAGGCCACTATGCAGCAGCAAATGTGTGTTTACAACTCTGTCTGTACATGGCAAGGAACCACAGTCTATTGTAGATTCCTTGCACATATATCCATAACTAATATGCAGTGAAAAACATGTATGTTATGTGTTCATATTAAAAAACTGAGAAACACCCTCAGATGCAAGCCTGGGACTTTCAGCTTTCATTGTCTGTTGAAAGAAGCATCTCCATTGCCTTTCCCCCCTTTTACACTTAGCTGATTATGATATATTGTCTGTACGTCTGGCTTGTTTTTATCTCCCCCACGCCCACCCCTTTAACTTGCACATTTCAGTTGACATACAGAGCAAGGATGCACTGGTACAGTGAGAGAGCAGCCTAATATAACTCCCCAATTAACTGCACTGGTGCAGCAGGGAAGTAGCAATTTTTGACACCCTCCCCTTCCACTGCAAATCCTCCATGGCACCTGAAAATATGTCCCTGAGGATGGTGCAGCCCTTAGGGACATATTTTTGGGTGGCACAAAGGACTTCCTGGGGGAAGGGAGGATATCAAAAATTATTGCTTCCCTACTGCACTGGTACAGTTAATTGAGAAGTTCTGTTAGCATTCTCTCTTGCTGCACTGGTGTATCCTTGCTCTGTATGCCAGCCTTTATATACTTGTGTTGCATAATGTTTCTTCTGACTAACAAAATTCACAGATTTTTAAAAAGCACATCTGCCCCTCATGGTTCATGTGTATCATTTAGGCCTGCATAGGCAGTGGTCTCTGAATACCTTACCAGTTTAAAGGAGTGTGGGCTGGGCCATATTTGCTCTCCATTCTGAGCACATATGTTCCCTACCCTGAATCCAGTCCCTATTTCCCTTCCTCAAATCCATTCCTTATTGCTCTCAATTTTCTGTGAGTCTCTTTATCTCCTTCCCATCTAGAATTTCAGATTATGGTAAAAAATAAAAGAGAATCCTACAACTTTCCCCCCATTTTTACAAACAAAATTAAGTATATCAATAATGTTGCCCTATTTTAAAATGTGTGCAGTCTGTTCACAACTTGCGGTTTTTAGCACAAAATTATGATCTACCCCAGTGGCCTTTAACAGCAGCCTGACATGCAGAATACTAGCCCAGTCTCTGAGCAGCTAATGTCTGTCACAGCCCTCAAAAGGAATAATTGTGTTCAGAAACCAGTGATGCTAATCAACAACCATCAGACTCAGATACGACTCCTGATAACTGTTCATTTTTAAAAGCACTTCTTCTCACACAGGCTGCAAGAGTAAAAGTTCCTCACATCAGCCAGGAACATAGCTTGTTTTTCAAACTGTGGCTTTATAAATTCCTTTATTTCTATCGTGGTTAACTGAGCCAATGGATGAGGGGTCTGAATATTCTCCATAATTGGTTGTCTTTCAAACATCCCGTATGATTTTCTTCAGCTTTTATTCCACAAGATGTGGTGATGGCTTCTAGATTAATATTTTTTAAAGGACTGGACACATTCATAAAGCCTAGGGCCACAGCTACGAGGCAGTTAAGTGGAGCCTCTGTGTAAAGAGGCAGTATACCTCTGAATTCCAGATGCTGAGGTCAACCATCAGGGGAAGGACGCCTTCAATCCCTGCTGCTAAGTATCCAACTGCATCATGTTTTTCTATGTTTATGCTCTTTTACTGAGATTTATGTTTTTATGGCTGCCCCTAGCCACCTTGGGGTTTAGCAAGGCAAGATGCAAATATGTTAATGAATAATATTAATTTATCTGTATTTTATTATATTCTTTTATAGCAATACTGTGTTATTAAATTTTATTTGTAAACCGCCTTAGTGTTTAGAAAAAGTGGGATAACAATCTAAATACATGAATAACTGATCTGGCCAGCTGCTATGGGAAACAAAGGACAGGGTCCTAAAAATGATTTGTGCAAACAGAAAAAGTTATGCCATGCAAGAGGGGGAGGGTGATATATTTTTTCCCCTTCCCTCTGCACTTCCCCAAATCTGCTCCTTGACCACCTTCCCACTGCAGCCCCCTGTACCCTCCAAAAATGTGCTTCTGCGGGGGCTGCAGAGCAAAGGGAGGATTGAGAACCAGCTTTTCAGGGACTCAGGAGGCTGCAGAGGGAAAGGAACAAAACTGCCTCTCCTTTTGTGCATCTTCAAATCGCACACTCTTAGGATTAAACCCAGAATCCTGGACTAGAAAGCTCTTTGGTCTCCAAGCCAGCAGTGGTCCAAGAGCTCAACACACCTGAGACAGGGCACCAAATATCACCCCCAACCCTACTCACATAGGCACCCTCTCCTTCCTTCCTTCCTTCCTTCCTTCCTTCCTTCCTTGTGATGGCAGTGATAGCTGATTGACTTGGCATGTAGACAGGTGAGCAGGCATGCATACACGCCTATGTGCTGTGCCACCTGGTGGCAAAGTGTTGCCCTGGTGGTGGGGGGCAGCAGAGGAAGGCAAGTGAGGTGGAAGGGGACATCTTGTTGTTGGTGCCCCAGTCATCTGCTACTTGAGGTGAGAACCTCACCTTGCCTCAGATAAGGGCCACCCCTCCTACAATCTTTACACCTGTTTGTTCTGAAATGCCCAAGTTCTGGAACTGACATTCCAGAAAGACTGCTAAATGGACCACAACTGAGAAGTTGAACACATTACCGTCAGTTGCTTGAAGGCTGTACGTCAACCCCAAAGCCAGATAGCCCTTTGCTAGTGACTCCCCAGCTTCTTCTCCCAGGCCAACCACCATCTTGGCAAAACGTTCTCCTTCTTCCAGCTGTAAGTTCAAAAGAAAAAGGGATACAAACATTACTGGAAAGCCCTTGCATAATGGAAGCCTTCATGACCATGGTGACAGTGTATTTATTTATTTATTTATTACATTTATATCCCGCTCTTCCTCCAAGGAGCCCAGAGTAGTGTACTACATACTTGAGTTTCTCCTCACAACAACCCTGTGAAGTAGGTTAGGCTGAGAGAGAAGTGACTGGCCCAGAGTCACCCAGCAAGTCTCATGGCTGAATGGAGATTTGAACTCGGGTCTCCCCGGTCCTAGTCCAGCACTCTAACCACTACACCATGCTGGCTCCTACAGAATTCCTTTAGGGTAAACAAAATGTGAGGGAGAACTGGAGCTTCGTTTCTGCAAAGAGCTGCTGGGTGGGTGTTTTGGGACCAGTGCAGGTCACCAGTCCTCTAATCCTAGATGTGCATTAATAGGTTGTCACTGAGTGGCGAGTTAAACAGAATGCTGTGCAAGAATTATATGCAAAGAACTTTCTACTGCATTGGATCTTCATCTCCTCCTTACAGCTCCCAAGACCTGGCCTGGCAATGCTGCTTGAACCTTAGACCAGACATAGCCACTATATCTCTTGCCCTGTTTCTCCATCACTATGCAGCAGGGCTGGAGAGGAGGACATATGATGGGAATGGTGGATATGTAGAGCAAGAGCTGCAGCGGCTACATCTTGTTTTGGGGCCTCAGTGCTGAACTCTGGCACCACCAAACTCTGGCAGTGAGCTTGATAGTTTGTATAGCTGTGCTCTCCGCAGGCCTTCCTAGCACAGTTCTTGCTTAGGGTTCAAAAAGACCCTTGGGAAACGTAGTTTCCCCGTGGGCTACTGCAATGCAACTACATCTCTCAAGAACCACTGACCTTCAGTCTAGGTGTACTGGAAGGGTCAGATCTATCTCCTTTTCCTTCACTACACGCTGCTCCTGCTACAGTAACCCAGTAAATCTGTTCTCAAGGAAAGAGAGGAGGGAAGCTTGAACATCTTGTAGCCCACCAAACTGAATGCAGACCATCAGATATGCATGGTGGCCTGCCAGGTTCTTGACATCCTCTCTGGGTTTTTTTTCAGTTCCAGGCAGGCAGGAAAACCAGGAGATTTATCAAGCCCCTTATGAGCTACCATACTTGCCATACACAGATGGTATTGTTCAACTATGGGCCAAACTAGATATTACTTAGGAACATAGGAAGCTGCTTTGTATCAATTGAGACCATTGGTCCATCAGTAATGTCTACACTGACTGGCAGCAGCTCTCCAAGGTCTCAGGCAGGAGTCTTTTTCAGCCCTACCTGAAGAAGATAGGTATTAAACCTACCGTCTTCTGCATACAAAGCAAATAACATAAGAACAGCCCTACTGGATCAGGCCCAAGGCCCATCTAGTCCAGCATCCTGTTTCACATAGTGGCCCACCAGATGCTGCTGGAAGCCACAGACAGGAGTTGAGGGAGTGTCCTCTCTCCTGGCATTTCTCCCCTGCAACTGGTACTCAGAGCCATCCTGCCTTTTGAGACTGGAGGTGGCCCACAGCCCTCCGACTAGTAGCCATTGATGGACCTCTCCTCCATGAAGTTATCCAAACCCCTCTTAAAGCCATCCAGGTTGTTGGCTGTCACTACGTCCTGTGGCAGAGAGTTCCACAAGTGGATCACGCATTGTGTGAAAAAGTACTTCCGTTTGTTGGTCCTAGACCTCCTGGCAATCAATTTCATGGAGTGACCCCTGATTCTAGTGTTATGTGAGAGGGAAAAGAATTTCTCTCTCTCCAAATTCTCCAAACCATGCATGATTTTGTAGACCTCTATCAGGTCTCCCCGCAGTCGTATTTTTTCTAAGCTAAAAAGCCCCAGGTTTTGTAGTCTTGCCTCATAAGAAAGGTGCTCTAGGCCCCTGATCATCTTGGTTGCCCTCTTCTGCACCTTTTCCAGTTCAACAATATCCTTTTTAAGATGTGGTGACTAGAATTGTACGCAGTACTCCAAGTGTGGTTGCACCATAGTTTTGTATAAGGGCATTATAATATTAGTCGTTTTATTTTCAATCCCCTTTCTAATGATCCCTAGCATGGAATTTGCCTTTTTCACAGCTGCCGCACATTGAGTCGGCACTTTCAACGAGCTGTCCACCATGACCTCAAGATCCCTCTCTTGGTCAGTCACCGACAGCTCGGATCCCATCAGCATATACTTGAAGTTGGGGTTTTTCGTCCCAATGTGCATCACTTTACACTTGCTAACATTGAACTGCATTTGCCATTTTGTCGCCCACTCCCCCAGTTTGGAGAGATCCTTTTGGAGCTGCTCACAATCCATTTTGGATTTCACTACCCGGAAGAGTTTGGTATCATCTGCAAATTTGGCCACCTCGCTACTTACCCCTGCTTCTAGATCATTTATGAATAAATTAAAAAGCACCGGTCCCAGGACAGATCCCTGGGGAACCCCACTTCTTACTTCCCTCCATTGTGAAAACTCTCCATTTATACCTACCTTCTGTTTCCTGTCTTTCAGCCAGTTAGCAATCCACACATGTACCTGCCCCCTTATCCCATGACTGCTAAGTTTCCTCAGGAGTCTTTGATGAGGAACTTTGTCAAAAGCTTTTTGGAAGTCCAGGTAGACTATGTCAACTGGATCACCTTGATCCACACACTCGTTGACCCCTCAAAGAAGTCCAAAAGGTTGGTGAGGCAAGATTTACCTTTGCGGAAGCCATGCTGGCTCACTCCCAGCAGGGCCTGTTCTTCTAGGTGCTTTACAATGTTATCCTTGAGGAGGCTTTCCATCAATTTGCCTGGAACGGACATTAGGCTAACTGGCCTGTAATTTCCCGGATCGCCCCGGGTCCCTTTTTGAAAATCAGTGTTACATTTGCTACTCTCCAGTCCTCTGGTACAGAGACCAATTTCAGGGATAAGTTGAAAATTTTAGCAAGGAGGTTGGCAATTTCATGTTTGAGTTCTTTGACGACTCTTGGATGGATGCCATCTGGCCCTGGTGATTTGTTAGCTTTCAGTTTTTCCAGACAGTTTAGTACATCTTCTCTTGTCACTACTATCTGACTCAGCTGTCTAGCCTCCATCCCTAAAAAGCCTGTTTCAGGAACGGGTATATGCTCAGTATCCTCTGCCATGAAGACAGATGCAAAGAACTCATTTAGCTTCTCTGCAGCCTCCATAGCCTCCTTAATAATCCCTTTCACTCCCTCATTGTCTAATGGCCCAGCCGCCTCCCTGGCAGGTTTCCTGCTTCTGATGTACTTAAAGAAGTTTTTGTTATTCCCCTTGATACTTTTGGCTAAATGTTCCTCAGACTCTCTTTTTGCCTCCCTTATTGTCACCTTGCATTTCTTTTGCCAGAGTTTGTGTTCCTTTCTGTTCTCCTCATTTGGACAGAACTTCCAATTTCGGAAGGAAGTCTTCTTCCCTTTTATGGCTTCTTTGACGGTACCCGTGAGCCATGCTGGCATCCTCCTGGACTTAGTGGTATCTTTCCTCCTTTTGGGTATACACTCTAACTGGGCTTCTAGTATTGTGGTTTTGAGTAAACTCCATGCACTCTGGAGCGAAGTGACTCTCCTGGATTTCCCTTCCAGCTTTATTAGATACTCTAATACTGAGCTACAGCCTCATGCTTGAAGTGCATGGGTGAATCCTGTTTTTAAATTGGTCACTTAAAAAAAACAAAACAGGATTGGGCCCCAGCCTGGATTAGAACCATGGTGCGGGGGTGGATGGGTTTAACACTCTCTTCTACGCTATTCCCCCCCCCTACAAATCTGCCTGCCAATGAAACTGATATTTACTGCAAACAGCAGCTACACACACACACACACACACACACCCCTTCAGTCTGGATCAGGAAAATCTCCAGCTGTTTTTTGTTTACACACACACACACACGCACACGCACACGCACTGGATTAACCCAGCCAGGAACACTATGGATCATTTTCAGCAGAAAAAATGGCACAGGGGGAGAGGGCTAACCCTCTTTCCCCTGCACCATTGTCTCAGTCCTGATTGGGAGAATCTCCAACTAGATGGGTTAAGTGGGGGAAAGACATGGGGGATCTCAAGCACAGGATTCACCCAGCAAATAAAAGAGTGGGTGTTTTTAAACGGAAAACAGCACAGGGGGAAAGGGTGTAACCCTTCTTCCCCTACACCATTGTCCCAATCCAGACTGGTGCACCCTACAGCTGCTTTGGGTTAAGGAAAAATAATAATACATGGGGAATCCAAAGCACAGGAACCGCCAACAAATAACAGAATGGGTGATTTTCAGCAGAAAAAAGCACAGGGGGGAGGTTAACAACCATCCTTCTCCTGTGCCATTGTCTCAGTCCAGAGGCAATAGACTGTAGCTGCTTTAATGGGCAGTAGCTGGGGGGGGGGGAGGGAATCCCAAGCATGAGGTGTAGCCATGCACAAAGCAATGTTTAATTTAGCCCTTTGTTTGGCTTGGTGGGTCACAAGCCACACAGCCCTGCTTTATCTCCAAGTCTGCTAAATCCTCACATCAGGCTGCTGTGAGAGGCACAGGAGAAGAGCCAATTACACAGAAAATGTCATTCCTGCTCAGTTAGAGTCTTGAGACTGTCCTCAGAGTTAACTTACAAGCAGGAAGGACAAAGATTACGAACTGAGCACGTTGGCACATGTTCTAAAGTTAGAGGAGGCGCTGCAGATGGAGGATGCAGGACATGCTTGAGAATCCCCAAGTAGATGCCTCATTAGCTCACAGGATAGACTGGAGGTCCCGTCAGCAATAATCAACAGTGTCAGCTCTGGGTTAACAGCCGGAGCGGCATAGCTTAGCATTATTAGAAGGATCCTGCTTTGGGAAACCTTGATTAGGGGCTGAGGTTTTCTGTAATGGTGTTATTTGGAACACAACCATGTTAGACACACATTTTAAAGAACCCAATGGAAAGGCATTCTTGACAGCCAGCTTTGTCAATAGCTCAGCAGTTTGGTGGCTCTCCTTCATCCTGTAAAGGTTAAAGATAATTCAGCCTGCCAGAAATGTGCTTGCCAACAACAACAATCAAAATCCCTTCTGCAGAGCCTGTTTAGCATTATGTTGATGAACTGCGTCTCTTTCGGTTCATTCAGTATTTGATCAATTTTTAAAGCACTTTAAACAAAATGCTCTTGAATCTGAAACTGCACATTATCCTGAACCTGTATATGTTTCAGAAGGCATAACTCCGTAGACAAGCATGTGCTTAACATGCAAAGGTCTCAGCTTCTAGGAGTGGCACACAGTATTGCAATGCCTAAGGCGAGGCACCAAATGCTGCCTTGCCCCATAACCATGGGGACATAGGAAGCTGCCTTATACTGAGTCATAGCATAGGTCCAACTAGCTCAGTATTGTCTACAAAAACCGGCAGCGGCTTCTCCAAGGTTGCAGGCAGGAGTCTCTCTCAACCCTATCCTGGAGATACTGCCAGGGAAGGAACTTGGAACCTTCTGCATCCAAGCAGGCAGATGCTCTTCCCAAAGCGGCCCCACCCCCTAAGGGGAATATCTTACAGTGCTCACCACATGTAGTCTCCTATTCAAATACAAAGCAGGGCAGACCCTGCTTAGCAAAGGGGAGAATTCATGCTTGCTACCACAAGACCAGCTCTCCTGGGGGATGGTGCTGTAGCTCAGTGGTAGATCATCTGTTTTCCATGCAGAAGGTCCCAGGTTCAATCCCTGATGCCATCTCCAGGTAGGGCTGGGAGAGACTCCTGCCTGAAACCTTGGAGAGCTGCTGCCAGTCAGTGTAGACCAGGGCTGCGCAACTTCGGTCCTCTAGCTGCTGTTAAACTACAATTTTCATAATCCCCAGACACAGTGGCTAATAGTCAGGGGTGATGGAGGTGTGGACCAGCCCACATGTCACTTTGAAAGTGAGATGGGAGTAGGGAGGAAGGAAGCTTCCCAGTAGCCTCCTCTTCTCTCCTTGTGCTTCTTGCAAGCTTTGCAAGGCCTGTAAGGAAGTGTACTCCTTGCAAAGTATGCAAGGGTCAGATCAGACCCAAAGAGTTGCTTTGATGACCGTGGTGGGGGATATCTTACTGCTCTGCTTGTGGCCCAATAATCTGCTGCTTGAGGCAACCACCTGACCTTGCCCTCATGAAGGGGCCACCCCTACCAGCTTCCATCTCCAGTGAAACGGATTTAAGGTACCAGGGCTGGGGAAAATATCTGCTTGGGGCCATGGAAAGATGCTACCACTCAGAGCAGGCAATACTGGGCAGATGGACCAATTGTCTGATCTAGTATCAGGCAGCTTCCTTTACTCACCAGGAATTTTTTCACACAGGGCTTTTAGCTCGCATCTCCTCCGGAATGGAGGGTGTGTGTTCACGTATTGGCCAGATTTACTCCAAAGCACCTGTGAGCTATCGGGGAGCACTTCATACACAATTCAGGTTTTTCATTGCGCATTAGAGTGTAGCCTGATTTATACCCAGGGTTAAAAATACACTTTTTGCATTGGTTTTTTTTCGGGCAACTTTGAACTCGCGGTAAAGCCTGCTGTCTGAAAATGATCCTGGAGCCTCCATAGCTCAGTTCCAGAGCACAACCTTTGCACGCAGAAGGTCCCAAGTTTAAGCCTTGATCACTAGTTAAAAGAGACTGGAGTACAAGGGCTAGACCTCCTCTTGAGTCCTTCGAAAGCTATTGCAGGCTAAGTACTGGGCTAGCTACCAATACGACAAATATTTATATACAGTTTTTCAACAAAGGTTTCCCAAAGCAATTCACATAGAAATAAACAAACTAAACAAACAAACAAACAAACAAACAAACAAAATGGCTCCCTGTCCCCAAAGGGCTCACAATCTAAAAAAGAAACATAAGACAGACTCCAGCAACAGCCAATGGAGGGGTGCTCTGCTGGGGATGGATAGGGCCAGTTATTCCCACCCTATCGGCTCTATTAAGAGAATCACCACTAAAAAGGTGCCTCTTTGCTCAGTTAGTAGTGGGGTAGACTAATGGTTTGTCTGGGTAGGGTAGCTTCATAACAAAAGGTTAGCTCATAGAAACACAATGGCAGCAATTAAAAAAAAAAGATGTGAGATGATATATTGCAGGAAAATGCTCTACCACCCATCCCCTAAGAGGAATATACAACATATACTTATGCTATAGAATTATAAACTGGGAATGGTTGCACAGTTGATGGCTATCTGCTTGTTGGCTGTTGTTTACTTGGCTGGTCAATAAAGGCTAAGAGGAATATCTTAAGGTGCTTGCATGTAGTCACCATTCAAATGCAAACCAAGGTAGATCCCACTTAGCAAAGGGGACAATTCAAGTTTGCTACCACAAGGCCGGCTCTCCTACCGTAATAGAAACTATAGGGTTTTTTAAAGGATTTCCAGCCACAATGGCCCCCACAACAAATTGGGATGATAGGAGTTTATTTTATTTTAATTTAATATATGTATATACCACCCAAAACGCAAGACTCTGGGCAGTTTATAACAATACAATAAAAACAACAAATAAAAAGGTAAAAACATTACAACAATTTAAATTTTAAAATGTTAAAACTATTATTTTAGTTTGTTTTTAATGAAAGGCAGTATATAAATTCAACAATAAATAAAAATAAACTCAAGGCGGTTTACAAAAATTTAAAAACATACAATAAAATAACAATAAAAATAATAAGCTAAAAATATAAAAACAAACCAAATTTAAAATCTATAAAATACAAGCATAAAAACTATACATAGGTATAAAAACTATCAAACTATTAAAACAGTTTCTAATTAAAAGCCTCGGTGAACAAATGTATCTTGACTGCCTTTTAAAAGTTGTCAGAGATGGGGAGGCTCTTATTTCAGCAGGGAGCACGTTCCAAAGCTTTGGGGCAGCAGCAGAGAAGGCCCATCCCTGAGAAGCTACCAAACAAGCTGGTGGCGACTGCAGACGAACCTCTCCTGATGATCTCAATGGGCTGTGTGGTTCATAGCGAAGAAGACGTTTTCTTAAATACCCAGGGATGCTTTATAGGTTACTAGTGAGCCCGGCCACAGAGCATCTGTGCCTCTAGTTGGGCTCTGCCCGGGCCCACCGCCACCGCCCGCGGCTCTGGCCGGGCCCGCCGCCTCCTCCGGCTTCCCCCGGGCCCGCCACCTCCTTCGGCTTCCCCCGCCGCCTCCTCCCGGCTGGGCCCGCCGCCACCTCGCCCGGCTTCCCCCGCCGCCTCCTCGCCTGGCCAGGCCCGGCACCTCAGCTCCTCGGCCTGTCCCCATCTCTGCCAGGCCGGGCCCACCAGCAGCCATGGCCACTGCCGTTCTCCTGGGTGTGCCGCCAGGACCAATCAGGCGCCCCTGCAGCCCAGCCAATCAGCTGGGCTGCCGAGACGCATTTTTCCTGGGCACACCCAGTAGAATTATATATATATAGATAACCAAGACCTTGGATTTTGCCCGGAAACCTATCGGCAACCAGTGCAGATCTTTTAAGAGAGGAGTGATATGGTCTCTCTGAGATGACCCAGAGACTAACGTGCCTGCTGAATTCTGGACCAACTACAGTTTCCGGACTACGTACGAAGTCAGCCCCACATAGAGCGCATTGTAGTAGTCACGTCTGGAGGTGGCCAGCAGCTGTACTACTGTTTTGAGGTCATTTATGTGAAGATAAAAAGCACCTCTTGGCCACTGCCTCACCCTGGGACACCAGGGAGAGGTTTGTGTCCAGAAGCATCCCCAGATTGCATACTTGTTCCTTCTGGGGAAGTATGACCCCATCCTGAACTGGCAAATCAAAATCATCTCCTGACCCCGCACAATAAGTACCTCCATCTTATCTGGATTCAGTCTCAGTTTATCTCTTATCCTGCCCATCACCACCTCCAGGCAAGCATTTAGGGAGGTTATGCCTTCTCCTTATGATGTCGACATGGAGATATAGATTTGGGTGTCATCAGCATACTGATGACACCCTGCACCAAATCTCCTGATGATCTGTCCAAGCGATTTCATGTAGGTGTTAAATAACATTGGAGACAATATGGAGCACTGAGGAACACCATACCAAAGTTCAGATTTTGAAGAACAACCGTCCCCAAAGGAAATCATCTGGAATTTGCCCATGAGGTAGGAGTAGGACCACTGCAAAGTGGTGCCTCCCACCCGCAATTCCCTCAGATGCTCCAGAAGGATACTATAGTTGATAGTATCGAAAGCCACAGAGAGGTCCAAAAGGACCAACAGAATCACACCCAAAAGCCAGCCTGAAACAGGTCTAGATAATCAGTTTCATCCAAGACTGCCTGAAATTGGGAGGCCACCACCCTCTCAATTACCTTGCCCAACCAAAGAAGGTTGGAGACAGGCCTATAGTTGTTCAACTCTGAGGAATCCAATGCAGGCTTCTTCAAAGGAGGTCTAATAATTGCCTCCTTAAGGCAAGGAGGCATCCTGCCCTCCCTCAGAGAAGCATTTATGCTCTCTGCTAGGCCTTCTACAACAACTTCCCTGCCAGATAGTATTAGCCATATCAGGCAAGGGTCAAGAGTACAGGTGGTAGGCTGCACTGCTCCAAGCAGCTTGTCCACATCCTCATGAGTCACAAACTGGAACTGGTCCAGCCTGACCACATAAGAGGAATCGCTGGACACCTCAGATTCAGATACTGCACTAATTGTGAGGTCTAAATCCAAGTCAGCCCAAGTACAAGAGATTTTATCCACAAAAAACTCATTAAAACACGTCACAGCAGGTAATAGATGGTTCTGAGTTCTGATTCAAAGGAGAAGGGGCACTTACTAGTCCTCTCACAACCCTGAACAACTCTCGTGGACATGAACTTTCGGACACAATATGGGCTGAAAAGAAAGAATATCTTCTGTGCTGCCCATTTTGCCAGAGCATAGATCTTCAAATGTGCTCTATGTTGTTATCTGTCAGATTCGAGTTGGGTCTTCCTCCACTTGTGCTCCAGTCATCTACCTTGCTGCTTCAGCCCCCATAGTTCTTCTTTATATCAAGGGGCCAATTTTGAAGTGAGTCAGAGAGTACGCTTAGGAGCAATCATGTCTACTGCCCTGGCAAGTTTGCTTTTCCAATTCTCCACCAGGGCAACAACAAGATCACCTGCAGAGCCAACATTAAATCCCTCTAAGGCTTCTTGGAACCCTACTGGATCCAATAGCCTTCTTGGGTGGACCATTCTAATGGGCCCCTTGCCCCTGCGAAAGTGGGGTGTGACTGTAAGTCCAACCTTAACCAGAGTTGAAGTCCAAAACATCTAGGGACCCCTGTTCTAGAAACATATGGTAAAGCACTTCCTGGACTGGACTGTAGGGATGTGCATGAACTGTTTCAGTGGTCTATTCACAGACCGCCGAACCGGTTCGAAAGACCAACGTTCGAGCCTGTTTGGAGGTGGGGAAGGGGTTGCTTTAAGGTGTGCCCTCTTGCCGCCCTGATCAGCGTAATACCGCCCTGATCAGCGTGCACCAGCCACTTCCGATATTATGCCAACTGGGGCAGCAAGAAGGTATACAGCTGCCCCACGCTGGAACCGGTTCCACGCACATCCCTACTGGACTTCTGCAGATGGTAGGAAGCTTGCAGGGGTGAATGCATATATTTAAAAACAATTTAAAAGTGGCCGTATCAGGAGAAAAGGAACTCACTCTTAGCATGCTATCCCAGACATGAAAAGAAAGAAGTAGCATCAGTGTGAAGAAAGATGTCAGGTGAAAAGGTGTGGTGGTTGTGGCCAAATTTTGGTGGGGACAGTCTATTGGAAACCTTTGAGGAGGCAGGTCCTTGATAACCCTCTGGGAATGCTATTTATATAAGATGAGACCACTACACTGAATGGACATATAGCGGGAGAAGACTTGTGGACTCCCATTGAGAAGGATCTACTATTCAGCATAGAAATAGAAAGAAGACGTTATTGACATTTTTTGAAGAACTACCAAACTTTTTTGAACACCTCAAAAAGTTTACTGAAACAGCAAATATTTCCAGAAAGCTGTTGTGTTTACATAGTTCACAATATTAAACTGTTCTATTTTTATCACGTGCATATTTCTGTTGATGTTTGGTCATTATATCTTATTGATGTACTTTATAACATTTATCCATATCACTATATACATTTATTGTTTTACTTTTAATACAAGTTACATTCATATATAGTTGGTTTTTTTGTTTTTTTGGTGGGGACAGGATAGGCATTGCTATAAGGTACCCAGTGGGATTTGAGGTTCTTGTTTCTGCTATCCGCACTATAGGTGGTGACAGCATAACTGGATGACTGAAAGAAGGGGTGATGTCCAGGTATCTACAAATTCACTTGCCCGCTCGCCAGTGGCAAGTGCCCCCAGCTCTCTGGCAAGCAGGACATTCAGCACCACACAGATCTCCGCAGAGGTCTTGTTTCCACAGCCATTTTTGAGAAGGTAAGAAACAGCAAGAATCCTTTCTGAGCAGCAGGAGAGGGCTCCCACTGCTTCTTACCATCTCCATACCCCAGTGCAAATGATAGAAGACCCGCTTCTCTCCTAAACCCTCTGCCTGTTTGCCAGAAGAGGGGAAAGAGGGGAATGGTGGCAAGCACAAATAATGGCCTAAATCTGTGGATCCCTGATTCTATGGCACTAAACTAGAACAGGATCATTCTGGATGACCAGAAGAAGGAGAAAAAGCCATGGACGACCTTAAGAGATCTGCTAACTCCGAGGCTTTCTTAGTTGTCAGGGAGAGCGAGGACAAGTTGTCAAACCTCTCCTGAGTCAAAGGATGCACACACAAATAACACTCAGCAAGATCTGCCAAGAAGCTGTGTTCAGCCACTGCAAAAATATAATAATCGAGGCTCTCCCCCACTCTGCTCCACCATAATCTTTAGTGAGAACTGTGCATTTTGTTAGCAGCCTAATTCTGGAGCGCTGCTTTCCCTGAAACAGAGGGAGGCAGTTTCCAGCTAACCATGTTATTTTATGGCAGGTTTTGGAATGCATGCTTGAGCCAAGCCCACAGGCACACTGACAAGGGAGCAGGGAACAGCAGGTGCTTTCCCCTGGCAAGCTGCCGCCCAGCTGGTATTCAGCTGGCACATCTCAGTTGTGTTGTGTTGGAATTTGTGTTGTTGTTTCAGGAGACCAAAGCCACACACATCAAATCAGTACCCTCTAGATTCAGAAACAAGACAAGTGCTGCTTGTACCAAGAACAATTTAGCATTGCTGGGGACAAGTAAACTGATGGCCTGGAGAGAGAAGAGAGGCCTGGGCTTTGCAAAGAGACAAATGCCACTCAGAACAGGAAACGTGGGAAAGAAAAGGAAGAAGCAGGCAAAATTAAATCCTGGTGCCATGGAAAGTGCTTGCTAAATAACAGAAGTACAACACTAGATATAATGTGGTGTAGCGGCCAGTATGTTGGACTAGGAGTGGGGAGACCTGGGGTCAAGTTCTGGACCATGGAGAACCCTGGATGAGCCTGGACCAGTTGTTATTTCTCTGCCTAGGGTTCCTGTGAGGGTAAAAGGAAGGGGAAAGCCACTGTGTACCACCCTGACCTCACTGGAGGAACAATGGAACCGAGGACATCTAATGTGGAAAGCATGGGTTCAGCCACTGGATGCCATGACCAAGGTTCCCTGGAAAATTTTAAACTGTTTGTTTTATTTTGTAAAATTGTTGTAATTGTTTTATCTCATTTTATATTTGTATTTTAAATTATTTACACCGCCTAGTGATACATATATCAGGTGGTACATAAATATCATTCATGGATAGATAGATAGATAGATAGATAGATAGATAGATAGATAGATAGATAGATAGATCGTTAGATAGATAGATAGATAGATAGATAGATAGATAGATAGATAGATAGATAGATAGATAGATAGATAGGATTGCTGGATGTTGCTGACTACAACTCCCATCATTACCAGGTGCAATGGCCTTTGCCTGGGGATGATGGGAGCTGTAGTCAACAACATCTGGGAATCCCTGTTACAGGGAACCCTGGAGCCCCTCAAGTGGGCAATAGGGTGAAATGTTTGGGGTAGGAGTTGGATTGGGAGGCAATCCCCTGCCATTCAGAACCAGCACACTGGATGAACCAGGGTGGGGGTGTATGTGCTATCTATACCCATGAGACCCAAGGATATGGCCCTGCCAGCATTTTTCAATTTGGAAGAGTCTTCCAAGGATCTCCCATTTATGATGGAACCCCCCAGCTCCCTGCTTCCCCAAGCCAACAGAGCAGGCATCTGCAAAATTGGACCAAGCCCCTTCAAAGCCCAAAGGTTGCTCCTGGAAGGGGTGGGGCCAAGCCACCTTGGCTGAGTAGCAGGCTACAAGACCCAGCAATTCACCACGAGACACTGCTGGAGCAACTTCCCCAGCTCTGACCCTGGGCCTGATCGGTTGCCCTGGGAGCTGTCCATGGTCTAGAGCATCCCTGGTCCCTGCCTTGGAAAGACTGTGACAGGGCTTGGAGTAGGACACTGAGCTATGGCCCCTCCCCAGGCGCATTTGGCATGACATCCCCGGAGACCATACTGGTGGGACCTACCACAGCAATTCTTCTGTTTCTAAGTTTTAGAAACTGCTAACTGGGCAAAGAGGCACCTTTTACCATGGTGAGATTCTCTATTTAGCAGGGGGAGAGTAACTGGCCCTATCCACCCCCAGCACAGTACTTCCAGTGACTGTTGCTGGTGTGTGTCCTATGTTTCTTTTTAGAATGTGAGCCCTTTGGGGACAGGGAGCCATCTTATTTGTTTTATTTCTCTTTGTAAACCGCCCTGAGCCATTTTTGGAATGGCGGTATAGAAATCGAATTAATAAATAATAAATAATAATAATATATGTATCTTAGATATCTGCTGAAAATTCTGAGAATCTTGGCTTTCATGATCAGTTATTAGCGCTAGTCCCTTACTGGTAGTGAAGAAAAGCTTGAAAAGGATTTCTGTCTAAGAAGATGGAAAATTGCTGGTTTTAATAGAAGCAAAGAATGCCCCAAAATAACTGTTGTGTATTCTGGGACAACGGAAACAGAGCTTTATTTGGGAGATGGAGAATACATTTTCATGTGGAATACAGCAGCAAAGCCCAACGGAAAATCGGTGGCCTCATGGCCAGCTGGATCAACCAAAGGAACTAGCTCTTGGTGACTACAGAGGTTGAGGGTTTGACACACCTCTTGAGAGAAATGTTGTGTCCTGGGAAAGACATTTATTTATTTATTCATTAATCAAATTTGTACACCGCCCCAAACTTTCATCTCTGGGCGGTTAACAATAGCATAAAACAAGTTAAAATATATACAAAAACTTAAAACAATTTAACAATTTAAAAATCACCCACAATTTAAACCTTAAAATTTTAAAGAACTGAAAAGGCTTGGGTGAAGAAGTGAGTTTTCAAATGCTTTCTAAAAATTGTCAGAGATGGGGAGGATCGTATCTCAGTAAGGAGTGCATTCCACAGTCTTGGGGCAGCAGCCGAGAAAGCCTTTCCCCGTGTGGTCACCGAGCTGGCGGCAACTGGAGACAGATCTCTCCGGACGACCTCAATGGGCATTGGGGCTCATAATAAAGAAGATGTTCTCTTAGATACCCAGGGCCTAAGCCATTTAGAGCTTTATAAGTTATGACTAGCACTTTGTATTTTGCCCAGAAACCTATTGGCAGCCAGTGTAGCTCCATCAGCAGAGGAGTAATGTGGTCTCTCCGAGATGACCCAGAGACCAACCTGGCCACTGCATTCTGTACCAACTGAAGCTTCCAGACTATGTACAAAGGCAGCCCCACATAGAGCGCATTGCAGAAGTCAAGTCTGGAGGTTACCAACATATGTAACACCGTTTTGAGGTTGTTTATGGCAGGGGTCCTCAAACATGGGTACCTAAATGTTGTTGGATTACAACTCCCATCATTCCCAGTCACACTGTCCAAAGCCACTGTGGCTGGGAATGATAGGAGTTGTGGTCCAACAACATCTGCGGACCCAATGATTTATGGGTGTCTTGTTCCTACCTCCCCACAGCTCCCCTCCATGCTCTGGCTCTCAGCCACCTCCCCTTCACCTCCCGCAGCCTAAAATAATTCATCTTCACCTTGATGGTGGGAAGGGAGGTAAGAAAGAAAACTACAATGGACCTCCCTGCCTGTTTATCATAGCCCCCACCAATCCATGGGGATGGAAGGAAAAAGAAAAAATTGTTCCCACTTTAAATCTACTCATAGGAACATAGGAAGCTACCATATACTGGTTTAGACCATTGGTCTATCTAGCTCCATATTGTCTTCACAGACTGGCAGCAGCTTCTCCAAGGTTGCAGGCAGGAGCCTCTTCAGCCCTATCTTGAAGAAGCCAGAGAGGGAACTTGGAACCTTCTGTTCTTCCCAGAGCAGCTCCATCCCCTGAGGGGGAATATCTTACAGTGCTCACACTTCTAGTCTCCCTTTCATTGGCAACCAGGGCAGACCCTGTTTAGCTAAGGCAACAAGTCATGCTTGCTACCACAAGACCAGCTTCCCCTTAGCAGGGAAAGGTAGAGGATGGCTGTTTCCTGAAATGTGTGGGCTGTCTGAAGAGGTGGTCATAGGCCCAGTGTCAGCAGTCAACATGGTTGGGAAACTGCCAATGCCCACAAACTGCCAAGGGGTCCCTCAGTAACCAGAGATGCCATGGAGAGGATGAGCACAAGGCAGCTGCTGCTCCCTAGTGAGACACCTGGCACCCCCTCATTGGAAAATCACTGGGGCGGCATTTTCATGAGCAAGGTGAGCAGGTTATCTCAGGGGGCAGATTCCTGGAGCACCAGCAGGGTAATAAGATGCTCCCCACCACTGCCCGTGGAACCACTCTTTGGGATTGCTCTGACTCTTGCCAGCCTTCAAAGGAGCACCTCTCCTCATATTCCTTGCAAAACTAGCAAGAAGCATGAGAGGCGCAGAGGAGGCTGCAGGCAATCTTCCCTCTACCCCATGCAGCTTTCAAAGTTTCCAAGGGTCACTTTGGAAAGGGGGTTGGCCCCCATCAGGAATGCAGAGCAGGGCAGCATTCAGAGCTCTGACTCAGGCACCACCATACCTTGGGTCACCCCATCCCCTTAGGTCCCTGAGATAATGTAGGGAGTGATGGGGTGATCTTCACTGGAACGGCTGCGTGCTTTATCCATATTTGGCCTCCTGCAGAAGGGAGATTGAAGAGGCTGCTACAGAAGCAGCACGAGTGGGGGAAGAGCACCTCTGGAAGTGGGGCCAGCATGCCTCTCACCTGGAACCCTCCAAAATGTGGAAGCAACCCTGCTTCCCTTTATGCCTTCCCTACCCTCACACAGGCTCAAGGGACTGGGTGCATGGCTGAATAAGTTCCTCCCCATGGATCTGATGGCCGACACGGACGCATTTTTATTTTCAGTTGGCTTTGCAGCAGAATTTATTTTACCAACTGCATCTGCGGCGTATTGACTCCTCCGGATCACTCTGCCACGCCCAATTAATATTAATTTTGGTTTCTAAAGCACTTCAAGATTTTGCACACAAAGCCGGAGAGGTAAATTAAAATGCCAGCTTGGTTAACCAGCAAGAAAAGCTGCTCTGCAGTTTTCCAAACGTGGAATAATTACTAAAATTGTGTGGAGTCCAAGTGCGGGGTGGGGGGTCCTATAAGATTCAAGTACAGCTTTCATTTATGTGAAAAACTAGCCCAGTATAACACCACACCAAGCATATACATGATAATGGGAAAGAAGTCAGAGCTGGAGTTCTTTCATTTATAGGTGACGTTCTGAGTCTCTCTCTCTCTCTCTCTCTCTTGTTGCTAGCTGGCAATTACATTTCTAAATTTATTCCAAAACTAACAACATATTTATAGCTTGCTGGAAATACACAGAATAAGTCACACTTTCAAGCTTCCTGAAATGAAGTGGCTTAATATTTCGTAACCAAGCACTTGCTAATTTTCCATTAGACGGCTATACCAGATACCTAGCTACACCTAGCTATTTATGCTGCTACCAATAGTGAAGAAATTATCTCGCCGGACTTTCATTGACAACAATCTCATTCTCATTTTATTACTGTGCAATTTGAAGGCACATAATTACTGTAATTATCGTATTTAGACAAGAAGCTCTCCCAAGGCTGAAGTATTGTACTTTGCTGATGGAAGAATGTAGAGCTACTGATGAACGATGGGAATCTTGTAGAATTTCCTTGTTTGTTTGTTTAACCATTGCTTCAGAGTGACAGTGTTACCTTACGCCTTTTTATTCTTTTCTGGTTGACTGATGTGTGTGTGTATTTGTGTATCCCAGCGTTACCAGCCCTATTCACACGTTATTTTCAGTGCATTTACAATCTGTTCACATATGCATAAAGCAGTACACTTTGAATCTGCACCCTGCATTTGAAGGGGCCTGTACCCAGATTCACTTTTAAAATGAATGCATGTATTAACATTCACACAAAAACATGTACATGTGTACAGACACCTGTACACAGGAACAGCATAATGTTTGAACAGGGCTACTGTTAGTGCATTTGAAGGGGTGGGGCTGCTGATTTAGTGCTCAAACACTCCCACTGAATTCTATGAACATAAGAACAGCCCTGCTGGATCAGGCCCTAGGCCCATCTAGTCCAGTATCCTGCTTCACACGGTGACCCACCAGATGCCTCTGGGAAGCCCAAAGACAAGAGCTGAGGACATGCCCTCTCTCTTACTGCTACTCCCCTGCAACTGGTATTTAGAGGCATCTTGCCTCTAAGGCTGGAGATGGCCAATAGACTAGTAGCCATTGACAGATCTGTCCTCCATGAATGTATCATAGGAACACAGGAAGCTGACATATACTGAGTCAGACCATTGGTCCATCTTGCTCAGTATTGTCTACAAAGATTGGCAGCGGCTTCTCCAAGGTTGGAGACAGGAATCTCTCTCAGCCCCATCTTGGAGAAGCCAGGGAGGGAACTTGGGAGCCTAGATGCATTTCCCAGAGTGGCTCCATCCCCTAAGGGGAATATCTTACAGTGCTCACACTTCTAGGCTCCTTTTCATATGCAACCAGGGTGAACCCTGTTTAGCTAAGCGGACAGGTCATGCTTGCTACCACAAGACCAGATCTCCACTCTAAACCCCTCTAAAAGCCATCCAGGGTGTTAGCTGTCACAACATTTTGTGGCAGAGAATTCCATAGGTTGATTATGCACTGTGGAAAAAAGTGCTTCCTTTTGTCAGTCCTGGATTTCTTGGCAACCCCCCAGGGGTTGCAGGGGAGCAACAGCAGGAGAGAGGGCATGCCGTCACCTCTTGCCTGTGAGCTCCCCAGAGGCATCTGGTGGGCCACTGTGTGAAACAGGATGCTGGACTAGATGGGCCTGGGGCCTGATCCAGAGGGGCTGTTCTTATGTTGTAGCCTTGTACTCCAGGCCCCTAATCATCCTGGTTGCCCCCTTCTGCACCTTCTCCAGTTCTACAATGTCCTTTTTGAGGTATTGTGACCAGAACTGAATGCAGTACTCCAAATGTGGCCGCACCATAGTTTTGCATAAGGGCATTATAATATTAGCAGTTTTATTTTCAAACCCCTTCCTAATGATTCCAAGCATGGAATGAGCCTTTTTCACAGCTGCCACACATTGGATCAACACTTTCAATGAGCTGTCCACCACAACCTGAAGATCCCTCTCCTGGTCAGTCACCGACAGCTCCAACCCCATCAGCGCATATGTGAAGTTGGGTTTTTTTTACCCCAATATGCATCACTTTACACTAGTTAACACTGAACCTTATTTGCAATCTTGTTGCCTACTCACCCAGTTTGTAGAGATCCTTTTGGAGCTCCCTGCAATCTCTTTTGGATTTCTCTACCCGAAATAGTTCGGTATCATCTGCAAATTTGGCCACCTCGCAGCTTACCCCAACTTCTAGATCATTTATGAACAAGTTAAAGAGCACCGGTCCCAGTACAGATCTTAAGGAGGACATTGTAGAACTGGAAGAGGTGCAGAAGATGGCAACCAAGATGATCAGGGGTCTAGAGTACCTTCCTTAGGAGGCAAGGCTACAACTCCGGGGGCTTTTTAGTTTAGAAAAAAAGACGACTGAAAGGAGACATGATAGAGATCTATAAAATCATGCACGGTGTGGAGAAAACTGACAGAGAGAAATTTTTCTCCCTCTCACGTAACACTAGAGCCAGGACTCATCCCATGAAACTGATTGCCAAGAATTTTAGGACTGACAAAAGGAAGCACTTTTTTACACAATGCATAATCAACCTATGGAATTCTGTGCCACAAAATGTGGTGACAGCCAACACCCTGCGTGGTTTTAAGAGGGGTTTAGATACATTCATTAAGGACAGGTCTTTCAATGGCTACTACTCTGAGGGCTATAGATCACCTCCAGCCTCAGAGGCAAGATGCCTCTTAATACCAGTTGCAGGGAAATAGTAGTAGGAGAGGGGATATGCCCTCATCTCTTGCCTGTGGGCTTCCCAGAGGGGCCCTGTGCAAAACAGAATGCTGGACTAGATAGACCCTGGACCTGATCAAGGAGGCCTGGATTTATGTTTTTATGGGCCGTAGCTCAGTGGCGGAGTATCTGCTTTGCATATAGAAGGTCCCAAGTTCACTCTCCACATCTCCAGGTAGAGCTGGGAGAGCCACTGCCAGTCAATGTCGACAATACTGAGCTAGGTGGACCAATGGTCTGACTCAGTAAAAGGGAACTTCCTTTGTTCTTTGCTGGGAAGCCTTGCTGCAGAGCAGATTCCTGTGATGAACAAACGTTTGGACTAGAGGATCTACAACGTCCCTTCCAACTCTAAAATTCTATGATCCCAACTGGTGGTATTCAAGAAGTTGCTGAACTACAACTCCCACCATCCCTAGCCACAATAAACTGTAGCTAGGAATGATGTGAGTTGTAGTTCAGCTCAATAAATTAATTCTATGTAGTGCAATCCGGAGTAGCCATATGACTATTTGCACATGCACTCTTTAAGGGTATTCACATTACCAGGAGGAAGGGACAGCGGGCAGGCGGAAGGTGACACTAAAATGACCTTCCTCCCAGATGATCCCTCTGCATTGGTGGGAAGTGAAGACTGTGCTCCCACATGATCCACACTGCTGCATGCAGCAAGGATATCCGGAGGCCGGGACGATGCATCCCAGCCTCCATGTATCCCACAATGCATTGTGCAATGGATTGCAAGCAGCCTGAGCACACACACGATGCTGGTGCCGGGCTTAAGGATGCGCTCGCACCCTTAACCTGCCAGGCTTAAAAGTGGGGTTAGGCAGGCGGGCAGCACTGAGATCCGCGTGGATCCCGGCACTGCACACGAGCAGCCTAACCGAGGCCTGGGTTAGGCTGCTCGTGCGGACTGCCTTTCCCCCCTTTTGGCACACACCCCTCTTTGTCTAGCAGAACCCTACCCACAGTCTGCTTCTCAAAATGACTCTGGGTTTTAATTGCAGTTTGGGGTGCTGGGAATAGTGACAGAGCTGCCTATAGAAAAACATCTGCTATGGCACATGAACTATCCCCCCACCGCCGAGTTATTCAGGAATTCCCCAGGGGTAAATGGTGAAAGGAAAATGCCCACCCACCCACCCTCCCAAAACAAATAAATGGATAGTGCATAGGGCCCTGTGAATCACTGCCAATAGCTACCATAGGGAGACTATTCCAGAATTTGGCATGTCCAATAAATTAATATCTCCTGATCAATTTTTCCAATTATACAAAAGCACATACTTCACATAATTAAAGGTGGCATCCATTAATCAAGCCGTTGGCGCAATTAACTAAATAATTCATTCAGCACAAAATTAAAAGGTATATTTTAATAGCACCTGACCCTCTTGAACAGAGCGTCCTGTGAGTGCCTTCCTTCAAAGAAGGTCTGCACATTTTCTGATTGAAGCTCCCCAAATGGTTTAGGATCCATCAGTGGCTTTTAGATACCTTTCAAACGATCCTACAAGACTGCTAATTTTGGGAAGACAGGGGAAGAGACGCCATAGCACCAGAGTCCAAAAGATGCCAGGGTAGATATATTCTCTTCCAGGTTAAAAATAAATAAATAGCTCCCTTAAGTACATCCCAAACCAAAATAAACATTCCTTTGTCAGAGGTCCTTAGCGTTTAAAGAAGTGCATTGAGTTAGGCAATGCATTTCAAATGATCATCCAACACGATCAAATATTTAATATTAACAATTAAAAAATTATTATCCTATAAATAAATGATTTGTCTGCATAAGCCAGTCAGGAGAATATGAGGTCTGCGTTAAGTATCCTCAAGGTTTTATCACCTGTATCGTGATCCTGTAATATTTATTTCAACCTGTTAATTATTCAGTCAAATCAATTAAAAGCAAGACAATTAATCAACCCCAAGCACTTGGCAACCATATATTTCCCTTCCCTGCAGTTTGCCTCCTCCAATTTTACTTGATATTGCCAGCAGTCATCCACTGCTGCCTGCAGGGCCACCTGGTGGAGAAAACATTGATGGAAGCAGCAGGCTCTCGCTGGGAGAATTTACGAAAACCTGAGCCCTTAAAGAACTGGCAGATGCTTTCTGCTGCTGAAGATAATCAGCATTTTGCAAGCCGTGGCTTCTCCCACCCACTTCATACTGCTGTGACTGGAGGGTACATATTAACAAGACTGAAACGTTAAAACACGGGAGGGGGTGGGGAACAACCCTTGCCATTGTGACATCAGGAACAACAACAACAAAGCAGAGGGCCAGCAAAACAAGCTTTCTGAGAAAGCGATGTAGGCTGCAATCCTGCGTGCCTTTACTGAGGAGCCCGTCCTACGTTATACTCCGTGAGGCTGATTCCCAAATAAATATGCAAGAGGATCAGGCTGCATGGTGCTATCACAGCCATGAGGAGAGGAAAACTGATTATTCTGTTTGGGGAAACCAGTTTGCACACACTTGCCATTCATGGCGAGGCTGCCGTGGGACTCTTTCTTCCCCTCCTTTGCTGTGAAAGCAGCATTTCAGGGGCCCCTCGCAAAGTCTGAGTGCAGCTCTGTAATTTTGCAGATGCTCGGGGTTTCTCCCCACCCCCCATCCCCGCCGCCACCCTCCTCCCGTCTCCTCCTCTCTTTTAACCGCACTCGAGTGCTGTCAATGCGGCACCTCATGCATTATGTAAGAAGCACTGCACCAGCTTGGCTTACCCAGTGCAGAGGCCCGATGCAGACCTTGGCGGCCAGGAGAGGGATGGTGGGATCCTCAGGACGAAGCTTTGCACATTCTCTGAGCACCGAGACGGCGTGTGCAGACTGGGCAAGGGGAAGAGCGGGGGGGGGGAAACGGGTGGTTAGACAATGCAGCTATAAAAAGTCAGCAGGTGATTTATGCCCCCCTCTCCCAAAACACCTCCCCCAATTACTGTTATTAGGCCGCTTTCTGGCCAAAAAAGGCCTCCAAGATGGTGTCCCACACGGGATTAAAAACAGCACAATCAAAATACAATCAGAAATGCCTATTAAAACAAAACCAGCAAATGCACAGGATCCACCTGTCTACCAGGGTTGGGGACAGTCCCTATTTGATGGAATCTGTCTCCAGTAAATCACTGTGCCTATTTAGTCCCTGTTTTTGCCTCTTGGGGATGTCGTCTTCAATTGCTTTTCATGTGAGCTGCCAGAATTGTCATCCTTTGGCATTCAGCTCCCTCCCCAGAGTTCCTAGAAATTAAGTATCGGAGTGAGTGGGTGGATGCATCGTGCCTCTAATGCACCTGCATGTAAATGGCTGCACAATTCTAAGGTACAATGTGGTGCACGGCCAATAGTGGGCAGAATCCAGTCTTCAGCAGTGTGGAATAGTGGTTGGGGGACTTGGGCAGGGATCCTTGGCATGGGAACGCGTGGCTACAAGCGCATCCCTATCTTCATCTGCAAAATGTTGGAGGGCTTGGCTCATCAGATTTGGAAATCTGGAACAATCTGCTCTGCAGGCACTTCACCACCTGTTTTCTCTGTGCCATGCCTGCAGTCGGAAGTGTATGCTACATTCCCAAGGTTGTGTGGCCACGCCCCCTACATATTGTGCGCCATGCCTCCTGGGTTGTGTGGCCACGCCCCCTACACATCGTGAGTCATGCCTTCTGGGTTGTGTGGCCATGCCCCTACACATCGTGCGCCATGTTGCCTGGGTTGCGTGGCCACACCCCTTACACATTCACAGGCATGTCCTTGTTTTTATCAGTGAAATGGATGGTAAGCAAACCATCGCAGCAGTACAGAACCAAAGAAACAGTGTTATGACAACCACCCAACAAGTGGCTCTGTGGTGCTTAACTAGGGGCTCAGTCCAGCCCAAAGCCACACAGCCAAACTTAGGAGCTTGCCTCTCCCCTCTCCCAAACCCAAAACTGTTGGGGCCTGCTGTAGTTACTGAGAAGTAAAGAGCAGCCACTCTGCACCTGCTCAGAGACAATCTCCTCTTTAAGATTACTTTCATGTTCTATATCTGAGACCTGGCATCAGAAATATTTTTATTTATTTATTTATTTAACATATTTGTATATGGCCCAAAACGCAAGTCTCTCTGAGTGGTTTACAACAATACAACAACAAATAAAAAGGTTAAAACATTACAACAATTTAAAATTTAAACAACATTAAAACTATTTAAAACCATCAAACTATTAAAACAGTATTTAATTAATAGACTGGGTCTTTGAGCTGGTGGCAACTGCAGTTGAACCTCTCCTGATGAATGCAGTGGGCGGTGGGGCTCATAGTGAAGAAGACGTTCTCTTAAATACCCAGGGCCTAAGCTGTAGGTTCTAACCAAGACCTTGTATTTTGCCCAGAAACTTATTGGCAGCCAGTATAGTTCTCTCGATGATGGTGGGATATGGTCTCTCCGAGATGACCCAGAGACCAACCTGGCTGCCGCATGCTGGACCAGCTGTAGTTTCCGGACTATGTACAAAAGCAGCCCCACATAGAACACACTGCAGTAGTCAAATCTGGAGGTGACCAGCAGATGTACTACTGTTCTGAGGTCATTTATCTCAAGAAACAGACACAGCTGGCATATCAACCAAAGCTGACAAAAAGCACCTCTGGGCCACTGCCTCAACCTGGGACACCAGGGAGAGGTTTGTGTCCAGAAGCACCTCCAGACTGCGTACCTGTTCCTTCTGGGGAAGTGTGACCCCATCCAGAACTGGCAGATCAAAATAATCTCCCAAGTTCCAACCCCGCACAATGAGTACCTCCGTCTTATCTGGATTTAGTCTCAGTCTGTTATCCCTCATCCAGCCCATCACCACCCCCAGGCAGGCATTTAGGGAGGTTATGCCTTCTCCTGATGATGTTGACACTGAGAAAAAGATTTGAGTAACATCAGCACACTGATAACAGCCTGCACCAAATCTCCTGATGATCTCTCCCAACGGTTTCATGTAGATGTTAAAAAACATTGGAGACAATATGGAGCCCTGAGGGACACCATAGCAAAGTTCAGATTTTGAAGAACAGTCTCCAAGGCACACCATCTGGAATCTGCCCGAGAGATAGGAGTGGAACCACAGCAAAGCAGTGCCTCCAGCCACAAACCCCATTAGTCGGATATGATGGTCAATAGTATCAAAAGCTGCCAAGCAGTCCAAAAAGACCAACAGAGTCACACTTTTGTCAATTCCCAGTTGTAGATCATCCATCAGGCCGACCAAGGCAGTCTCTACTCCATAGCCCATCCAAAAGCCAGTCTTAAATGCGTCTAGATAATCAGTTTCATCCAAGACTGCCTGGAGCTGGGAGGGCACCACCCTCTCAATTACCTTGCCCAACCACGAAAGGTTGGGAGACAGGCCTATAGTTGTTTAACTTTGATGGATCAAACACAGGCTCTTCAAAAGAGATCTTATAATTAGGGATGTGCGAACAGGTTTGAAGTTGAACCACTTCGGTTTGAGGCTTGATGTCAAACTGAAACATACACGCACACACACTGTTCAGCTCGACATCGGACCGGCCATTCGGACGAGTTTGCGATTTTTTTTTTTAATGTATTTTATTTTTGTACATACCTCCTCTAGGGGGCTTCTTCAAGGCCATGAAGGGGCCTGCAGAGGTCACCCCTTCCCCCGTTGGCCTCCATTATGCTTTAAATCACACAGTTCAGGCAGTCTTCGGCCCTTTCCCCCATCGCGGTGTCCATTTTGGAGACCGCCACATGTTCAAAATAGGCCTCTGCATGACCAGGTCATGATCCAGGCCAAAGAAGCCTTTATAATCTCTACAGGTGAAACTTGGAAAATTAGAATATCGTGCAAAAGTCCATTAATTTCAGTAATGAAAATTAAAAGGTGAAACTGATATATGAGACAGACGCATTACATGCAAAGCGAGATAAGTCAAGCCTTAATTTGTTATAATTGTGATAATCATGGCGTACAGCTCATGAAAACCCCAAATCCACAATCCCAGAAAATTAGAATATTACATGGAACCAAGAAGACAAGGATTGTAGAATAGAACAATATCGGACCTCTGAAAAGTATAAGCATGCATATGTATTCAGTACTTGGTCTGGGCCCCTTTTGCAGCAATTACTGCCTCAATGCGGCGTGGCATGGATGCTATCAGCCTGTGGCACTGATGAGGTGTTATTGAAGACCAGGATGCTTCATTAGCGGCCTTCAGCTCTTCTGCATTGTTTGGTCTCATGTCTCTCATCCTTCTCTTGGCAATGCCCCATAGATTCTCTATGGGGTCAGGTCAGGCGAGTTTGCTGGCCAATCAAGCACAGTACACTGTATACTTTTCAGAGGTCTGATACTGTTCTATTCTTCAATCCTTGTCTTCTTGGTTCCATGTAATATTCTAATTTTCTGGGATTGTGGATTTGGGGTTTTCATGAGCTGTACGCCATGATCATCACAATTATAACAAATTAAGGCTTGACTTATCTTGCTTTGCATATAATGCATCTGTCTCATATATCAGTTTCACCTTTTAATTTGCATTACTGAAATTAATGGACTTTTGCACGATATTCTAATTTTCCGAGTTTCACCTGTACTAGGCCTTCTACAACAACCTCCCTGCCAGATAGTATAAGCCATGTCAGGCAAGGGTTAAGAGAACAGCGGTAGGTCGCACCACTTCAAGCACCTTGTCCGCATCCTCAGGAGTCACAAACTGGAACTGATCCAGCCTGGCCACGTAAGAGTCGTCGATGGACACCTTCATTTCAGAAACTGCAGTAATTGTGTGGACTAAAATCAAGTCGGCCGAAATACAAGAGATTTTATCCACAATATTGTTAGTCGCTTCCCTGTGCAGCAAAACATTCCAAGGATAACAATTAGTTTTCTTTTGGTTACGGGGCTACTGGAGACTTGTGACATTTATGCGATATGCATATATGTGTTGCATGGAGGACCAAGGCAGGCAAGTGCATACATGCATGTGCGCACACACACACACAGGCTGTCAATCCTCCAAGCTTCGACTCGAGTCTCTAGGCATCATCATCAATCTCCAGATGACTATTAAATGAAACCCTGGATATTTTAATGGCTGGATTTTATGAAAAATATATATTTAGGTTTTTTAATCCCACTTTTCTTTTAAAGAAGTCAAGGCAGCATACAGAGTCCATCCTATATTATATCTGCACAACCCTGTGAGGAAGTTTGGGCTGAGAGAGAATAGCTGGCTTCGTGGCTGAGTAGGGATCTGAACCTGGATCTTCCCAGTCCTAGTCTAACCACTATGCCACAGTGGTATATAAGTGGGGGAAACATCTCCAGGAATTGCTTAGGAACATAGGATCTGTCCAGTGGTGCTTGTTGCTGGTGCATAGGAATATAGGAAGCTGCCTTATACTGAATCAGACCATAGGTCCATCTAGCTCAGTATTGTCTACACAGACTGGCAGCGGCTTCTCCAAGGTTGCAGGCAGGAATCTCTCTCAGCCCTATCTTGGAGAAGCCAGGGAGGGAACTTGGAACCTTCTGCTCTTCCCAGAGCGGCTCCATCCCCTGAGGGGAATATCTTGCAGTGCTCACACATCAAGTCTCCCATTCATATGCAGCCAGGGCAGACCCTGCTTAGCTAATGGGACAAGGCATGCTTGCTACCACAAGACCAGCTCTCCTCTCTTCAGTCAGAGTTCTAACACACACTCACACCGAGGATCCTGAAGGGGCGGGTAGGCAGGAGCACACACGAAGCAGGTGGAAGGGAATGTTCTGGATCAAAACGTGCAGATCTACATTCTTAACTTCTCCTGAACAGGATCCAGGCTATGTTAACCATGACTACCCATCTCATTGATTTCAATGATGACAGATTAGTCGGGATCCTGCCAGAATTTTCCCCCACACAGGGCAAACAACAGTTGGTAAGGGTGGGATTTTATTTATTTATTTGATTGATTTATATACCACCTTTCCGAAAATGGCTCAGGGTGGTTTACAACAAACGGTTTACTCCAGGCAGATTTTGCCTGGAGAAATGACACAGAGGAAAGGGTTGAAACCTCTTGCCCTGCTGCAGCAAGTAAAACCACACACTTCCACAGCTGCATGTCAGGTTCTTAAAATTTTAGCTTTATTAAAAAAAACCCAAAACCCAGTCACTGATTTCTTCATAATGTGCAGTTTGGCCTTAAGCCACATGCTGCAGGAAAAGGCTAAAACAAGAAACCACATTTGCTAGCTAATCCATTTTGGATGAAAATCACTAAAACAAAGCCATATTCATATATACCCATTCCCAAAGGAAACTGTTGTAGGAACAAAGGTCAACCCCTGCTCCAGCCTCATATCTCTAACTGATTAATTGAATTTATACATAATCATTGCATATATTATTTTAATCAGTTGGCAATAGGGCTTTAATATCCTGTATGAGCTTTCTTTTCTTGTGTGCGTTTTTAATACAAGCTTTTAAAGATGAGTTTTACACTTTGTGTTTGCAATTTTAAAAACTCTAAAAACCTCTAGGAATGATGGGAGTTGTGGTCCAACAACATCTGAGGACCCCAATGAGAACCCCTGCCTTACGGCACTGGCATAATCTTATTTCATTGTGGCTGGGGACAACGGGAGTTCTTCCATCACTGGGTGAAGCCACAGTTGTCAAATAACTGAGCACCACACAGTTATTAAAAGCACAGGAGCCCTGTTCAAACTCATCACTGGCAACCCCAACATAGGCACAAAGGAGTAAGTGGATAACAATGTAAACAAAATGTGTTTAGTGTGGAGAATCAGAAGTTCTTGTGGGGTGGGAAGGAATCATTAGATCTGCAAAAAGGTTATGTTACCACTGAGTCGCCCCTGAGGTGAAATTTCAAGAAGATATTTAAGCTTCTCACCAGTGGAACCTCTAATTTTCTTAATCTCTGTGTGGAATGAGTTTTGTTCTGAGCGGCAGTATCAAGGCAGTGTGTGCGCACCTGCATTCAGAATGGGGCCTTTCTGATTCAATCTGAGTGGGATCTAAAATGAACTGAGCGGACATCCAAAAACTCGTGAGCACGAACACGTGTGCACACCTTAGAGGGAACAGTGCTTCCTACCATAGAGAAACACCTAAGAAAGATCAAAGCAAAGCAAACATTTTTTGTCGATTGTACTATATATTGTTATACTGTAAATTAGGGGTGTGCAATTCGGGTTTTCAGGTGATTCGGCTCGGACCCGAACCGAATCACCCCTGTTCTGTTTTGTGCCCGAATCTGGGTCACCCGAATCACCCTTGATTCGGTTCGGATTTGGATTTAATCCGAATCCGAATCGATTCGGGGGGGCAAAAAGGGGCCCAGGGGCAAAATTTTGGGGTGGGGTGGTAGTGCCCGATGGGTAGAGATAGAATGAGAATTCACACCTCAGAAAAAACTTCTGAGGTGTGAATTCTCATTCTATCATAGCAAATGAGATTTTTTTCAATTAAACAACTCTCATGACCCCACTTTCACTTTTTCACACTTTCCTTTACTATAAATAATATGAGGAAGTAATCAATTTAGCACACTTCACCTTATGAAGACAAACCTCATAAAAATAAATTCACCAAAATTCACCCCCTGCCCAATCACTCTTAAATTGGGCATGGGTGGTAGCCTCCACCCATTAGACACTATCTACCAGCCCACCCCACTCCTTTGGGGCAGATCCACTTTCTGCCCCCAATCTGCCCCAAAGACACCCAAACTTCAAAAATTCTCAAAAAATCAGCCCTCTGCCCAATCCCCCTGAAATTGGGGTGGTAGCCTCCACCCATGAGGCACTACCACCCCACCCCACTATTTTGGGGCAGATCCACTTTCTGCCCCCAAACTGCCCCAAAGTCACTAAAACTTCAAAAATTCTCAAAAAATCACCCCTTTGTCCAAACCCCCTGAAATTGGGGTGGTAGCCTCCACCCATTAGGCACTACCACCCCACCCCACTATTCTGCCCCAGGCCCCACTTTCTGCCCCAATATGCCCCAATCTGCCCCAAAGACATGAAAATTTCAGAAATTTACCAAAAATCAGCCCTTTGCCCGATCCCCCTGAAATTGGGGTGGTAGCCTGCACCCATTAGGCACTAACCCCACCCCACTCCTTTTGCCCAGATCCCATGCTATGCCCCCGAACTGCCCCAAAGTCACTAAAACTTTAAAAATTCACCAAAAATCAACCATGAACCGAATCACCCGAATTTTTCGGGTCCGAAATTCGGGTGATTCGGCTCGTGCCCGAAAAATATCGGGGGACATCGGGGGTGATTCGGTTCAGCCCCGAATCACCCGAAATTGTTCGTTTCGGGCACAGATCGTTCTGTGCCCGAAATTTTTTGCACATCCCTACTGTAAATGGTATTTTGTAAGAAAGTACTGGCAGAATCATTATTGCAGGAGGCTACTACTATTTATTGGGTTGTATTTTTATCTGATCAATGACTGAAATAAAGATTCCATCCCATTCCAAACATTTTGAATTATAGCAATGGTCAAACTAGAAGACATGCCTACCTTATGACTGCAGCCTGGGTGTGATTTTTGTAATGCAAATCACATGTCGTGGTAATCCAGATTGTGGTCATAGTGGGGGGGGGGAGGGAGATGTCTTTAACCCTTTCTCTCATTCGGGTCCTGAACTGGATCCCACCTCCCACAGTGATTCAGTGATTCACCTCAAGCAAACAGGCTGGCCAAATCACACAATTAGGTCTTTTGTCTAGCTTGGTTCTGAGACTAGAGCAGGCCTGTTCAACTTCAGCCCTCCTGCGGAAGTTGGCATACTATTCCCATAATCCCTGGCTATTGGCCACTGTGGCTGGGGATTATGGGAGCTGTAGTCCAAAATCAGCTGAGGGGCCCAAGTTGAGCAGGCCTGGACTAGAGGCACCTCTCAGTGGCAACAGTGGTTCAGCGATGTAGCTACAATTGAACAAGGAGCGACAAATGGCCCTGGGCTCCTGAGGGAGCAGGGCCTGCAGGCTGGGTGACAGCTTGCTCTTTGCTGTCTCCCTCATGCCGCTCTGAAGAAGAAAAGAATGTGGGGTGGTTAGGGGCCTATTTCACTTTTTGTCCCTACACCCAGGGCGGGGTGGGGGCGGTGTCCATGCATCCCTACAAAAAAAGTCTGGCCATCTGGCATCATTAGTTCAATGAGTCTCCCTGGGACCAAAAGAAGAGAGGGGAGCAAGAAGGCAGAGCAATGGCAAGAATCCTTTTAATTGATGCTCTTGAGCATGTAGCATTGGCATAACATTGGATGAAATGATGGATTCATAATCGAAACAGAGCACACTTAATCAAACAAGGCAATCTTAAATCCCCTGGCAGTGAAGTATTTAGTATCTCTAAAAAAGTATCTCTTTATTTAGCAGGGGGAAAGTAACTGGCCCTATCCACCCCCAGCACAGTACCTCCAGTGACTGTGATAGGGTCAGTGACTGTTGCTGGTGTCTCTCTTATGTTTCTTTTTAGATTGTGAGCCCTTTGGGGACAGGGATCCATCTCATTTATTTATTATTTCTCAGTGTAAACTGCCCTGAGCCATTTTTGGAAGGGCAGTATAGAAATTGAATAAGTAGCCACTCCTTCCACCCATCCTTAGTCACACCTGAGGCGACCACCTCCTCCTGCCTCATAGAAAAGCCACCGCTGCATGGAGCACACCTCCAGGGCTCTAACAGACAGTGAAGGGCACAGGTCTAAAAATAAGGCCTATGGAAATTCTTAATATTTCCCAGCAATTGTCAGAGCAGACAAGCCAAATGTCACTGTGATAGGTAGTATGTGCGTAAGAGGAAGTTCCTATATGTTGCCGAGCATGGGGGAAGGGTTTACAAGGCGCACTCACACGTACTATGTGGTCCCTCTGAGCCAATCTGAAACTTGCTCCCACTGCAACTTTGTCCCCAAGAACAGCATTTGACTTTCTACTAGGGATGTGTGAGCCGGCTCACATCAAGCCAGCCTCGACATCAAGCCGGCCCGATTCAGCTGGTCAGAGTTCGAACCGGACTGCCCCCCAGTGTGCTGAACCGACTTGCAGGCCAGCTCGGGTGGGGGAGGGATACTTGTAAAGGGGAATCCAGCTAGGGGATTCCTTAAGCTAAAAAGGCAGTCTTGTAACTTTAAAGCAGTGGGTGGGGGGCAGGTGAAATGCTTCCTTTTGCCTTTTAAAATGAAGCAGAGGTGGTGGCAGAGGCTAGGGAGGAGTCGGCCCGGGCCGACCAGACTCAGTCAAACCCAAGCCGAACCGGGCTAACGAGTTTCATGCACATCCATATGCATATTTCTACCATATGAGTGAAGGGCAGCCATTCACTTGAATGGCAGGCAGTAAAAGGGTACATTTGTGAACCCAATTACACAGGGTTTACGCTTACTCCCTGGTACTAATGACCACACTTTCTGAAGTAAGGAACAGCTTTAAACTGTTTCAGATTATACCCTATTTATTTTGTCCCAGGAAGTTCTTAGGACATACTGGAAACTAGGCCAGTCCTTATGCATAATCACACCCCTTCATCCACACAGGCTTCCTCCACCTGGGCTTCATTTTGTGGTGTGACACAAAGGTGTGGTAAAAACTTGGGATGGAAAGAGAGGGAAAGACATGTTTAAAATTATAGCTGAAAGTGGTGGATGAGGCTGGCCAGGAAGTGTCTGTAATTTCCCACTGGGCTTCTGAAATGTATTACTGGTAAATTTCAACATGAAGTTTACAACATGGAATCATAGGCTGGCATCCTGACTAAATTACTCAACAGAAACTCTACTGAAATTAACAGGACAGGTTTGCCATGAGTAAATTGCCCTGTTAATTTCATCGGGACTTCTGTTGAGTAATTTAGTCCTTTTAATTTCAATGGGACTTCCTCAAGTAAATTTAGTCAGGATGTCAGCCAGTATTCTAAGTGACGTCTGCCCAGCAAAGAATAGAGTGCAATAATTAGAGTGAGACACTATGCATCTGTTAGTGCAGCCTAAGATCACATTAGCATTTTTAGCAGCTGCATCACATTCCTGGCTCATGTTCAACTTGTTGTCTACTAAGACAAGAAGATCCTTTTCACATGTACCGCTGGCAGGCCATGTTTCTCCCATCCTGTACTTGTGCACTTGATCTTTCTTACCCAAATGCAAGACTTTACATTTGTCTGTGTTGATCTTCATGTGGTTGGCCTTGGCCCAATTTTTGAGCCTGTCCAGTCTGGTTTGAATCTTGATTCTGTCTTCTAAAGTGTTAGCTACCTGCCCCTCCTCCCAGCTATATGTTGACAACAAATATGATAAGAAACTCCTTACTCCATCCTCTAAGTCAATTTGTTTTTAATTGTTTTTATCATGTTGTGAACTGCCCTCAGCCGTATCGGAAGGGCGGTATATAAATCAAATAAATAAATAAATAAATAGTCATTTATGAAAACATTGAACAGGACAGGGCCAAGAACAGAGCCCTGTGGCATTCCACTCGATACCTACAAGATGACATAGAGCCATTAATGAGTACTTGTTGGGTATGGTGGTTCAAGCAACTGAGAATCCACCTAAAAGAAGCATCATCTAACCCACAACAACCAAAACATAAACTACTATTCAGTATTCCAAAAACCTTTGGTTTAAGATGCTTTACATTTTCATTTGTGCTATAAAAAGCATGGAAATTGCTAGTTAAGGTATCCACCATAACATCCACACCATATAATCTGTAAAGACTTTGTATAGTTGTATATTATTCTGGCTTTGGAAACGAGGCTCTATGGACCCACACTTTGGCTTGGTCTTTCAGGTGGACATTGGGGTGAGATGCAGCCAGGCAGAAATTCAACAGGTGCAGCTTCCCAAATCAGTTCCTAGAGATGCTCCTAAAGTATTTCTGCCTGGTGTATCTCAATACATACTGGCCAACATAATATGCAATGTAATGCCTGCATTGCCGATCAGCCAGTACTGTTGCATGCATGACAGGCAACCCCTGGTGGTGTCACACAAGGGGGCAGTTGTGTACTTAAAACTCTACACCCACAGTTACACAGAACTACATCCATTGGAAACAATGGATGTTGTGCTGAACAATTGCAGATGTGCAGTTTTTAGTAGTTGCATAACTGCCTGCTTCTTAACTCTGATAGAACAGCCAGATGGATCCATATATCTGTATGTATTGAGATGCATCAGGCAGAAATGCCAGTGTTGCATTGCACATCATGTCGGCCACTATATTTATATTGTACTAGAAGATGATAAGCACTGATTGACTGAAATGTTGGACACAACCCTAATCACTGCAAGTGCGTGAAAACAGGAAAGTCAACATTCACAATATGAAGTTCCCCTTAGAATAGGGTGGCTTTACCCGATTGCCGGAAAGTAAGCTGGTGGGAACCAGAGGTTTCCGGGCAGCACATGCTCCCAGTGTGAGCCACAAGTTGAGCACATTGTGTGTCGTCCAAACCTACAAACATCCAGTTCCCCAGTTACACTTCCCTCCAGCACCATTTTGGAATACAAACGTCGGGTTCCCAGAGGAAAGTGGAGATCGAGAACCATACATCGGTGGGTTTGGATGACACAGAAATGGGCAGAAGGAGCTGCTCACACCAGGAAGTTTTTCACACCCGGCTTTTAGTTCGCATCTCCTGAAGAATGGAGGGGATGCATTTATATATTGGCCAAATTTACCCCAAAGTCCCTGCAAGCTATCAGGGAGCACATAACACATAATTTGGGTTTTTTAATTGTGTGTTAGAGTGTAGCCCAATTTGTATCAGGGTTTTAAAAAATGAACTTTTTATGTCAGTTTTTTTCGGGGGGCAACTACTAACTCGCATTAAAGCCTCTCAGTAAACCCATGGTAAAGCCTGCTGTCTGGGGAAGCTCCAGGAGCATGCATGCACTGGGAACCTCTGGCTTTTGAAATTGCCCACAGAATCATCGTTCCAGCACAAAAGTAAGCCAAGCCCATACAGAAAATGTAGGTGTGTAAGACTTGTCTCTTTCAACCAACCTTGGATTGGGAAAGGTATAATCTGCTGCAGCAGCCACCAACAGAGCATTGTTTGGTTCAGACTACATACATGATAATGATGGAGGGAGATGAATCTTTCCACATGGTGCACTTGAACAATCTTCTGATTACATGAAGAGAGTTTCTGGTGGCAGCCAGTAATGTATCTATGTGTACAGATTTCCAGCTGTATTACTTCTCTCTCTCTCTAATATATGTGTACATGACCTTATTTAGCATGCGCATGCCTGAGAGAGAATGAATGATCATATTGCAACCTTATTAGAGCAATAATGGATTCGGCACTGTTTGTGTAGGGTATAAATAATCAGATAATTAAAATGTTGGTATTCCTTAGTCAGGCTGTGGGTAGAAAGTGCTTTGTTTGCAAGGTTCACTGCAAGATAGTAATAATTAGACTTATTACTGATGTGGCTTTAGAGTAGGGAAGCATTTCAATACAAGTTCCACACCTCTGAATACAAATCCCAGATTTAGCTGCCTCTGATCAATGGAGGGACGGAGTTATTTACTTTCTTTATCAGTGTATACCCCGCCTTTTGCCAGTGGCCCCAAGTGGTCTAAGAAATAAGCTTGAGACATAGCAAATGCATACTAAGATAAAACAACATTACACTGCAGGTCACATGAGCATGGTCAGCACTGCAGACTCCTAGGCATTGGATGAGTATTTGAAGGGGTGTGTGTGTGTGCTCAAAATGCAAGCCTCCTTGCTCAATTAGAGCAGCCCAAATTCAAGGCAGGCATGGCCTCCCTTCCACGATCCCTTAATTAAATCAGGGCTCACATCCTGGGCCCCTCTAAATGCAATAAATTGTGTACGTTCAAAGTGTGTCTGGCTAACCCTACATTAGCTCCCACAGGCTTCTGCATTCCTTCCTATCAGGATCTTATTCTCTGGCCATATGCTGATGAGGGTCCTCAAGCAATTTTCACAGCACCACCTGCTGGCCAATGCTTGCATTCCAAGAAGAACCAACAGTCACCACAACAATAGTACTGAAAAGGAACAGGCTGTTTTAAGCACTGGTCAGCACCTACCCCACTGGGGCATCCCTGTGTGCCCATACAGCTGCAGCAAATTTGGTTCAAATCAATTAGACTGTTCACAAGTTAGCCCACTTGCGCCTCAAAAGTTTAGCGTCCGCCATCTTGAATCAGTGTGGATGACATCTTCACAAACTATGCCAATGAGGTGTCCCTTTGTGTCACTTACTGCTACTGTACCAAATTTGGTTCAAATGGGTTAGACAGTCCACAAATCAGCCGGCTTGCGCCTCAGACATTCATGCAGCCACCAACTTGGATTGGGATGGATGACATCATCACACACCATGCCATTAAGACGTCCCTATGTGTCCCTACAGCTGTAGCAAATTTGGTTCAGATCGGCTAAGCAGTTGACACAAGTTAGCCCACTTGCACCTCAGAATTTACACATCTGCCATCTTGGATCAGGGTGGATGACATAACCACAAACTATGCCGTTGAGGTGTCCTTAAGTGTCCCTACAACTGTACCCAATTTGGTTCATATTGGTCCAGGCGTTGAGAAGTTGATAGCGGGGGACAAATGGACACACATACAGAATGCCGGGTGATCTCACAAGCCTACTAGAAAGTAGGCTAAAAAGGTCAAGAGTTCTGTGTCCTTTGTTGGCTACCTTAGAACATAGGAACATAAGATCAAGCCTAAGGCCCATCTAGTCCAGCATCCTGTTTCACACAGTGGCCCACCAGGTGCTGCTGGGAAGCCCACAGGCAAGAGCTGAGGGCATGCTCTCTCTCCTGCTGTTGCTCCCCTGCAACTGGTATCGAGAGGCATCTTGCCTCTTAGGTTGGAGGTGGCTATAGCCCTCAGACTAGTATCTAATAACCCTTCCAAACCCAAAGACTCTGCAGATCACTGGAAGAGCTGCTTCTGTAGATTGGCATCTTTCAGCTAGCTCGAAGTCCATCAGTGCCCACTTTCTAGAGCAGGAACGCACAACTTCAGCCCTCTTACAGATGCTGGACGGCAACTCCCATCAACCTTGACTATTGACCACTGTGGCTGGGAATGATGAAAATTGTCATCTAGCTATGCTCCACAGGGAAAAGACTGAGACCACGACTGCATCACTAGCTACCAGGGATCAAAAACAGACAACAATAGGCCTGGGGTTCTCAAACCTGGGTCCCCAGATGTTGGTAGGCTACACAATGTGGCTGGTGATGATGGGAGTTGTAGTCCAACAACATCTGGGGGCCCAAATAAATAAGCAAGTCGACAGATCACATCCACAGATCTCAAATATCTTGTATCTTTTTGTGGGTTTTAATTGTGAAATTAAGCTGCTCTGGGAACTAATCACAGCTGAAAAGTGAGGAATGAACAGAATAAATAAATACATGTGACTTGTATGCTAATACAAACTGTTGATTGCAATCTCAGATTTGGGCTCTCATAAACTGGGGGCTCTATGGGGGTGAGAAAAGCTGTTGTCAGTCAGTTGTAACGTTCATCAGCAAAATAATTACCCAAGGTGACACGATCTGCTGTAACACAAACCCATTCTTGGTATTTCTAATGATGATCCAATATCCCACATTCTTTGCTCAAGCCCCTGGCTACTATCCAGACATGGCCGCGACATCTTGAGCGGCTTCATTCTGGTTTTGCTGAATTTCCAAGAATCGTTCGAAATGGCCGTGCCCTGCACAATCTTAACAATGCAGATCTCTCTGTTGCTGCTTCCCCCTCCTTCCCTCTCGTCCCCCTCTCCAGCCAAAGAAATCAAACCACTGAATGTCCTCCAGCTGGCTGACCTTTGTAACCAAACCTTAAACCAATGGATGTACAATATTTTAACTTCTTCTCTCTGCTTGTTCTATTTAAGGAGCCATCTAAGGGCTTGCATCTCCCAAGGCTCCTGACTGCAATGCAAAGACAAATGTGCTTTTTAAAAAGTGTGTTACTTAGCAACCAGGCTAAGCTTTTGCAAGGAAAGCAACAGAAGGAGCATCCCAAATCAAACCCACCCCTGCTGTGGAATTATGTATCAGATATATTTAATATTGTTCCCCATAACTTTCTGGTAGGCTCTTCATCACCTCTGCAAGCTGGCAAGTTACCAGGCTGAACTTTCAGTTTGCTATAAAGATTACTGGATTGTTATTGTATTGAGGTTTCCATTTATATATATATATATATATATATATATATAGAGAGAGAGAGAGAGAGAGAGAGAGAGAGAGAGAGAGAGAGAGAGAGAGAGAGAGAGAGAGAGAGAGAGATTGAACATGTGTTTCTGATATGGATATCTATTTTTTAAATCTATTTCAAAGGCACCCTGCTCTTCCTCTGAAGAGATCAGAGTAGTGTGCATCTCCCCACCACATTTTCCCGCTCACAACAAATCTGTGAGGTAGGTTTGGCTGAGGCACAGGGCCAGGTCAGACATGACAGAACTGTCATTCATGTGTGTGGACATTCACATATGAGATGGGAGGTGGTGGGTGATGGTCTTACTTTAACAGTAAAAAAAGATGTGTGGGAGAATGGAAACAAATCCGCCTCCTTTGCATACACACAATCCCCACAGACATTTCGTGCAGGATGTCTTCTCCTTTCCTGGTTCCAATATCATGATGGAGAAACAGACCATTTCCATACAGCAGTAAAGTGCAGGAATTTCAAAGCTTTCACGCAAGTTCCAAGTGTGATCTTTGTCCTGTACACATGCTGCTGCAGGCTTCTGTGCTACTTTCTAGTGCAATCTTATCTTATGTACACATGTCGACCAGGGATCTCACATGATTTTTTCAGTGCCACCTGCTGGCCAATTCCTGCATTCCAAGAAAAACCTGCCATTTTTCATTATTATTTTTGTGGTGACTGGAAAAAAGAGCGAGTTCTTTTCACAGTTCATGAGATGGCCAGCAGGTGGAACTGAGAGCATCGAAACAAGGTCTGTGTGCAGCGAGTATACAGGGTTATAAGATCACACTAAGAAGTAGCGTGGAAGCCTGCAGCAGCATGTGTACGGAGAGTAAGATGGTGCTTGGAACTTGCATGAAAGATTTGGACAAACTGCACGTTGTTGCCATATGGAAATGGTAACAGACTGAAGGGAGGTAATACATGGGATGAAAGAGTGTTCAGTGCTCTGTACACTCCTTTTACTGGCTGATATACAGAGCAAGGATGCACTGGTGCAGTGAAATGCAATGAGAGGCTGGCCTAACAGCACTTCCCAACTAACTAATAGGGGTGTGCAGAACCAGTTCCATTTGAACCTGGTTCAAACAGAACTGGCCCGGTTCAACCAGTACAGACTCGAACCGGACCAAATTCCCCAAAAGGGGTGCTAGTCCGTGTTCGAGCTGAACCGGCCCCAGTTCTAATGGAACCAGTTTGGCAGTTCAAAGGGGCATGCTTGCAAAGGGGAATCCAGTGAGGATTCCCCTTTACAAGCAAAGTGTTAAAACCTACCTTTCTTTAAAAAACTCCTAATGGGGCCGTGAGAAGGCATGGCGGAGGCAGCAGCACAGTGCAGCATTGGTGGTGCAGCTCCTCCAAACTCTCTCGACTGGGACCAGTTATTCAATGCGGTCTGGTTCCAACCTCCATGGAGGCCAGAACCAGGGCATGCTAGACACCAGTCCCAGTCCAGGGAATTCGGAGGAGCCACACCACCACCGCCTCCAACTAAGAGGTGCCCTCTCGCCTCCCCTATTAGGAATTCTTTAAAGGTAGGCAGGGTTCCCCCCCCCCCGATCCACCTTTACAAGCCTGCCCCTTTGAGCCAAATCAAACTGTTTCCAAACCAGTTTGACCCTTGGACCAGCTTGTGGTCCAGCAGTTTGGTTCGAATTAGTCTTGAATTTGAACTGAACTGCTGGAATCGGTTCCATGCACACTCCTACTAACTAAGCCCTAAACAGCTTAGGACCACAGTATTTAAGAGAATATCTTCTTTGCTATGAGCCCCACAACCCATTGGGATCAACCAGAGAGGTCCATTTGCAGTAGCCACCAATTCGGCTGGTGGCTACTTAGCGACAGGCCTCTCTGTTGCTGCCCTGAGACTTTGAAATGTGCTCCCTGCTGAAATAAGAGGCCTCTCATCTCTGACAACTTTAAAAGAGTCTCTAAAGACGCATTTATTCACTTAAGCTTTTTAACTAGAATTGCAGTTTTAAATTGTTTTAATGTTTTAAATTTTGTGTTTATCTATTTTATGTTGCTGTAAACTGCCCAGAAACATAGGTTTTGGACGGCATACAAATATAATAAATAAATGAATACAACAAATAAACAAACTGCCCTGGTATAGCTGGAAAACAGCAATTTTTGACAGCCTTCACTTCCCCAGGAAGCCCTCTGTGCCACCAGAAAATGTGTCTCAGGGTTGCACAGCCCTTGGGGACACACCTTTGGCTGGCATAGAGAGCTTCCTGGAAAAAGAGAGGGCATCAAAAATTGGCACTTTCCCCACTGCACCACTGCAGTTATCTTGGAGGTTCTGTTGGGCTGCTCTCTCGCTGCACCTGTGCATCCTTTCTCTGCATGTCAGCTACCATTATAGCAAAACCCCTCCCCTCCATGCTTTATATGTGAACAGGGCAGGCACATGAAAAGGAACACAGGTCTGCCGTCACTACACCTAGTTTGGCTCAGAGCAGACTATCCCAAGGGCCTCTTTCCTGAATCAGAGGTTCTGACTCCAGCCCTCCCTGGTAGGGGTGTGCACGGAACCGCAGAGTTGCGGTCCGGCACTGGGGTGGGGGGTCCCCTTAAGGGCGGGGAGGGTTTACTTTCCCCTCCCGCCGCTTTCTCCCCTCTGGCGCCCGTATTTCTTTGAGTAATTGGGGCGGCAGGATACCTCCCTGCCACCCCTTCTTCGGCGCTTTGGCAATTATTTTAGTAATGGGGTGGCAGGGAGGTATCCTGCCACCCCAATTGCTCAAAGAAATACAGGTGCCAGAGGGGGGAAAGCGGCGGGAGGGGTAAGTAAACCCTCCCCGCCCTTAAGGGGACCACCCAAATCTGAACTGCCCCTGTAGAAATGGCCCCCGGAACGGTCCGGGCACATCACTACTCCCTGGCCCAAGCCTAATGCTCTATATGCTACTATGCCACATTGGCTAAGAAGCAGTAAAATCTAGAATCGGTCAGTTAAGCCAACAACAATCTTGTTACAAATTCTAAACACCACCCTATTCAACACACACCTTATTGAACTGCAGCAGAGCACCTCATTCCTGAGCAACACAGATTTTTAGAAGGCAAAAGCCAGAAGTGAAATGAAATGCTGGACATGGATTGCTGAGAAGGCTCGCTGTACATTCCCTGACTAAACCAACACTCTGCCAAAATTGCAGAGGCACTGCAAACATCAGCTGGGAGCCGTTTGATGCTCTCGCCCACGCAAAGGCTCAGCGTAACCAAGGTGTCGACGAGAGCAGAGCAGTGATTTCCGCAGCCTCTCCCTTCCTCCTTGTATTGCCCAGAAAATATTTCAAGTGTCAGTAAGGGAGGCAGAACTGCTGTCTCCTTTGCCCACGGTCTAAAGCTGCACACAGCTAAAGAGAATCTGAATATGAGAATCCTAAAGCCCAAGGAAGTAGGCAGACTTCAGGACTTGGAGTCCTACTTTATTTTAGTTTTGTATTAGAACCTCTGTCTGCTGTCCCTGTCAGCACTTCAGAACAGTAATAATTGGCATTTAAATAACATTTTAGAGTGTTCAAGGCATCTCAAATATGCCATCTCATTCATCTTTGCAACAGTTCTGTAAGGAAGCCCAATATTTTAGGGCGCAGTTAAAAGTTCTAAGATGAGAATGGCCAGTTCAGAATTTGGTGGGGGAAGGATTCTATGTGGTTCTGAGACCTCCTAAATGCAAAGCATGTACATGGCCACTGAGCTAACAGTCTCTCCTGGACTAAGGCCACAGTGTTGATTGAGAAAAACACCATGCTTTGGTCCAATTTTCATTCTGATCCATCATTGAACAAACATGGGGGGGGAATCAATCAATCAATCAATCACCTTTATTCGGTCCATTGACCAGCAAGCAGGGCAGGGGGGAGGGGCAATACTTTTCTTGGCTACTTTATTCACTGTAGTCGACAAGAAAGAAGCTCCAAAAATAAGAACAGCACAAAGACAGCCCACAGAAGGATCCAGAGACATACGAAGAGCCCTGCTGGATCAGACCAAAGGACCATCTAGCATGGCGCTTCACACAGTGGCAAACTAGGTGCCCCTAGGAAGCTCACCATAAGGCAGGAAGCAACAGGCTCTCTCCAGCAATTGGCATACAACTACAAAGGTGTCAGTGATGGATAGGCAGGTGAAGAGGAATAAAGGAGAAGTAGGAGGCTGGGGCTGTAGAAAGATGTAAACAGCCAACAAAGCCAGTCATGAGGACAGAAAGCCAGCAGGGGAGGGGACACTTCCCAGTGTACTGCACAGAGTATTGCATGCATGATTATTTGCTTGATGGGCAGAATTCGTAGGTGTGTGCTCGGTGCAAGGAGCTCCTGGCTGTCAGGAAACAAGTTTGTTCCCTTGAAGCCAAGGTGCCTGATCTGGAGAAGCTCAGAGAGTCAGAGAAGTGCGTGGACAAGAACTTCAGAGATGTGATAGAAGCATCTCACTTGCAGGCTGATGATTCCTCTGCTGTCGGGGAGCATGAAGGTCTTGGGGAAGGAGGATATCATTCTGAGGACGAGGGAATTACTCCATTAGAAGAGACCCCTTCCGTGAATGATGAGCCCATGTCCTCTTGCACAGGGGATACTCCTTCAGCGGGAGGAGACCTCCTAGTAGTTGTCAATTTGATCATTAGGGGTGTAGAGAGATGGGTCTAAGACCCACATGTAGACTGCACAGTGACTTTCCTACCTGGTGCAAAGGTTGCAGACATCATGTGGCATCTAGATAGGCTGTGAGGCAGTGCTGAGGAGGAGTCAGATGTCATGGTGTATGTCAGCATCAACAATGTTCAGAAATGCAGTCAGAAGGTCCTGAAAGTGAAATTTAGGCTGCTAAGTAGAATAATGAAGTCCAGGACCCTCAAAGTAGCATTCTCAGAAATGCTGCCTGTTCCACAGCAGGGCCAGAGAGACAGGCGGCGCTGAAGTGTCTCAATGCATGGATGAGATGGTGGTGCCAGGAGGAGGGGTTTAAATTCGTTAGGCACTGGGATACATTTTGGGGCAAGATGAACCTGAACAAAAAAGATCGGCTCCATTGGAACCAAGATGGAACCAGACTGCTGGCGCTTAAAATCAAAAAGGTCACAGAGCAGCTTTAAAAATGATGCCTGGGGAATAGCCAACAGGCAGAATCCGGTTCTGCAAAATGTCATCCTTTAAGGCATGAGAATGTAAATGCTTCAGATAAACTAGAAAGGGACAGTGCTGAAGCAGATAAAGAACAGACAAAAATATGTGCTAGTTGGTCAAAGAGATCAAATGGCCATAAGAAGAACAGCAGACAACAGGGCGCTTTCCAGATTACACACTGTTCAGCAATAAAATGCTTTGGCTTGGCAGGATCGTTTTGAAAACATAAATAGCTTGTGCAACCCTCCTTTGATTGATGATTGATTAAGTACCGCCAAGTCGGTGTTGACTCTTAGAAACCACATAGATAGATTCTCTCCAGGATGATCTGTCTTCAGCTTGGCCTTTAAGGTCTTGCAGTGGTGCATTCATTGCTGTCGTAATCAAGTCCATCCACCTTGATGCTGGTTGTCCTCTTCTTCTCTAGCCTTCAACTTTTCCCAGCATTATGGACTTCTCAAGGGAGCTGGGTCTTTGCATAATGTGTCCGAAGTACAATAGTTTGAGCCTGTCCCTCGAGTGAGAATTCTAGATTGATTTGTTCTATGATCCATTTGTTTGTTTTCCTGGCTGTCCATGATATCCTCAAAAGTCTTCACAAGCACCAAAGTTCAAAAGCATCAATGCTTTTTCTGTCTTGCTTCTTTTGAATCCATAGTGCGTGACGGGGAAATCCATTGTCCGAACGATTTTAATCTTTGTAGATGTAGACACGTCACGGCATCTAAATATCCTTTCCAAGGCCTTCATGGCAACCCTACCAAGTACTAGTCTGCGGCGTATTTCTTGACTGCTGGATCCTTTACTGTTGATGGTCAATCCTAAAAGGCAGAAGCTATTCACCACTTCAATGTCTTCATTATCAATTCTGAGGCTGGTTGCTGTACCCATTGTCATTAGTTTAGACTTCTTTACATTTAGTCGTAGTCCCATTTTTTCACTATGCTCCTTGACTTTCATTACTAGAGCTTGCAGATCATCCACATTCTCAGCTATCAGAATGGTGTCATCAGTGCAGCACAGGTTATTGATTGAGCAGGACGCAAGTGGCAGTAGTGGTGTTGGCTGGCAATCGGCCCTCTGGCGGCCCCCGCTCTACAGGGAATGTCGCATTAGCACACCCTGGCAGGGAGAAAGGCCAGCACTAAGGAGAAACCCCCACTGCAGGGAGAGAGGCCAGTGCTGAAACCTAGTGGATATTAAGGTCTGCCTATAATATATTTCTACCCAAGGGTACACAACATGGTGAACAACACTTTATAAAATGTCATTTAAAACTACAGTATCCTGAGACCGGACACAAGAGAAGCCAATAGGGAGTACAGAGTGGGCACTAAAATTACACAGACATTTTTAATTTAGTGGTGGGATATCTGGCAGACATCTGCCTAAAGAGAAACAGTTATGCTGCCTGGTGAAAGGCCACCAGAGAGGGGACCTACTGGGTTTAAAGTGGGGAGGAATTCCAGAACCTCAGTGTCACCACTAAGAAGGCCCTTTCTCGGTTCAGTGCCAACTGAGCCTCTGAGAGTGATGGGACTCAGGGCAATGACCACCCCAGTCAATCCCAATATTTGGGTAGATACATATGGAGGGTGATGCATTGCATCATCAGGATACAAATCCTGATATAAACCACCCTGAGCCATTTTGGAAGGGCGGTATATAAATAAAATAAAATAAATAAATAAATAAATAAATAAATAAATATGGAATACATAAAAATAAGTTGCTGCCTCATCAGTTGTGGCAGCCAGTGAGCTCTGGGGCAGGGGGTCAATGAGAGAGGGAGCGGTGGGATGACTTTTAAAAGGGTGAACTCAATGCCACCCACAATGGGGCAGGCCCAGAGTCCGACTCAGCACCCCACATGCTGTGCTGATCTCACAAATGGCCACTGGGTATGTCCATCAGCCAGCTAAGAAGGAGGGTGGGTGCATGGTGAAGCACAGGCCCGGTCAAGTGTAGGATGCTGGGTCCAGTGTCGGGCCCATTCCACCGGCAGTGGTGGCGAGTCTGCCATGTTTAAAAATGGCGAGTCTGCCATTTTTAAAGTGGTGGCTGGTAAGCCCCTGCCCCTGGGCTTACCAGTCACCACTGCTCCTCAGTAAACACTATCCAGCATATTTCAAGCTGCAAGTGGCTGGTTCTTCAACAGGAGAACTGCATTTATTTAGAAGGCAAAAGGCATGTTTGGGCTTTGTTCACCTATGAATATAAATAAGCCCTTCTGTGGACTTTGTACTAAAATGTTGAGCAGCAAGAAGAAACAGGTGTGCTTTTATCTCTCAAACGTCTTTTGATTGGCTTTTTTTTTTTTTTTTTAACAAAGCAGAGGGCAGGATCATGAACAGGAGGAAATAGGGCAGGACATGCTGAGATTGGTGGGTTCGGATGATACGACCGGTCTCAGCATGTTGGAACCTACCATGGAAGTAGAGCTGGCATGAGCACTGGGGAGAGCGCCCAGGGCAGCGGCAACATCAGGTGCCGTCACTGCATTTGAACCCGCCCTGTCAGAGAGAAAAAAAGATGTTCTTTTTTAGTTTAGGCCTTACCTTGCCACAAGCTGCCATCGAAAGTGCGAGTTGGTACCAGAGATGAAATTCGCCAAATGCAAGCTTCATTGCACGTTCCAAGCACTGGAGGGAGAAGTATAAAGGAAATCATTGGTGGGTTTCTAACTTTTGTTGAATGAAATTTCTGAAAGGTGGTGCAGAATCCTGAAAACTGGGAGCTTTGGGAGAAAAAGATGCACGCAAGAGTAATGTCAACTTGGGATGGTTCCAGTCTGGAATGCACAAGAGACAATTGGATTAAAGTGCTCTGAGAGCCTGTTCTTCTTTCCCTTTCTTTTGGAGAACAATGTGCTAAATGCAATTCAATCTAGAAATGCAATTTCTAGTTTTCATTCTTTGCAAGGCATCATGGACATGGATGGCCAGTATATAAAAAGAAGTAGTAGTAGTAGTAGTAGTATATGCACTATTAATAATAATAGGTAATGTGAAAAACTAAATGAATTAAGGCCCTATGTGATAGCATATATAACAAATTCATTGGCTGACATGATGAGGAAAGTTCCTGAAAGTCCCATTTAAATGAAAAGTGCAAATTAGGCATTGCTTAACGTTATTATTAATTATTATTATCATCAGCATCTTTATTTGCTTGCCTTCCTACAACAAATTGTTCTCTGTGCGGCTCAAAACAACACATTAAAAATATCCAATATATTGGAAATATCCAAAATTCCCCGTAACTTGCAGTATTTCACCCCTCTTAATCCCACAGGGTAAAGTCTGATGTCTGGGAAAGGCCCTGGTGTCTAAAGAGCCAGTGTGGTGTAGTGGTTAGAGTGCTGGACTAGGACCGGGGAAACCCAAGTTCAAATCCCCATTCAGCCATGAAACTAGCTGGGTGACTCTGGGCCAGTCACTTCTCTCTCAGCCTAATCTACTTCACAGGGTTGTTGTGAGGAGAAACTCAAGTATGTAGTACACCGCTCTGGGCTCCTTGGAGGAAAAGCGGGATATAAATGTAATGATGATGATGATGATGATGATGATGATGATAATAATAATAATAATAATAATAAAGTAACAAAGAGACGACGCCAGGCAAGCCTCACTAACCCATCCATAGATGGGACCTCAATTTCAATGGGTCTACTTTCAGGAATTTTCCTCATCACATCAACTGTTGTTAACAACATATTGTAATGGGAATACTTTATGTTCTAATACATATGTGAAATAGATTGCTTTTAGAGAATTCTAAGGAATTGTCTTTTTTTCTGATCCATATAGAAGCGTGCTTGTATTTCTATTCGCATATATTGTTTTACATATTTGCCCTTTTTTGTCATTTATATATTTATTTATCTAACATATTTTTATACTGCCCAAAACTTACGTCTCTGGGCCATTTAAAACAAAGGGGGGGAAAGAAAAAGTAAAACATTAGTTAAAACCAAAAACCAAAAAGTTAAAACATTACAAGCATTTAAAAATTTTAAAATAATAACTATGAAAACAATATTTAATTAAAAGCCTGGATGAACAGATGCATCTTTAAAGACTTTTTAAAAGCTGTTAGAGATGGGGAGGCTCTTATTTCAGTAGGGAGCACATTCCAAAGCCTCGGGGCAGCAGCAGAGAAGGCCCATCCCCAAGTAGCCACCAGGAGAGCTAGTGGCAAATGCAGATGGACCTTTCCTGATTATCTCAATGGGCAGTGGGGTTCATGATGAAGAAGACGTTCTCTTAAATACCCAGGGCCCAAGCCATTTAGGGCTTTATAGGTTATAGCCAACACCTTGTATTTTGCCCGGAAAAGTATCGGCAGCCCGTGTAGCTCCTTCAATATGGGAGTAATATGGTCTCTCCGAGATGACCCTGAGACCAACCTGGCTGCTGCATTCTGGACCAACTGTAGTTTCCGGACTACATACAAGGGCAGCCCCATATAGAGTGCATTGCAGTAATCCAGTCTGGAGCTTACCAGCAGATGTAAAACTGTTCTGAGGTTGTTTATCTCAAGAAACAGATGCAGCTGGTGTATCAGTCGTAACTGATTGAAGGCACCTCTGGCCACTGCCTCAACCTGGGACACCAGGGAGAGGCTTGGATCCAGAAGCATCCATAGACTGCATACCTGTTCCTTCCTTCCGGGGAAGTGTGACAGTGAGATCAAAATTGTCTCCCAACTTTCAACCCCGCACAATGAGTACCTCTGTCTTATCTGGATTCAGTCTCAGTTTTTTATCCCTCATCCAGCCCACCACCGCCTCCAGGCAGGCATTTAGGGAGGTTATGCCTTCTCCTGATGATGCTGATATGGAGAAATAGATTTGGGTGTCATCAGCATACTGATAGCACCCTGCACCAAATCTCCGGATGATCTCTCCCAGCGGTTTCATGTAGATGTTAAACAACATTGGAGACAATATGGAGCCCTGAGGCACACCATACAAAAGTTCAGATTTTGAAGAACAACATTCTCCAATGGACACCATCTGGAACCTGCCCAAGAGGTAGGAGTGGAACCACTGTAAAGCAGTGCCTCTCACCCCCAATCCCCTCAGATTCTCCAGAAAGATACTATGGTCAATAGTTTCGAAAGCCGCCAAAGGATCCAAAAGGACCAACAGAGTCACACTTCCTCTGTCAGTTCCCAATTGGAGATCATCCATCAGGCCGACCAAGGCAATCTCCACCCCAGAGCCCGCCTGAAAACCAGTCTGAAATGGGTCAAGATAATCAGCTTCCTCCAAGACTGTCTGGAGCAGGTAAGCCACCACCCTCTCAATTACCTTGCCCAGCCATGGAAGGTTGGAGACAGGCCTGTAGCTGCTCAACTCTGAGGGATCCAAGGTAGGTTTCTTCAGAAGAGGTCTAATAATTGCCTCCTTAAGACAAGAAGGCATCCTGCCTTCCCTCAGAGAAGCATTTATAATTTTTACCAGGCCCTCTACAACCACCCCCTGGCAGATAGTATAAGCCGTGTCGGGCAGGGGTCAAGAGAACAGGTGGTCGGCCACACCGTTCCAATCAGCTTGTCCACATCCTCAGGAGTCACAAACTGGAACTGATCCAACCTAACCACACAAGAGGAGTTTCTGGACACCTCCACATCAGACACTGAAGTAATTGTGGCTTCTGAGTCTAAATCAGCCCAAATACAAGATATTTTTTCCACAAAGAATTCGTTAAACACGTCAGAGCATGTCATCTGCTCATTTACTTTTTGCAGTTTAAAATATATATCGATCTATCTCTAAGACCTCTTTCTCACATTACACTGCAAGGGTCTGTGTGTCCCAGCATCAAGAGAGCAACCCTGGTATAAGCCAGGGGTTCCCAGACTTGGCCCTCCAGATGACGTTGGCTGGCCATTGTGGCTGGGGATGATGGCAGCTGGTCCAACATCTGAGAAACCAAGGCTGAGAACTTCTGGTGCAGGGGAAAGCTACAGCGTGGCACCTCCAATGCAGCCTCTCAGAGCTTCTCAGTACACTGGGGTAGCACAGGAAGAAGCCATACAGCAGAGGTTCCTACACAGATCGCATAAGGAGGTGGCCTAGGAATTCTAATTCCTCTGGAGTCATGGATATTACACATGGCCCCAGGCTAAATTTGTACTCCAATAAATGCTTCAGTTGAACGTATTGCCACTTGGATACACTTCAACAAATATTATGCAAGATGGCTTATGCTGGAAAGAATTAAGAGCACCGTCTCGGTGCAAAAAGGGGAAATGCTAGGTTTCAGTACCTCGGAAAGCATGACATACTGCCCTCTTCTGCCCAGTGTGATACTCAGAAGATCGTAAATTGCCGACGCATCCCGAAGACTGACGGCCCGGTCGTCTTTCTGGTCTGGGGCCCGGCTAATTACTGCATCCCTGTTTGCCTGATAATGAATTCCAAACAAAAAGAGGTCATGTCCAATGGTAACAGAAGGTAACATCTCAAAAGAACAGTCTTCAACTGTGCCAAAAAAAACCCCCACAAAAACTGCTGCACCTGGCCAGCCTACGCGTTCAGCTGCAGAAAGCTAATTCAGGAAGGCAGAACATATTCACAGAAAGGCTAGGAGACAATTCTTTAGAATTATCTCCCAGAATCTCTAGAATGAGAGATGACAAAGGCCCAGAGGGCAAGAGTTCTCCACAGCCTGGGGCCAGACGTCAATTGGCTGCCCAATTACTTCAGCTGCCTGCAACTTTACTATGGCAACTGCATGCCATTTTTAATTTTTTAAAAAAAATATTCCAGATTTCCTGTAGTCTGAAAACGTGGCTTACAAGAAGAACAGCAATGTTCCCTTTGCAGTTTGATATTGTCCTCTAAACCGCCTCTCAAAAACCATCACTTCCAAATCAGCAGTATTATTTTCGACTGCAATGCTGTATGCCATTTTGCTCCTCTACAGCACTTTGCAATACTAAACAGGTCTGCTTAGGGTGGCTTCACTAGTCTGTAGCACGGCTGCAAAAGGTCCTCCACACAAACTTGCTCAGGTTCACACTGGCATGCATTTGTATGGAGGAACAAGTATGAACCAGACATACATGTCTTCTTTATTTCATGTCATTCCAGCAAATCCTTCAAGTACAGCAGCTCCAAAAAGGGGAGCTATAATTGCAGGAATCATGTAACAACAACGTAAGCTCCCTGGGGACAGGAGGGATCTCAGCATCAGGTCCCACAAATATTCTCAACTTGGGCATCGCAAAAGCTAAAGTCAGCCATGCTTTCAGCCTAATTACCTCACAGGGTTGGTGTGAAGATAATATAGGATAAATCATATATACTCAAATACGATATACTACTCCTATTCATATACCGCTTTTCAACAGAAAAGAAGTGGTTTTCAGAGCGCTTTGCATAGAAAAATAATTAAATAAAATGGCCCCTTGTCCCCAAAGGGCACACAATCTAAAAAGAAAAACAAGGTAGAAACCAGCAACAGCCACTGCAGGGAGGCTGTGCTGGGGCTGGATAGGGACAGTTGCTCCCTGCTGCTTAGTATCACCACTTTAAAAGGAGTCTCTTTGCTCAGTTAGCAGGAGATCACACCCCCAGTTTCTTCCTTCTTTCAAATCTCTCCCCCTCCTTTCCTTTTCTATTAGGAAGGTAAGAGGAAAAGCAGCATGGCACAATTTTGCCTTCCTTTCTCTGCAGGCCATCCATAGTGAGATGTTTGGGCACTTGTGCCGCCCCATCAGAACTGGCCTATGATCTGCCTCCTGACACAGCCCGCTTCACCATGCCTCATGGTAGGGCTGCCATTCCACTACTTCCTTAGGATGTCCAGAGCAGAGCCAGTTGACACAGGAAGCAAAACGAGGTGAGAAAGAATGCATAATAAATATTTGATTTTACCACTTCAGACTAGAGGTGAGGTTTATGACTTCTGAACGCTCCTCTGTCACCATTGCTGTTGTTGAAAAGAAGCTCTCATTGGAAACAGAGAACTAGCACACTGAGGGAAAGATTCTAGCCCAGCCCTTTGACTGCAATGCCAGTTTTCTGTTTGCATGGATTTAGCAGCTGCCTGTGAGAACAAGCTGGAGGGATGGGAAATGAGCTGCAGCTGCTTCTATACTGCAGCCACTCTCTTGTTCCTTTTGGCCCTACTCCAGCTGAAATTGTGCCATACAGACTGGTCATTCGTGCAGTAGGACAAATTTCCCACCCTACTAGATGAATGACCAGCCCAAACTGTTCAATTACAGCCAAGACTGGGCCAGGAAGGAGCAAGAGAGCAGCTGCTGGTACTGAAACAGCTGCAGCTCATTTTCCACCCCTCCAGCTCACTGGCATGGTCCACTATTGTTTTAAACATATGGAAATAGTCTAAAATGTGATTCCCCACTTGCAGTGTGAAGTGATGCAGTCCAGTACAGGATATCAGCATTCTACCAATGCATTCTGCTGCATATGTAGACCTCGCCACAATTCTTCGAAACCGCAGTAACATGAGCTTAGGCAGGGGTGGACAAACTTGACCTTCTAGTGGTTGTTGAACTAATCTCCAGTGACAATTTATTGTGGCTGGGGATGATGGAAGTTGTAGTTCAACAACAGCTGGAGGGTCAGATTTGCCAACCCTTGAGCTAAGGGCTGTGGAAGAAACATTCCCAATATGTGACATACCTGTATTCATTAGGATGCATTTTGTGTGTGCATTTTTCCACAAGCCACTTATACTTACTTACTTATTTATTATTTAAAATATTTCTATGCCGCCCAAAACTTGCATTTCTGGGCGATTTACAATTACAATCATTTAAAACATTTAAAAGGTGATCCAGTTGACATAGTATACCTGGACTTCCAAAAAGCTTTCGACAAAGTTCCTCAACAAAGACTCTTGAGAAAACTTAGCAGTCATGGGATAAGGGGACAAATACATGTGTGGATTGCTAACTGGTTGAAAGACAGGACACAAAGGGTAGGGATAAATGGAGAGTTTTCACAATGGAGGGAAGTAAGAAGTGGGGTCCCCCAGGGATCTGTACTGGGACCAGTGCTTTTCAATTTATTCATAAATGATCTAGAAGCAGGGGTAAGCAGCAAGGTGGCCAAATTTGCAGATGATACCAAACTTTTTCGGGGAGTGAAATCCAAAATGTATTGTGAGGAACTCCAAAAGGATCTCTCCAAACTGGGGGAGTGGGCGACAAAGTGGCAAATGCGGTTCAGTGTTGGCAAGTGTAAAGTGATGCACATTGGGACGAAAAACCCCAAGATCAAGTATACATTGATGGGATCTGAGCTATCAGTGACTAACCAGGAGAAGGATTTTGGGGTCATGGTGGACAGCTCATTGAAAGTGTCGACTCAATGTGCAGCAGCTGTGAAAAAGGCAAATTCCATGCTAGGGATCATTAGGAAGGGGATTGAAAATAAAACTGCTAATGTTATAATGCCCTTATACAAAACTATGGTGTGGCCACACCTGGAGTACTGCGTACAATTCTGGTCACCACATCTTAAAAAGGACATTGTTGAACTGGAAAAGGTACAGAAGAGGGCAATCAAGATGATCAGGGGCCTTGAGCACCTTTCTTATGAGGCAAGGCTACAACACCTGGGGCTTTTTAGTTTAGAAAAAAAAGACGACTGAGGGAAGACATGATAGAGGTCTATAAAATCATGCATGGTGTGGAGAAAGGTGGAGAGAGAAATATTCTTCTCCCTCTCACATAACACTAGAACCAGGGGTCATCCCATGAAATTGATTGACAGGAAATCTAGGCCCAACTAACAGAAGTACTTTTTCACACAACGCATAATCAACTTGTGGAATTCTCTGCCACGAGATGTGGTGACAGCCAACAACCTGGATGGCTTTAAGAGGGGGTTGGATAACATCATGAAGGAGAGGTGCCCTCAACTCCTGCCTGTGGCTTCCAGCAGCATCTGGTGGGCCACTGTGCGAAACAGGATGCTGGACTAGATGGGCCTTGGGCCTGATCCAGAATGGCTGTTCTTATGTTCTTAAAAATATTAAAACTATACATCTAATTGAAAGCCCGGGTTAATAAATGTCAGTGCGGCAGGAGGACGCTTAGAATTATTCAAATTCTCCACCAGAGTGTCAACAGGGTCATCAGCACAGCCAACACTAAATCCTTCCAAGGCTTCTTGGAATCCTGTTGGATCCAGTAACCTTTTTGGGCGGACCATCCTAATGGTCCCTCCACCCCTGCGGAGGTGGGACATAATCATGAGTCGAACCTTAACCAGATGGGGGTCCATCCATGACAATGGGGAAATCCTAGGAGTCCCCACCCACGGAGCACCACCCTGTTCAGAGTGAAAGAACATATCAAGTGTGTGACCAGTAGTACGTGTCGGTCCTAAGACCACTTGGGATAGGACCATAGCTGTCATGCACTCCTGAGCCGCCCCGGACCAATTGGTCCCAAAGTCAACATTGAAGTTCCCCAGCACCACAAGCCTGGGAGACTCCAACATCAAGCCTGAGACCAAGTCCGTCCGCTCAGTTAAGGACTCCATTGGGCAGCGGGGCGATTGGTACAACAGAAGTCCCAATCTATCTCTGGTCCCCAAATTTAGGTACACACATTCAATATGGCCAGACACTTTGACAGGGATCCTGGCAAGGGAGATATTGTTTTTACAGACCACAGCCACTCAACCTCCCCGCCCACGTCCCCTCACCTGCTCCTCAACACAGTACCCTGGAGGGAGAAGCAGGGACCAGACTGGGCCAACAGCCTCCCCCAGCCAAGTATCTGTAATACATACCAGATCGGCCCCTTCATCCAGAATCAGATCATGGATGATTTCAGGTTTATTCTGGACCAATCTGGCATTACAAAGGAGCAAGACGAGGTTCTGTAGGTGGTTGGCATTGCTTTCCAAGGTCAAAAAGCTGGCAGGACAGCTGGAAGGGGAAACAGCAATCAAGTTTCTGATCTCCCTTCCCCTACAACAGCCTGCTGACCTGCAAACATTACTTCTTCTATTCACCACCACCACTGGAATAGCTGCCCCGTAATCAGAGGACATACCCCCTGTCTTGGCATCCATTCTCAGTTAGACAGAGATCCATACAAACAAAAACTATAATTAATATATATTTTAAATACAATTAATTCAAGGCTGATTAAGGCCTACAAATCTATCTAGTTCTCAGAGATGTGGCTCAACCTTAAAAAAAATAAAATCCCCTAACATGGGAGTTCTCAAACTTGGGTCCCCAGATATCGTTGAACAACTCCCATCTTCCTCAACGGCTAATTGTGGTTTGGGATGATGATGATGATTACTATTTATTCGATTTCTATACTGTCCTTCCAAAAATGGCTCAGGGTAGTTTACAAAGAGAAATACTAAATAAATAAGATGGAGCCCTGTCCCCAAAGGGCTCACAATCTAAAAGAAACATTAGACAGACACCAGCAACAGTCACTGGAGGGATGCTGTGCTGGGGGTGGATAAGGCCAGTTACTCTCCCCCTGCTAAATAAAGAGAATCACCACATTAAAAGGTGCCTCTTTGCCAAGTTAGCAGGGGCAATGATGGGAGACATTGTTTAACAACATCTGTGAACCCAAGTTTGGGTCCCTGCAAACTGAGCAGAGAGACACCTTTCAAAGTGGCAATTCTCTTATATTTAGCAGGGGGAGAGCAACTGGCCCTATCCATCCCTAGCACAGCCTCCCTCCAGTGGTTGTTGCTGGTATCTACCATATGTTTCTTTTTAGACTGCGAATTCTTAGTTTGGGGATAGGGAAACATCTCATTTATGTATTATTTATTTTTCTATGTAAACAACTTTGAGAACTTTATACCACTCTTTGGTTGAAGAGCAGTATATAAATATCTGTAGTCGTAGTGCTAGTGATAGTAGTAGTAATTTGGGGACCCCTAACCTAACACAAGAGAAATGCAGAATCTATGCAGTGGAAAATGGGATTCAAAAACCATTCTTAGGAGAAGGGGTGTTTGTTTGTTTTTAAATTTCCCCAATGTTCAGTAATCATATACTGCTTCTTTGAAAGAAAGATTTTAAAAGTGCATTGGGTAGGCAGGGGTTTATGGAAGACTGTGCTCAACAGTTCTGATTGTCAATTAAACCTTTCCACAATGCATACCACCCCATTAAAAAGTTTCTGCATCAGTAACTCTGCTGCGCCATTTGCTTGTGAAAAATAACTGCACTGAACAAGCCCCCACATATTCTGAAAGCTGGTAATCAGCCTCCCATCAGAGTCAGCTATTTTGAGCATTTGTCAGTGGGCCAAGCGAGGCTTTTTTTAAAGTGATGCCTTAGCACAGACAGAATATTCACCCTAACTGGTACATTACCATGAGCTTTTGCTTACAAAAAACGGTCTGTGTGTGTTTGGACTGCACATAGGATAATCTAACACTTCAGTAAAAGGAACTGCTGCCTATATATTAGGAACATAGGAAGCTGCCATATACTGATTCAGACCATAGGTCCATCTAGCTCAGTATTGTCTATACAGACTGGCAGCAGCTTCTCCAAGGCTGCAGGCAGGAGTTTCTCTCAGCCCAAACTTGGAGATGCCAAGCAGGGAACTTGGGACCTCAGATGCTCTTCCCAGAGCAGCCCCATTCTCTTACAGTGCTCACATGTGGCCTCCCATGCATATGCAACCAGGGTGGACCCTGCTTAGCAAAGGGGACAATTCATGCTTGCTACCACAAGACCAGCTCTCCTCCAAAGCTTGGCAACTGTATCACACACCAATGCAGAAAACAACATCCTTAGAATCTCAAGGTATAATTTCTAATAAGAACAAGTTCCTGGTCCTTAGGAATGTAGGAATGTTCAAATTAAAAATCACTTTAAAAAAAATACATTGATAGACCATCTTTAAAAACGAATTCAGGGTTGTTGTTTCACTGGACTACTTCCAACGTAATCTTTCATACTCACTGATTGATTTAAAAAAAACCACAATTGCGTCACTGCCTCCATAACAAAATGTTATTTGGGGATCATACAGTGATTAATCATGACGACTCCATGATGGAGTCACCATGATGGATCACCCAATGGTGTCTCCAACCGGGACCTAGAGTACAAATTCAGAGAGCGAGCCAGCTGCATTCCCCTCAAGCAATGAAAGGCAACAGGCTAACACACAGAAGGGAGAAGAATCGGTCTCGTGGCAGCAAGCATGAATTGTCCCCTTTGCTGAGCAGGGTCCATCCTGGTTTGCATTTGGATGGCTGACTACATTTGAGTGCTATAAGATATTCCCCTTAGGGAATGGGGATGTAGCTGGGTGATGAAGCATCTGCTTTGCATGCAGAAATCCCAGGTTCAATCCCTGGCATCTCCAGGTAGGACTGGGGAAGGCTCCTGTCTGAAACCATAGGGTGCTGCTGTCAGTCAGTGCAGACAATACTGAGATAGGCGGACTAACGGCCTGACTCAATAGATGGCAGCTTCCTATCTTCCTAAGGCAGCTTCAAGTGTTCATAGGAGTCGAGATGTGCTGCATCAGTGAAGCCAGCCTGCAAAGTAAGGTCCATGCAGACTTCCTCTCAGAAGTCCCATCCAATGATCCTTAATCAATCATTCTCAGGGGCCCTTCCGTCAACATTTCTGTAGACAAATTGGTTATTCTAAGCATTCTGTAATGCTGCAGAAAATTAAATTTTACAGCAGCTTAGAGGCATGCTGCTTACACTGCTTAATAATAAATAAAACAATTGCATGAATTATGCTATAACAAAATCAATTCAAGGGCCCCCTGTTTCATAGACCAATTAGACAAGAAACATCTTCTATCTGTACACTCTGGAACGCAGCTCTGAAGGGGGAAAAGAGCTGTTAAAATCTTTAATGAGAGATTACTGTCTGCTCCAAAATTGATGGGCATTCTAATGTTCAACTTGTAGCATAATTGCCACTTACAATGGGACACGTAAACTGCTCATCGACTGAAGGGCTCTACACAGGGCTGGCTCAGGCTGTTTTGCTGTCCAAGGTGGAAATTAATCTCTCTACCCGGCATCTGCTTGCAGGGTTGCTCCTAATTGCAGACACTGCCCCCATTTCATAGGCGTGACATGAAGGGACTTTTGCTCTGTCCACTTGTGTGAAACGGAGCATTGGTTACTCACAGTGAAGGCTCCTTTTTGCTGTGGGGTCCAAGGGCGTCTCACAGATGGGTTATCTTCACCCACATGACTCCAAGGCAAGACTATGCAAATTAGTTAGAGTTTAAGTTCGGAAGGAGGAAGCCCCTCCCCGGTTCTTTTAGTACCAGAAGCGACAGGCACAACGATGCGAAGCAAGCCCCTGGTAAACTATGTGCAAAAAACAAGTCAAACAAACACGGCCAAAAACTAACTAGGCCAACGTTACGGTAATCACTTGGCAGAAAATTTACACTAACGGATTTCTGGACGGTAGGAGCTGGCACAAAAGGTGGGTCGAGATGCCCTTGGACGCCGCAGCAAGAAGGAGCCTTCACAGTGAGTAACCAATGCTCCGTTTTCTGCTGCTCTGGGTCCAAGGGCGTCTCACAGATGGGACATACCAAAGCTCTGGGTCCCAAGAGGGAGGGTACCAGCTACTAACGTGCAGGGAGCACCTGCTGGAGGATTCTCCTCCCGAACACTACCTGTGCAGATGCAAACATATCGAGTTTACTGTGTCTGGCAACGGTAGAGGGAGCCCACCAGGTCGCCACTCGGCAGATGTCCTAGACGGGAGCGGTAGTGGGAAAAGCCGCTGACCGGCCACTGACCTAGAGGAATGGGCGAGAATCACAGTCGGAGCCCTGAGGCCTTGTGATTCATATGCCAGAGATATACAAGCCTTAAGCCACCTAGCTATGGTGGCGGGTGTCACTGGCTGACCCATGGAGAAAGGAAACAAAGGGGCCGACCCATGGAGAAAGGGGCCAATGTAGCCCTCACTTGAAAAATAGCAAAGATCTGTTCTAGAGCTTCTCTACAAAGGGTAAAACCGAGCATTTCTCCAATGCATGGAGAAAGGGGCCGACCCATGGAGAAAGGAAACAAAGAGGAACTCAGAGGTTCTAATGTGCTTGGTCTGCCTGATGTAGATTTTGAGATATCTGTGGACGTCGAGCTCATGCCATGCCTCTTCTGCCGGGTGCAGGCAAAAGGAACGTAGCACGACGTCCTGGGACATGTGAAAAGGGGAATGCTACCTTGGGACGGAAAAGGGTCTGGATTAGCTTAGCCGAGTCTTCCGAGAAGATACCGAGGATTTGTGTACGGACAGAGCCCTGAGCTCAGACACCATGCATGCAGAGGTGATGGCCACTAGGAATGCAAGTTTGAGTGATAGTATCCGCAGGGGAATAGAAGACAATGGCTCAAAGCGGGGGGTGGGGGGGGCGGCCTGAAGATCGGAATGCAGCTTTCAGGTGGGGAAACGGTGGACCACCGGCAGGGACAGGAGACTAGCACCCTGCAGGAAACGTCTGAGGTGTGGGTGGCGATGGCCAGCTCTCTTAGAGATACCTGCAACGAGACCCACGAGGGAGAAGGCTTGGCGTTTCAGAGTGATCGCCGACAGACCCTTGTCCAAACCATCTTGTAGGAATTGTAGCAAGTGAGACATGGAGGCGGACCCTCTTGGCACCCCGTGGTGGTCCGACCAGCGTAGGAAGGCCCTCCACATAGCAATAAGAATAGCAATAGCAATAGCACTTACATTTATATACCGCTTTATAGCCGGAGCTCTCTAAGCGGTTTACAATGATTTAGCATATTGCCCCCAACATTCTGGGTACTCATTTTACCGACCTCGGAAGGATGGAAGGCTGAGTCAACCTTGAGCCCCTGGTCAGGATCGAACTTGTAACCTTCTGGTTACAGGGCGGCAGTTTTACCACTTCGCCAATATATCAGTCATAGACTGATATATTCGGTTAGTGGAGTCTGGAGGCTAGCATGGTGTTCAAGACAGTGTCGAGTATCCATGGTGCTTCAGGAGGTGCTGTTCAGTTTCCAGGCGGCTAGCTTTAACCAGCCTGGATCGGTATGAGAAACTGGGCCTTGTTGCAAGAGATCTGGAGTGACGGGGGGCAGCAGGTGGGAGGTGAGGTTGTAGATCTCTGCGAACCATGGCCTCCGTGGCCAGTACGGGGCCACCAGGATGAGCTGAGATTGAAGGAGCTTGACTCTGCACAGGACCCTTGCCAGGAGGGGGGGTGGGAGGAAATGTGTAGAGGCAACCCAGAGGCCATGGCGCCGAGACGGCATCCACTGCTCCCGCCTGTTGGAAGGGAAATCTCGTGAAGAAGCGTGGCAGCTGCGTGTTCGCTGGGGTCACAAACAGGTCCACCACTGGTAGGCCGAAGTGCTTCACGAAGAGGAGAAGGTTTTCGGGTTCAGGAGCCATTTCCCCTGGTAGGAAGTGCAAGCGGCTCAACCAGTCCACTATTGTATTCAGGTCGCTCTGGACGTGGTGAGCCATCAAGGGGTCCACACAGCATTCTGCCCAGAGGAACAGTAGAATTGTCTCCGCCTGGAGGGGCCCGGACCTGGTACCCCCTTGACAATTTACGTGAGCCTTCGCCGTGGTGTTGTCCATGTGGATAAGTACGTGGCGATGTATAAGAGAGGTGACAAATTTCCGTAGGGCTAGGAGGATGGCCCTGAGTTCTAGCCAGTTTATGCTGTGTTGGCGTTCCTCTGCCGACCACCTGCACTGGACTGACCAGTGCTAACGGTGTGCTCCCCATCCTCTCTTGCTGGCATCCATGGTCACGATGATCTTGGGGGGATCGAGGAACTCCTCCCCCCCTGAAAGATTTTTTGGGGGGAGCCACTACCTTAGGGAGTGTCAAACTTCTTGGGGCATAGCAACCTGTCGGTTGGACTTAATAGCTATGCCTGTCTGAAAGGGAAGGAGGAACCACTGCAGAGGCCTCAGATGGAAACGCCCCCAGGGCACGGACTGTAGGCCTGCCACCATCAGACCCAGAAATCTGGACAGGTCCATGAGAGGTGCTAAATTGTATGTGCTTGCCGCACACGCGCGCCGGCAGCAACAACAGGTGCATGCGTGGTGCCAGCTTCTACTTGCTCAGAGTTTTGCAGACAACGATGGGGGCAGGGGCGGCAGGGAAGAACCCTGCCGCCTCAAAAACGTTTCCTTACAGTCGAGCGCCGGAGGTAGAAGAGTGGCGGGAGGGGTAGGTACTACCCCCATGCCCTTAAAGCGACACTTCCCCCAGTGCCGGACCACGCCTCCATGGTTCCGTGCACATCCCTAGCTGGAACGCCACCAAACAGCTGATAGGCGGTGTTCCGCTGCTCCGGGAGTTCCGTGGGGCGCAGCAATCACGCCCACGACTGCAGGCTCTTAAGAGGGGTCGCGGGTGGCAGGGGAGTGTGAGGGCCAGCTGAAAAAAGACCCCCTCAGTACATGTACACGCAGTACTCTGGGGGGTCTTGCCATCCAATGCTGCAGCCCAGTTAGGTGGAGGGAAAAGGCAGGAAAACAACAAAGAGGAGCTGAATGGAAAATGAAAGTAAAAGCAGCAGAGCTGTAGCTCTGAGTAGCTGCCTGGAGCCTCGCAGGACAAAAATAACTGGGGAGGGGCTTCCTCCTCCCGAACTTAAACTCTAACTAATTTGCATAGTCCTGGCTTGGAGTCATGTGGGTGAAGATAACCATCAGTGAGACGCCCTTGGACCCAGAGCAGCAGAGAACAAGGGAGTGTATGGAACAGCGGGGGAAATGGGGGAGGAGAGACAATTGCCTCCATGCTCCGTACGAAGGGCCAAGGGACTATAGCTCAGAGGCAGAGCGCCTGCTTTGTATGCCAAAGGTCTCAGGTTCAATCCCTTGCACCTCCAGTTTGGGGGTGGGGAGGGGGGGGAAGGATCAGGTACTAGGCGATGGGTAATAACTCTGCCTGAGAAAATAGAGGGCTGCTGCCAGTCAGGCGAGACAATATGGGGCAAAATGGATCAGAGGTATAAGGCAGGCTCATTTGAGAGCCAGTATGGTGCAGTGCTGCTGGACTTTGGCCAGGGAGTCCTGGGTTCAATTTCCCAATTAGGCATGATGATCACTGGCTGACCTCCAGCCAGTCACTCTCCCTCCGCCTAACCTACCTTGCAGGATTGTTGTGAGGATAAAATGGGGATAACCCACATCCACTTATGCCACCCCAAGCTCAATAGTACAAATGATCTGGGCACTACTGCTTATTAGCTATTATTTCCATTCTGCCTGCTGATGGGAAACTGGAAATACAAATTTTAATCTGGACCTCAGACTGCACATTCTACTGCAAAATTCAGTGGTCGAAATGAAATCTGGAGGGGAAACGGGTTTTGTCTGAATATTGGCTTTCCTCATCCATTTCATTTTGTTGCTGAATGGCAAGAATGGAAGAAATCCAAAAATACTGTAGGTGAAGCTTTTCCCAGCATGTAGTAGTAGTAGTAGTAGTAGTAGTAGTAGTAGTACTAGTACTACTACTACTACTACTACTAGCATGGAGATGCTATGATGGGTAAACCACACCTCTTGAATTTCGCCTTGTCCTACAGCTGGCATGAGCGCCATCCCAGGGGAAATGTCAGCTAACAAAATTCAGTATTTCAGTTGGGGGCATTATTTCACTCTTAAACTATCCACACACTTGTTGTACAGTGCACTCAGGAACTGACAAACAGGCCAGATCAGACATCATGTAGAACCACAGCTGATTCTGTGCAACATTCCCAGGCCTCAGAAGCATGCACTCCCCCTCCCCCTGACCACGCAATCCTCCAAGGAACTCTACGGACTGGTTCACACAACCGCAGAAGTGTCTGGTAAACGAAAACCGAAGATCCCAGCAGCACACATGCTCCCATGAGATCATTAAGTCTTCATTACATAAGAGCACGAACATACGGACAGCCCTGTTGGATCAGGCCCAAGGCCCGTCTAGTCCAGCATCCTGTTTCATTCACACATTGAAAGTCCAAGATCAAATAATAGATTAATTCTCTCAGTTTATATGTTGGGTTTTTGCGACACCACCCAGGGATCAGCGAAAAATCCTGAGTTCACATGACACACTCCACAGAAGCACACTGCTGGGATCTCCAGTTTTCGTTTACCAGACTTTGCTACCGTTGGCAGAACCAACCGATTCTGATTTAGGTTAGAAACAACTCAAGAACAGTTGTGGCATCCAAACCAACACGATCTTGGTTTATTCCAACCAACTTCCCTAAAATAAACTGAGAGATGAATGCAAAGTTTGCAGTGGGTTCCATACACTTGCTTAGCTAGCAGCAAGGAGGCCTGTGTTTGCCATCCCCCACCCTGGCACGCAGCCCTCCCCCCCTTGGTGGTGTGCAGTTCCCCTGTGGCAGCACACACACCCATGCACATGTGAAACCCTCCCCCTGCTCACCCAGGCTTCCCACTTGCCTGCTGTCCCACTGCTTGCCAGCTCTTCCTGCTTTGGCAAGCAGCAGAGGCAGGCAGGCGAGCAGAGGAAGCAGGAGGCAGGCACATGAGGCGGCAAGAAGGAGGCGACAGATGCGTGACGTGCAGCAAGCAAAATGCAGAATGAGACACACAAGCAGCAGGAATAGCCAGAGTGGCTGTCCAGCCAGCTGGGAGGGGGGGACGAAGGGAGACTCTCAGGGGCGGAAGAGCCTTTGTTCTTGGGACACCCTCGAACATCACCAGCTCCACCCCTGGTTTCATATTCATATCTCAACTTACTTTAGGGAAAGTGGTTAGAATAAACCAACATTGGTTGGTTTGGATGTCTGCTTATAACCTGAATCAGAAGTAGGATTCTCTGGAGAATCCCGCAGGATCTCGTCTAGCATGCTTATTTGACTTACATATAGCAAACACAAAACACACACACTTTGTTAATTTTATATACGAATATATTTCTTGATTCTGAGATTTTTCAGCTGCCAAAAGCATTTGAACTAAAATAACTGCTGGGGTGGGGGAGGGGATTGGAAGTCAGCAAAAGACAACTTCGTTTAAATGTTGTGTTCAAACAAAATTAAAACGTTTACTTGGCTTTGTCGGAATACTTGCAAATATTTTAAGACTTGAAATGCAATAGAATGCACTTCCCCTACATTGCTTCAATGCTGGTGGGGGGTGGGGGGGATGAGGCACTGAAAACTATTAATATTATTATAATATTAATATTATAATATTAATATATTAAATTCAGCACACCCAAAAAGCTGCACATTACCTATACAGGTATTTCCTGGGTATAAACCCTCTTCAATCAACACACTGATTGGAGTAGGGAAGATTTTTTTTTAAAAAAAAATCAAAGTGAACATTAAAGAGGGAAATGCAAATGAGAAAAGTTGGGCTTTTAATAATTTCTTAAATAGAGACATAAAGGAGGCCAGCCAAATATTTAAAAGCAGATAATTCCACACATAAAGGGGAAAGGAACTCATATATTCTCTTTTTTACTAGGGCAAATTGAACTCCTCTAAGCCCATCAAGTCAAAGAAGCCAAGGGCACTGCATATTGAAGTTAAGGCAAAAGAAAATATTTCCAGATCTGCTCCCAATATTTCCCATCTCTTCTTTCTCAGATTTTTCAAGGTCAATTCCCTTCTGGCTGCTTGACTCAATAATAAGACTGTGATGAATAATTTCTAATCTCTATTACACTGGGCACAATGTTTATTAGTCTTGGCTACACGCAGCCTAGTTTCCAGTACAGCTAAGAAGAGAGCAAGCAGACAAACCCAGCCAAATTATCCGGCATTTGTGGTATGTTTTGCTGATCTCTAGCCTGCCAGGGAGATGCCATGCTGATACATTCTCTTCCCATTGTACACACACACACACACAGAGTGAAAAATGGCTTGCGTTACAGACTTATGAATTGTACTTTGAGCTACCAAAACAAAGAAGGGAACAGATCTCCTAAATGTAAATAACAGCATTTCAAAAGAAACACCGGGGTGGGGGGGACGGACTCCCAACAGATGTTCCGTTCCTAGCTCCGAGAAAGCTCTCGCTAATATTAAGCAGCACGGGATCCAACTGCAGAATGAAAACTGCTCAAGGGAGAAGTGATTAAAACAGACTCAGGGATGTTTTAAGGACAGCTCCCATTCTGCCAGCACTGAGAGCTTGAGTGCATCAGGAACAGGCACTGAAGCAGGGCGTGTATTGATGGTTTGTTCAGAGGGATGTTTTTTACAATATATATGCCACTTTTCTGGAGTACAAAATGTGCTCAAGGCAACAGACAACAAGCCAGTGGCTTTCTAACCTTCCACCCTTTCAATACCTACTGAAGTACACATTTGCCATGAGACGTCTGTTTGCTGCACAGGATTCTGAGACATGTTCTGAGGCACATGCTCAGTCCACTGAGGCATTGACCAAGCCTGTTGGGCCACACTGTTGCCCCAACAAAATTGAGAGGATGCCTCAGAACACACCCAACACTCCCCTGCAGCAAATGGCGGCTCTGTGCACCTGAGACAGGGTGCCAAATCCACACCTCCCCCCCCACACACTCTCCTCTCCCTTTTTAGCCTACTTCCCAGTAGGCTTATAAGATCACCCAGCATTCTGTGTGTGTCCGTGTGTCCCCCACTCCCCACATCAACTCTGCAACGCCTGGACCAATATGAACCAAATTGGGTACAGTTGTAGGGACACCTCAACGGCATAATTTGTGATGGTGTCATCCACCCCGAAACAAGATGGCGGGCATGTGAACTTTTGAGGCGCATGGACTAACTTGTGAACTTGCTTAATCAGTTTGAACCAAATTTGCTACAGCTGTAGGGACACATAGGGACACCACAATGGCATAAATTTTACCTTGTCATTCGCAATGATTCAAGATGGCGGATGCATAAACTTTTGAGGCTCAAGTGCACTAATTTGTGGACTGTCTAACCGATTTGAACCGAATTTGTTACAGCTGTATAGACATATAGTGATGCCCCAATGGTGTAGTTTGTGGTGATGTCATCCACCCTGATCCAAGATGGTGGACTTGTGAACTTCTGAGGTGCAAGTGTACTAACTTGAGGACTGTCACCGATTTGAACCAAATTTGATACAGTTGTAGTGAGTGACACACAGGGACACCTCTATGGTGTAGTTTGTAATGATTTAATCCACCCCGATCCAAGACAGTGGATGCATGAACATTTGAGGTGCAAAAGATCTAACTTGTGGACCTTGATTTGAACCAAATTTAGTCCAGTTGTAGAGACAATAAAAGGAAGGTAGGTTGATTAGTTCTTACTAGAACAACTTGGTGTTTTTTTAAAATGTGGGAGGCAGGAGGGAAGCTTGCTGCTTCACTTACGTCCTCATAATCTGCTGTCTGAGGTGACCCCCTCACCTCACCTTATGGAAGGCTACCCCTACCTGCAGCTACACATGGCAGGTGGAAAATCGAGGCCAGACTACCACAATCGAGGCCAGACTACCACAATCGAGGCCAGACTACCTTTCAGGGAAACATGTCCACCATGATTGTAACGATCCAAAGGCGGAGGGAATACAAAATCCCCCCTCTGGCTGTGTGGAGTCCAAGTTAGGCTGCTACCATCCCCATTTTTTATATGAGCAGATTCACCCTTCCAAGGGAATATACTGGGAGAGTCTTAAGCCTTCAGGAGCGTGACTAGAGCATGACCCAACAAGGAGTGACACTCTTGAACAACATCAAGGGTTTTATAATTGGATGATCAGGAAAACTATAGAGGCATCACCAATCACAGCTTCTGTTCCATCCCCAGGAACTACAAGAACGATGCATTCGAATCCAAGCACTTAAGCACTTACCCCTGCTAATTGGGCAAAGAGGCACCTTTTTAACATGGTGGTTCTCTGTATTTAGCAGGGGGAGAGCAACAGGCCCTATCCAACCGCAGCACAGTACCTCCAGTGACTGTTGCTGGTGTCTATTTAATTTAATTTAATTTAATTTAATTTAATCATTTTTTATATCCCACTCTTCCTTCAAGGAGCCCAGAGCAGTGTACTACATACTTAAGTTTCTCCTCACAACAACCCTGTGAAATAGGTTAGGCTGAGAGAAAAGTGACTGGCCCAGAGTCACCCAGCAAGTATCATGACTGATTGGGGATTTGAACTCGGGTCTCCCCGGTCCTAGTCCAGCACTCTAACCACTATACCATGCTGGCTATTTTATGTTTCTTTTTAGATTGTGAGCCTGTCGGGGGGAAGGATCCATCTTATTTATTTATTTGTTATTTCTCTGTGTAAACCACTTTGGAAACTTTTGTTGGAAAGCGATATATAAATATTTGTTGTTGTTGTTGTTGTTAAACAAGAATAAATTCTATGGTGTGGCCACACTTGGAGTACTGCATACAACTGTGCATACAACCACATCTTAAAAAAAGACATTGTAGAACTAGAAAAGGTACAGAAGAGGGCAACCAAGATGATCAGGGGCCTAGAGCATCTTTCTTATGAGGCAAGGCTAGAACACCTGGGGCTTTTTCGTTTAGAAAAAAAGATGACTGCGGGGAGACATGATAGAGATCTATTAAATCATGTATGGAGTGGAGAAAGTGGATAGAGAGAAATTCTTCTCGCTCTCACATAACACTAGAACCAGGGTCATCCCATGAAATTGATTGCCAGGAAATTTAGGACCAACAAACCGAAGTACTTTTTCACACAACACATAATCAACTTGTGGAATTCTCTGGCACAAGATGTGGTGACAGCCAACAACCTGGATGGCTTTAAGAGGGGATTGGATAACTTCATGGAGGAGAGATCTATCAGCGGCTACTAATCGGAGGGCTATAGGCCACCTTCAGCCTCAAAAGCAGGATGTCTCTGAGTACCAGTTGCAGGGGAGCAACAGCAGGAGAGAGGGCATGCCCTCAACCCCACCTATAGGCTCCCAGTGGCATCTGGTGGGCCACTGTGTGAAACAGGATGCTGGACTAGATTGGACTTGGGCCTGATCCAGGAGGACTGTTCTTATGTCCCTATCCTTCCTACTTACTTCCAGGTAAGGAACTCCCAGTTGATTCCCATCCCAAGGCTGTTGGACTCCCTTTGTCTTACAGTAGTTGCGGATTAGACCTCACTCAGAGGCCTCCAGGGAAGAGCTGGATTCTTACACACCCTCCCTATTACTCTGTAGGCTGTTGTCCATTAAACCCTGCCCCTCACTCTGGACTGGACCACAGGGATTTGATTCTCCCAGGGTTATTTCGGAGAATCATCTGATATATGGCCTCTCCAAATAAGGAGAATCTTCCTTATTTGGAGAGGCCCACCTTCCAAGCAGTTACTCTAATTGAGACCTCCCTCAGGCCTATCACTACAATGATTAATCTTCTCATTGAGGAACCCCTCAGAAGTTGCCAAGGAACCCCAGGTCCCTGAAACATAGGCAGCAGCACACCCTTTGATTTTCTGGGAAGCCTTTGTCACTACTTCCTAGCCTTCATACCCTCCTGTAACTGGGCATAATTATGTGCTGTGGAAATCACTGTGTATCCAATCCTTCCCCTGTTTACTCTGTTTCCATTTCCCTCTCCTTCCTCTGTTGTCTTCCTTCTGTCTGTTTCTAGACTGTAAGCCCTTTGGGGCAGGAGTCTGTCACAAAAGTTTTGAAAAAGCAGAATAGTTTTTTTTATCTAATCTCTCTTACATCGTAATTCTGAGGACCAGAGACATAAAGAAAGCAGGAAAAACAAAAGAGCATCATCAAGAGAACTGGAAACCAAAAAACAGCAGGGAGGCAAGGCCTACTGTATATTTCTGACACTTCCTCCCATTGCATCTGCAGCAAAATTATGGGTCATTTACAAGTGAATGATCTAAGGGCTCACAATACTGAATCACTATTGATCTTAACCAGGCCTTGGCCATTTTTCTTTGGATTTAGGAGTCATCTTAAAAAATTAGGCGCCAGACAATAGACACTAGACAAAATTACTGAACTTAGTCATGGAGATTATTGGGGGGAGGGGGAAGTGCATGGGCTTATCTTTATCCCCTTTACAAGCAACATACTTAGAATAGAAACATTATCATTATTTATTATTTATTCAATTTCTATACCGCCCTTCCAAATATGGCTCAGGGCAGTTTACACAGAGAAATAATACATAAATAAGATGGATCCCTGTCCCCAAAGGGCTCACAATCTAAAAAGAAACACAAGATAGACACCAGCAACAGTCACTGGAGGTACTGTGCTGGGGGTGAATAGGGCCAGTTACTTTCCCCCTACTAAATAGAGAGAATCACCACATTAAAAGGTGCCTCTTTGCCAAGTTAGCAGGGGTCTGGGACATGGCTGCCTAGGACAAATTATTGTTATGTGATAATTCCAACTCTGACTATCCTAGTCTGGGAATCGTCAAACTCTGGCTTAAGCAGCTGTGAACCTGATTGGTGCCTATTTGCTGACAATGGGAAGCCCCAGAGGAGAGCTGGTCTTGTGGTAGCAAGCATGACTTGTCCCCTTAGCTAAGCAGGGTCCACCCTGGTTGCATATGAATGGGAGACTTGATGTGTGAGCACTGCAAGACATTCCCCTTAAAGGATGGAGCCAATCTGGGAAGAGCAGAAGGTTCCAAGTTCCCGCCCTGGCTTCTCCAAGATAGGGCTGAGAGAGATTCCTGCCTGCAAGCTTGGAGAAGCCGCTGCCAGTCTGTGAAGACAATACTGAGCTAGATAGACCAATGGTCTGACTCTGTATATGGCAGCTTTCTATGTTCCTATGTTCCATATACATTGTTATGATCATAAGAGTTTCATAATTCCAAGTTGCTGATGTCTAAACCCTTTACCCTTCAGAAAAAGAAGATCATCATCATCAGAAAGGAATTTGGCTGAAAGTTGCAAGACAATTGCATATATGGTGGGCCTTATGGCCTTTCCAAATAAGGAGAATATATATGGGGTGGGTTGCAATCTAGAGAGAGGTCATAGCACTGGGGAAGATTGGGTTAACCCTTTCCTCCCTGCGCTGTTTCCCTGGATTAAAACAACCCCCTAAAGCTACTATTAGCCACAGAGCAGACAAAATACCAGGTACAATATGGGTACCTGTCTTTCCCCCATCCCTGACAGCTAACAGCAGCTTGGGAGGTGATTTAAACGACATGGGGGAGGAAGGGGAGTCACAAGGTTAAATCCCCTCTCCTGCAGAGCCGCAGGCTTTATCCAAATCCCACTTCTAGGAGCAGCCCAGAATAAAAGAAAAGACATTGAGAGATCTGATCACACCTCCCCACGTCACATCTAGTCACATGGTTGTCAGCCTTCCAATTAAGGCTGCTCCTAAACAGTCCCATATCATTCACACTCACATGTGTCCACACGCACATATACTATTCTGATGCTCACTTTTTAGTGACTAAAATTGAAATACTAGAAAATTCTTTGCAAGGTCACTATGAAGTTCTTCTGCTCCCTTGAGATGTGTTGCCTACAGGCCAGTCTACTCTAAGCAAATTCTGAGCTGCTTTCAAACAACATAGAGAAGAAAAGAAAATAGTGTTTTCTCATTAAAAACTCTTTCACAAACAAACAGACAGACAAATGATACTCTCCCTAAGCTACCCTAAGGGTGAGTCATAACTTGCCATTACATTGCTCAGACCATTCACTGAATATTTGCTTCATCAGTAATGACAAAGTGATGCTTCAGAACAGAACAGCTTTCCCTCCATTAAAGACAACGGCTTTATTTCCAGCTAGAGAGGCAAGATGCTGTGTGTGTGAAGCTAGTTTGCAACTTACAAAAGACATCTAGAAGCCCTGCCACACGTCAGGTATAATCCTGTTTATTGTTAGCCACTGTTTACAACTATTCCTATTTGGCTTACCATGGATTCACTGATCATGAGAAGAAGAAGAGCCTCTTCAACGTTGTCTTGAGGGCTGTAGAGGCTGAAAGACAAACACACTTTTAAAGAAAATGTAAGCAACCTTTAGGAATTGGCTCATGAGACACTCTTTGTTAACACCACCACAGGACTAGTAACTTGAAACGTCTCATGCATGATTAATTGGTTATATAATAGTCTCTTCAGACTGGGATGACTAAAAGCAACAGAGTATCTCCTAGGAGGAAACTCAGTTTAGTAAAGCAGCTGATTGGTCAGATGCTCTCTACTCATGAAGTAATTTCTCCCATGGGCAAAATGGAACTAAGAACTCCCGATGTGGAGTTAGGTTTTTGCAGCCTGAATTTTTATTAGAAATACAAAAGTAAAGTAAAATAAACAAATGATACAAGCCCATAGAGACCCAGAGACAAAAATCTGGTTGTTATTTTGACATAATATCTGAAACTCAGTTACCCCCTCACTTTCAGCCCACCCCCACTGCCTCTTTATTCTATAACACTCATCCACACAGCCCTCCCACTTCAGACTTCACCAGTAACACACAGCCTTTTCTGCTTCTGGGTCCTCTATGAAGTTTTTCCAACAGTCAAATGGATCTTCCAGCTACACTAGGTAGGGAAAAAAATCTGTGCAGGACTCCTTCCCTTCAGAATTCCCTTCAGAATTCCATGACATCACAGCATCTCAGCCAATGGCTGGAGAGAAGGACTTGCAACTGGCATGCAATAGTTGGCATTAGGCAGCATATAAGGAACCTTAATCACTTGTTTTTGCTCCTGGATTCAATAACCAAAATAAGGAAGAGTACGCACTTATCTCCAGTATGTAGCTGCAGTTTTCGACGCAGAGTAGTGCAAATGGAAGAATTATCCTCTTTATTCATAAATTCAGGAAGGGGGTCAGATAAGGGACTCCAGTAACACTCTTCACTCAAGGAGTGTAGGAGCAGTTCTGCCAGTTGTTTTCCTGCTGTCTGGAGAAAAATGAAAAAGAACATGGGGAAAACAAATTTTAAATGTTTAGAAAGATACTTTCATCCTCAAGCTCAAGAATTCCACATCATGCTACGAGGCAATACAAATGATACATTAGGACTTACTGGATTGCTTTTTTAACTCAGTCAGAGCTGTCACACCTACCTTGCTTTGTCAGTTGTCACAGATATATTAGTTAGCGGAGGCACAGCCAGAAGAGAGTTTCCTCAGTTTATGGCTCTCATTCTTGTGTTCCAAGCACGTCCAAAATGTACGAGTGATACTTAGTATGACTGAGCAGCAGCAAAAAATTTGGAAGTGGAATCCATGAAGCAATTCCCACTTACTCTATATGTGTATATCACCTGTACAACCTCCACAACACAGAGAACCTTGTGGTATTATTCCCACTTGGGAGAAAACCACAGCCAGTGATTTCATAGTTATTTTCTGTGTGCTGCCATGGGCATTGCCCTGCTAATATCCAGAATGCCAATATTCAGAGGGAGTAGCATTCCAAGACTCCACCCATGCAGTATATGTTACCTGGCACCAAAACAAAACAATACTTAGCAATGCTTCATTTTCCAACACGTCTGTAGCCCTCAAGGCCTTTGAAAGCATGCTAGTAGTGTGCACAAAACACTCCCGTTTAGAAAGGCTGGTGCTTTTGTGTTCTGAATGGCTACTCATTTCTCTGGGTCTCTAGTCACTTGTTTCCCACTGCTCGCAAGAGTGGTGGCAGAGTGAAAGTTCTCAACACAGTTTATATAGGAAATGAACAAGAAGAAGATGGCCCTCTGTCCCAAAGGGTTCACAATCTTGAAAAACCAACCAACCAGGAAGACACTAGCAACAGCCAGTGGAGGGACACACTGCTGGGGCCGAATGCTGTGCACTGCTTCGTGCCATAGTCTTGTGCACCCATTTACATGCAGGTGCACCAGAGGCATGATCCATCCACCTGCCCACTTGGAGACTGAATTTCTAGGGACTCTGGGGATGGAGCTGAATCCTGAAGAAGGACAACTCTGTCAACTCACTTGAAAAGAATGGATCACGGCATCCCCAAAAGCTGAAAACAAGGACTAAACAGAGACAGTGATTTACCAGGAACAGATTCCAGAAAATAGGGGCTGTCTCTAGTAAATGGGGACAGAGTTGAAGCATATGCATTCCTATTCCTAAAATGAGTTGAATCATTTCTCCTTGCATTGGATTTGACTCTCTCAAAGTTGGATTTGACTCTCCATTCCTATTCCTAAAATGAGTTGAATCATTTCTCCTTGCATTGGATTTGACTCTCTCAAAGTTGGATTTGACTCTCCTTGCATTGGATTTGACTCTCTCAAACAAACAGGACTTCCCACCGCTTGAGAACACCTGCAGTAGAAGAATAAATTATAATGGAGTTTAACAAAAAGGTCTGTCCACAAAGTCAACACAGTAATATCTGCAGTTGTATGCAGAACTGGGACTACATGATTTGACTGAAAATAAAACTCCCAGAAGACAAGGCTCTACATCCTTTGAGTCCATGGAGTTCCCCACCCCACTTTATAGCAGAGTATGTCAGCAGTATCAATTAGTTCACTTTTGTTATGAATAAAACCAGACAAATTAGAACAGCCCAAGTCTTTGATTTATATTATAACAGCCTTGGGCAAAAAAAGAAAAAAGAAAAAGAAAGGGGAGGAAAGCATTATTCTGCTTGGAATATTTTTTTTGTTTTTTTGGCCACAAAAAACACACTCACACATTGCCATCCAGCATTCCAAATTAATTTAATTTAATGCCTTGTCATGTTGATCCTGATATCTGGAAAGCATGTGTGTGTCATTAATGTTCACTCTGATTTAAAAAACAAAACAAAACTAGAAATCAGAGCTTCACCATTCAAGGCAGCCCAGTAATTCAGAAACAATGGCCAAATTCAACTTGACCATTTCTCCACTTCCATCTGTCACTGCCCAGTCTCATCCACTAGTCTCTCACTTTTGGGACTACAGTCTAGCTCCCAGCAGTGATCAAAGCAGCTGATCTCAAAAAGTTTGTCTTAAATATCATTCATTCATTATTTATTTATATAGCACAATGCATACACGTGGCCTTTTACTTGGTCCTCAGCTTGTATAAAGCTGACATTTTCAGTGCAATCAGACTCAAGGATAGGCTCCAACTGACCCTATTTTCTGGAATCTTTCCCATGGAAAATCACGGTCCCTATTCTGTCTTTGTTTTTGCCTCCTGGGATGCCTTCTATAGTTTTTTCATGCAAGTTTCTAGAGTTTTCATCCTTTAGGGTTCCGCCCCAGAGTCTCTAGAAATTAAAGCTCCATGTGAGTGGGTGGATGTATTGTGTCCCCAGTGCACCTGCATGTGACTGGATGCATAACATTAAGGCAGCATATAGTGGGTGGAATCTAGTATTCACCATGGGTAATAGTGGATTGTGGGCTCAGGCAGTAATCTTTTGAATAAGAATTGGTAGCTGTGGAACAATATGACGAATATGACACAGAAAATATGTATAAACTGTTTTACAACAAGAGTTCCCAAAGCGGTTTACAATAGAGAAATAAAAATAAATAAATAAAATGGCTCTCTGATCCCAAAGGGCTCACAATCTAAAAAACAAACATAAAGTGGATACGGCCAGTTGCTCTCCCCCTGCTCAATAAAGAGAATCACCACATTAAAAAGGTGCCTCTTTTGTTCAGTTAGCAGATAATAATGTATTCTACATGCATTTTATTTCCTGCTTTCCATTTATGGCATGTTTGCAGTCAGAACTGTATGCCATGCGTACCAAGCATTTGGGCTACGCCCCTTAGCATAAACCACATCTTCCATGCTGTTTGGTCACGCCCCTTAATGCCTCCCTATGTTAGAGACATAGAACATAGTAAGCTACCATATACTGGTAGCTTACTATGGTAGCTTACGTATCTATCCCCCTCAGGGGATGGGGCCGCTCTGGGAAGAGCAGAAGGTTCCAAGTTCTCTCCTTGGCAGCATCTCTAAGATAGGGCTGAGAGAGATTCCTGCCTGCAACCTTGGAGAAGCCGCTGCCAGTCTGTGATGACAATACTGAGCTAGATAGACCAATGGTCTGACTCAGTATATGGCAGCTTCCTATGATCCTATGATGGCCCATGGGGAAGAGGTACTGAATCCTTTCCCCTTGCACCATGGTCCTGATGAAAACTGGGGCCAGAGTGCGTACAGAAGTCTTTAATGTATAACTACATTATCCAGTCTCTCAAAGTAATAAAATCATAGAACTGAAAGAAGTCACCCCATCATTATTGTCTGGCTCTCAGATATCGGTGTGAAACGTATGTACTAAAAATAATAAGACTGCACCAAGCAAAAACTGAAATCTGCAACCTGTATGCGGTATGCAAATTAAGCACATGTGCATCATTTCCCTTATATGGGTCCTGATGGGATATTGAATGAAAATATTTGATACAGCCAGCTGCTGAAGCTAAGCAGATCTAAACTGTGATGGGAGACCACCTAGCAATCTCGTGTAACCACTTTGAGTTCCACCATGAATGAAAGGCAAAATATAAATGTGAGTATAATTGGGCCACTATGTGAAACAGGATGCTGGAATAGATGGACCTTGGGCCTGATCCAACAGTTTCATATATAATCGGCGCATTCTGGTTGTGCAAGCAATACTGGAGGGAAAGGGAACTGCTCAGGACACTGAAGCCTGCTGGCTCTGGATATTTTACCACACACCACAAACACACACATTTAAATATATCTTTGCCATAAAGACTAGAAATTTATTTTTTTAATTGGAAGTTGCAATTTCTAGGAAGCTACATTCTGCATTTATTTGTAGATTCCTACTCGCACTGTACCTAACTCAGAATGGGGTTATTTAAAACAGATTAATTTGGATGACCGCTGAATATCTGAAATTAATCTGATTGTCAGATCAATTTCAGATCAGTGAGATCTCTAGGTTCCACTGTGCTCCTGTTAAAAATCAGAAGCCTAGAAGCCTTCTGTGCCTGCAAAGAACCATTGCTGTCATCCCTTTTCCAAATTTACCAAGGTGAGATGGCTGGGAGAGCACAAGGTACAAACTACAGACCCTAGATGCTGTAAGTATAGACAGCATCTAGGCATGCTAGAAACTACTGTATTTACCTGAATAGAAGACTACTCCTAAGTAGTCTAGGCATTCCAGGAACTACTATATTTACCTGAATAGAAGACTACTTCTAATTTAAGACGATCTCCTTAAAAATAGAGGTTAAACAACAGCTTTTACCTATATTTACCCAAAAGGAAAAGGACTCTGAATTTAAGATGACACTCCAATCCTCAATCCACTTCAATAAGTTTGGGGGAAAGAGACAACATGGGGAATAGTTCCTGGATCCATTTTGGATGAGATCAAACTCCGAAGGGATTTGTTCCGATCCAAAATGTATCAGGAGACATCCTTAAAATCCACTCTTCAAACCCTCCTTTATCAGATTTCACTTCATCACTACATCTATTTTCATATTCTGTGTTTCCACAGATAACGTACTTTAATCACTACATAGAGACAAAACTGAAGGAAATGAGCTTACAATAGACTGAGAGGTGCCAGTAATAAAGAAAGATTTTCTGCCACAAATTTTACTTCTGAAAGAAAAACTCCACAACAAACAAATCTACAAAAATATGTACGTCTCTAATTCCAAATGCTGCTATGAATTGTTTCCCCCGCTGAATTAAATTCCATTTGACTCCTTATTAACCAGAACTGCAAGATTATTTTTTTTACTCCTCCTCATAACAAACAAGGCCACACTCATACTCCAAGGCAAAGATGCAAAATGAAAAAGAAATATACACCCAAGAACCGCAACAACTTCTTTCCCCTTTCCCAAAAGGGGAACTGTACCTTCCCACCATTTAGCCTTACCATTCTGAAGCTCTGGGTACCTTTCGTTTCCATCGTCCGTAATAATTCTCGGAGGTTTCTTATTCCTTTAACAATGTTGCTATGGATAAGGGGGAAAGCAAGATATGTAAAAGCAAGACTGATCTGATCATGAACTAAACACTATGAGAAGGAAGGAAGGAAATATCTGATATATAAATACCCAGTTATGCTCAGGTGGGGCTAATGGTAATGAAGCAAGTGATGGAGGCCTTCAAAGCAGAGATTCTCCTGTGCCTCATCCCAGATGGTGGCCTATGAGAAGTTCTCTGATGAACACAGGGGACATCTGGAAGCTTTTTATGGATCATATTTTCAAAGCTTTGGTAAATGCCTGTATCTTCTCTCTTTGTGCTTGGTTTGTAAGATCACACACTGTGCAATGCTCTTGCCTTCTTTTCCTTGAGTTAAAGCTATATTTGAGGCCAATTTTGTTAATGTGGAAAACTGAAGCCACATAGGCTGGTTTTGTTTATTTCAGAGAAAACAACATCCCACAAAACATGCCACGGAATGTGTTCAAAATTCTCACACACTTCTCCAGTTTAGTAGGTTCACATCTTCATTTCATTATGCTTGTGGCTCTGGCTATGGCAATGAGGGTTCTGTTTCTTAAATTAAAAAAACACAGTGCCTATTCAGAGCGACTGCACCTACTCAGAGCAGTGACTGAAGGCCAAATTAGATGTGATGGGAGCAATCATATGTCTGCCCTGTTTACATATAAAATTGGGGGATGAGGAAATGCCAGGCCTAGACAGGGGTCTGCTCTTGCGAGTTGGGTACCAAGACCAGGGCATAGTCTTAAAAGGCTGGATGTCAGGGTCTGAGGGACCAACAGGAAAGACCAAATCAGGGCCAGGCCAAAGGTTAAGTTCCAGAAAAGACTGTCCCACAGGGTAAAGGAGGATAAGGCAAGAGAAGCCACCTACTGCAACTCATAGCAAAGAGCTGGTCAAACTGATGGGCCCACTCACAGGTAAAAGCTTTATAAGGCTAGGTGAGCTGGGATTGGCCAAACAGAGCCAATGATTGACTCTGATTGGCTAAGCAGAGTCACTGTATCTTAAGGAGGACATTATAGACCTGGGAAAGGAGCAGAAGAGGGCAACCGAGATTATCAGGGGCCTGAACCGCCTTCCTTATGAGGCAAAGCTATAGCATCTGGTGCTTTTTAGTTTGGAAAAGAGGTGACTACAGGGAGATATGATAGAGGTGTATAAAATTATGCATGGAGGACAGAGAGAAGTTTCTCACAACACAAGTATCAGGGGTCATCCCATGAAACTGAAGATTGGGAAATTTAGGACTGACAAAAGGAAGTACTTCTTCACATAGCACATAATTAATCTATGGAATTCCCTGCCTCAGGATGTGGTGATGGCCACCTTGGGTGGCTTTAAAAGGGGCTTAGAGGAGAGGTCTATCCTCTAAGATATAGAGGAGAGGTCTATCAATGGCTACTAGTTTGGTGGCTATAGACTACCTCTAGCCTCAGAGGCAAGATGCCTCTGAATTCCAGTTGCAGGAGAGTAACAGCAGGAGAGAGGGCATGCCCTCAACTCGTGCCTGTGGCTTCCAGTGGTATCTGGTGGGCCACTGTGTGTAACAGTATGCTGGACTAGATAGGCCTTGAGCCTGATCCAGCAGGGCTGTTCTTTTGATCTTATGTGTATCTGTGGAAAATGACCCCTGATGTCAGCCCTAATAGCCATGAAAAATGACTGCCCTCTTAAAAACCTAAGCTCAGGCATTTTTCATGTGTACGAAACAAATGTTTATTTACATTTTTAATGCTACACTTCAGTTTTAACAAAATTCTCAGGACAGTTCACAACAGTTATTAAAAACAATATGGGGGTGGGGATAAAAACCTGGCAGAAACAGTAAAATCCAGGCAAAGTGATGAAAACCAGCAGTACATTTAAGCAATTTAAGTTATGTGTGTACACACACACACACACACAAACATTGTTGTTATTATTGTCTTCTTGTTATTTTTGTTGCATTTTTATTTTTGAATACATGGCTGACATCCAAACTAAGTTCCTCAAGAGTACAACTCAGGTCAGGTGTTATTCTAAAAGATTATTTAATTTCAATAGGAGTACTCAGAAGCAATTTAATCTCTGTGTTAGCCAGTAGTCCCTGGTCTGGGTGCTGTATTCTGTCGTGATAGGTTATTTATTGTTTATGCTGATTTGTAATGTTTTGGCTTTCCCCCCTCTGATTGTAGTTTTATAATTTTTTCAATTGTTTTTGTTTTTACAAACAGTCAGCATTACCAGCAAATATCATCCAATTAAAACCTGGTTAGACTGCATGCTGGGAAGCCTGGTAAACATCAGCTTTGATACCAGTGGATTATTATTTCTTGTTAGACCTAATTGCTTTTCAGCAGAAAGGTTCTCAAAGCTGGTCTGCATGACAGCAAAAGATATGAGACTATAGCTCCCTTTCCCCAAAGGGCCCACAATCTAAAATAATGCAAAGGAAAAACCAGCAACAGCCACTAGAGAGACACTGTGCAGGGCTGAATAGGGACACTGGTTCTCCCCGCCCTAAATAGAAGAGTGTCCCCTCTTTAAAATATGCCCCTTTGCCCAGTTAATGAGAGCTAATATAAGAAGAGCCCTGCTGGATGAGGCCAAGGCCTATAGAGTCCAGCATCCCATATCCCACAGTGGCTGAGCAGATACCTTTGCAGGGTACTACAACCAAAAAGGCTGTCTCAGCAACTGCCTCCTTTCAGAATGCAAGGGAAATAAGAGAAGAGCCTCAGACAACGACCACAGAATTCAGTCAGGCTCTTGTAGGAGAAAAGGCTTGGGGTGGGGGCGGCACGCATCTGGGGCAAAAGGGCCATTTAAGCCCTATTTGCACAATAAGGTTGTTCACACCACCTTCTGTTGGGCTGGGGAGGGAGGAGCATAGAAAGATAGGAAGCTGCCATATTCCGAGTCAGACCATTGGTCTATCTAGCTCAGTATTGTCTTCACAGACTGGCAGCGGCTTCTCCAAGGCTGCAGGCAGGAATCTCTCTCAGCCCTATCTTGGAGAAACCAGGGAGGGAACTTGGAACCTTCTGCTCTTCCCAGAGCGGCTCCATCCCCTGAGGGGAATATCTTGCAGTGCTCACACATCAAGTCTCCCATTCATATGCAACCAGGGCAGACCCTGCTTAGCTAAGGGGACAAGTCATGCTTGCTACCACAAGACCAGCTCTCCGCTCCCCGAGGGCGAAGGGGAAGGCAGGAAAGCACCTTCCCCCCCCCCCCACCCCCAGCGATCCAGCGGCAGTCCTAGCCATGCCGTTCGCAAGCCCACATGGCTGGTGCTGCCGCAAGCTGAATAGCATTCTGGAGGCTCAGAAAATGCATCCTGGCCTCCAGATATCCCACAATGCACCACACAACGAGTGCAGTGTATTGAGTTATTTCCGCTGTGAGTCAAGCGCTCTAGGCACCCGGCTCTGTGTATGCTTGGGCTGCATGCATTCACGTGACCCCATACCTGGGTAAAAGGGTGTGCTTGCGCCCTTTGACCCAAATAAAAGGTTGGGGGTATATTCCCGGGCAACTCGGGGAGCCAGCACCGGGATCGGCCTCGATCCTGACACTTCACACAAGCAGCCCTACCCAGGTAGGGTTGCCTAGGCCTGGGTAGGGCTGCTGGTGTGAACAGCCTCATTATGTTCAAAGCACCTACAATCTGGGTACAGTGTAGGCACATACAGACCAGTGTTTCCTCTAACAGGGATTCCCAGATGTTGTTGACTACAACTCCCAGCTACCCCAGCTGCAATTTCCTTTACTTGGCCATTATGGGAATTGTAGTCAAAAACATCTGGGAATCCCTGTTAGAGGAAACACTGGTTTGTATGTGCTTACACTGTACCCCGATTAGAGGGAACACTGATACAGTCCTGTACGCATGTGCAGTTATTCACATGTTATGCTGAGCACAGCTACAGTAGTATGCTTCCTATCTGTACACTGCATTTCTCAGGTTCACTTTTAAAGTGAATGTGCGCCCAGTCATTCACACAAAAACATGAACATGTGTTCAGACACCTATATGCATGTACAGCACAATAGTGTCTCATTACAGCTTTAGGCACCACTTGATGCTGCAGTCGTTGAGGAATGGGTAGGGCCCACAGGAACCCATCCTGTGTCACCGAGTTCAGAAGGCAGTTGCTACCTTCTAGTGACAACTGGGCTAGAACCAGGTGAAAGCACACAACTGAAGAACTTTGTTTACATGCTTTATACTGTCAGCTCATCTGCATGACCAAATGCTAAAAGCTCTGCTAATCAGAATTAAAAATGTGCAAGTTACACACTATTTACTGCAGATCACCTGAAAATTACATCATGGCCTGTAATGTTTTGTTTTGTCCATCTAGGAATTCAACATACTTTGCCACTCTTAACATAAAAAACAACTGTATTTCTCCCTATCATTCGCCTTCTGGAAACAGAAACTAACCCTCTCATACCAATTCAAAGAGGGCCCATCCTCCTCTCCTTTCAAAAATTTTGAGACATGGGTTATTAAGAATTCTCCTTGTGCCCCCTTGTGGCAGAAAAAGAAACACATCCAACCCAATCTGTTTAAGCCTTTTCTACGGAAAACCCAAATTCAAAACATTCTCATTCCTACAACTAGTAATGCTGTAAAGACTCATACGACCAAGTCTGGGGGGCTTGTAAATGCTCACCTCAAAAATGAAACAAGCATTACAGTGCCTGAATTCTTCTCAGGCTTGGGTTTTAAGTCAGGCACAGAGTGGGCGGCAGGGAGTTAGACCTTCTTCCCTTCCTTCTTTCTCCTGTTTGCTAGGCCTTGCCACTACCACTGGAGTGCAGACTGTAAGCAAGGTGAGAAGGAAGGAAGGGGAGCAGTGTGCCCTCTAACAGGGATTCCCAGATGTTGTTGACTACAACTCCCATAATCCCCAGCCAAAGGCCATTGCAGCTGTGGATGCTGGGAGTTGTAGTCAACAACCTCAGGGAATCCCTGTTAGACAGGACACGAAAGGGGAGCTGGGTGATAAGTCAATGGGGTGAGGGATTGGGAGCTCAAGAGGATGGTGGAATGGATTCAAATCCAAATTTGTATTGGCTCAAAGAGAAACTGAACAGCTTTTCCAAGCCGATCTGATTCGAGAGCTGGGGAAAACGTGCTCGTCACTAGCAACCACTGAGAAAAGAATCATGCCTCAATGGAGCCAGAGGCTAAAATTTCACCTACGGCTTCAAGTAATCAGCCCTACTCTGCATTTAATAAAAAATAAGCCTAGAGTAATTCTTAGTAGAAATGTCATCCTATGACCTATGACCCTAAGGTAGGATTCCAAATGGAGAGGCCATATAGTAGGAAGGAGTTCTGCCTTCCTAGATCTCAGACTGGTCCTGATCCAAAGCTGGGCCTAAGCAGATTGTCCCCCTCCTCCCAAGAAGCACCACTGGGAGGGAGGCCCCAAGCAGCAGAATGAGGATTCCTCCTCCAGAGCTGGCGCTTGGCCCTGGCATGGCATGACCTTTTCTTCTGGGGTTCCAGGGGCGATGGAATCTAGGGGTAGGATAGAAACCCCACTGGGAGGCACCGGGTCTCCATGTCCCCTCTGAGAGCCAACTGATGGAACAGTGACAAGCTTTGTCTGCTCAGAGTCTGATGGATCTCGGGAGCTTTCCTCAGGGCTGGGGTGTGTGGTCAGGGTGTGCTCTTCCTTGTGGCTGAGGATGATGGGAGCTGTAGCAACAACAGCTGGAAGGCCAAGTTTAGGAACATAGGAAGCTGCCATATACTGAGTCAGACCATTGGTCTATCTAGCTCAGTATTGTCTTCACTGACTGGCAACTGCTTCTCCAAAGTTGCAAGCAGGAATCTCTCTCAGCCCTATCTTGGAGAAGCCAGGGAGGGAACTTGAAACTTTCTGCTCTTCCCAGAGTGGCTCCATCCCCTGAGGGGAATATCTTACAGTGCTCACACTTCTAGTCTCCCATTCATATGCAACCAGGGCAGACCCTGCTTAACTAAGGGGACAAGTCATGCTTGCTATCACACGACCAGCTCTCCTCTGTTTGCCCACCTCTGGTTTAAATGGACCTGGCCCATCAAGCATGGGGCTATAGCTCAGTGGTAGAACACCTGTTTTGCATGCAGGAAGTCCCAGTTTCAGATCTTCAGATCTGGGAAAGACTCCTACCTGAAAGCTGCTGCCAGTCAGTGTAGACAATACTGAACTAAATGGCCCAATGGCCTGACTCTGTGTGAGGCAGCTTCCTCAGTTCCTTCCTGAGTAAGCATCTGGCATACATTTTGTGGTGTTTTATTTATTTATTTTGCAGAAAGATGCGACACTGAACACTGCACTGGTTCAAAGGTCTGGTACCTAGTTCTGTCCACCATCCGTGTTGCACAACAGATCATAGGACTGTGCTATATGAAATCAGATTTAGCTTCAGTGGTTTAGAATTGTAGACGAATTGCATCTACCTACCCCCTTTTTAAGTGAGCCACGTATGCACTCTGCAGAGCTGCTTCCAGGAAGTACGGAAGCTCAAAGTCCAAAGACGACGCATAGCCACCTTTTATGCCTCTTGGATGTGTGTTGCCAAAGGTCTGGTGTGGGGGGAAAGAGATGTTATTGTTATAGATTGATTGTAACAGCAATTCAATTAAAATATTTTTTCTTGTGGATGGACAGAGAAAATGCCTAAGATTTGCAGAAGGAGACAAGATTGAGGCAAACTGAAAATTGCACTGAGTTGCCCAGATTATTTCTTTACTGATGGTCATTTTCCCAAAGGAAAGGTCAGGACCCATCAACAGCTGCCAAAGTTTTGTAGGCTTTTCTGTCTCCCAGCCTTCAGGGAGTGCCAAGGGGCATTTCAAGGAGGTTTCTATTTACCTTTTCAAGTTCTTGTAGGAACATTTGAGCAATCACACATGCTCTTTCAAAGCAAGCCATGACTTCCTCCTCCCTTTCGGATAGCCGGGCCCGGGAAGCAATGGAATTGGGTGCGCGTTCTAGAGCCAAGCCTGCAAGGACAGCAACAGCACTTTCTTAAAGCCAAGCACTTTCTTAAAGCTTGAAAAATGGCAGTGAAGAACTAGTGTAATGATTTAATGCTGCGGTTCACGAGCGTCGGTCCCCAGATGTGGACTACAGCTCCCATCATCCCCTGCCACAATGTGGCAGGGGGTGATGGGAGCTGTAGTCCAACAGCATCTAGGGAGCCAAGTTTGCATTACATGCATTGAAACCCCCCACCCACCCCACATTAAATACATTGTATTATGCTTTCTCTACTCCACCCTCTAAATTTTAGAGTTGCATACCACACCTTGCAACTTTCCAGGCTGCTCAGGCTTGCTCAGCTCATGGCTTCAGCTGTACCCACGCAAGGTATCATCTCCTTCCCCACCACTTCCTGAAACTATAGCTATTACCTTTTGATGAATACCACTGTGGGAGGTTCTATGTACTCTGCATTTTTAGAATCACACTGCACACGCACAGAAATTTGGCACTGGGCAAAGAATTCAGAACATCACAACATTCTGATATCCTGAACATCACAACATGCATTTGAAGGGCCTTGTTTTATTATTGGGGGAAGACGTTTCTAGTGCTTAAGGCCAGATAGGCTTGAATTTTGTAGGCAATGCCTAGTCAAACTGCAGACAAAGGCAGAGACTGAGCAAGATCCCCAGTGGTCAGACGGAGGGGCTTCTGTATAGTCCGTTTCCGGGCCCAATTCAAATACTTTGGTTAAAACTTTGGTTAAAACTTTAGGGCTTTAAATGGCTGGGGACGAGGTTATCTGAGAGAGCGCCTTGCCCCATATGCCGACGACGCGGAACTTAAGATCTTAGGAACATTCAGAGGCCCTGCTCCGAGTGCCCCTGCCAAATGAGGCAGGGCAGGTGGCTACCAGGGAGAGGGCCTTTTCAGTGGTAGCACCCCATCTATCGACTATTCTCCCCAGTAAGGCTCGCCTGGCGTCGTCATTATGTTCTGTTAGAGGCCAGGTGAAGACCTATCTGTTCACTCAGGCTTTCTAAAATTGATTTTTTTTAAAAAAAAAACCCTTTAAAAATGTTTTGTATTGTATTTTGTAGTTTTTATTTTGCATTATAATTTGTCTTGTTTTGTGTGTTTGTATTGAATTTTTTTTCTGATGTAGTTGTGAGCCGCCCAGAGAACAATTTGTTATGGCATGGCCAACAAATAAAGTTTCGTTTGTTTGTTATAGTTTCCTGCCCCTCCCCAAGATTAGCGCAAGGACAATGAATTATGGGAAATTATTTGAGTTATTTGGATGCGGCTTTTCAGGTCAAGGCCTATCAAATTGATTCATATACTGTGAAAAACAGAAAGTAATCCGATGGTCAGGCTGCAGATGGTCATTCTTAAAATTGTAGCAGGCTTAAGCTAAACAGCCACCAGGAAAATGGCCGCCAGGAAAACCTGAAACACGATGTAAGTTACGGGGGGGTGGAGCTTCTTCACAGATGTAAAAATAGCCTCCATAGAGGCTCTATAGAGAGCTGTTATCCCTTCTTCTCCCCCTCTGCTGCCACTTATGATGGCGTCCTCACCTCAACCAACAGCGGACAAGGAACACTTATAAGCTCAGCAGAAGTTCCCAATGGTTGTAGTCCAACAACTAGTCCAGTGTTGCCAACCCAACACAGCTAACTTGTGATCCTAAAGATACTAAACAATGGGGGCAATGGGGGGGGTTTGCAAACTCACTCCACCTGGGGATGGTAACCCATTCACACATTATGTTCAATACTCGTACGAGTGTACAATGTACACAGGTACAGTCATTCACACGTAATGTTGAACGCAAGTACAGAAGTATACTTCCTATCTGTTTGAAGGGCCATTTGAAGGGCCTGAGCCAGATTCAATTCTATAATGGACCCAGGTTCATTCATTCACACAAACACATTATGAGTGTACAGACATCTGTACACCCGTATAGCATAATGTCTGAATTGGGCTCACGAATTAACTAATTCAAGGATGTTGTTAAACTACAACTCCCATCCTTTAGCCATTGTGTCTAGGGATGATGGGATCCGTAGTCCAAGAACCTGGGTACCCATGGTTGCGAACCCCTGAACTAACTGAAATAGATCTTAGAATAGTTGAAACTGATAGCTGGGACATTACCAATTGAATCTCATGTTTTGGAAGCAGAATCACTTACTCTTAGACATTAGCAGAAACAAATGAGAGGAAATGCCTCGAAGTGTCTTCATGACATACATCTAAATAAGGCTGCATCGTGACATTTCTTTCAAGGATGCCCTTGAAAAAGAGCAACCCGAAACACGCCGGGCATATAAAAGTTGTGATGCACATTGACCATTCTGTCTAGTTCGTTTCTCTTTCACTTCACTTCCGCACCCCCTTCCTCCCATTGCCCCCATTTGTCTTTTCCCTACACCTTAGCAACAGAAACGGTAACCGGTTCTCTCTCCCCTCCAGTCTGTCTTTGCCAAGAGGAGGCAAGTGGTCAAAGAGTCTGAGAGATCATTCCAAAATAAAAGCCCTTTTCAGAGCCACACCACCAATACACATTCAGTGAACTTGTGAAGGGCGAGCAGGAGTGAGCCCACTGGCCAGGCTTCCGTGGTGTTCTATATCAATGCATGTGGAACTAAGAAGGAAAGTTAGGGAAAAAGACCAGGGCGCTTTCCAGATTACACCCTAGAACAGCAGTAAAATGCTTCGGCCTGGTAGGATCGTACTGAAAACGATCCCCAGAATCTCAAATTCCTACAACAGGAAAATACAGCTGTTTTTCTGCAACGGAATTGCAACGTTGTAGGACTTAATCTCAAAGATACAATCCGAAGTAAGGCATCGGAAATGTGAACGGCTCCTTGCTGTCAGCGCAGGGACTGTGGCATCACAACACAGGAAGTACGGAAGCACACTTTGCAGATCCATAGTGTCACTGTGGCAAGGGTTAATCTGGAAAGCGTCCAGGGGATCATTCAGAGACACAGAGCAAGGGAAGAAATACCAGGAAGAGATTCAGCGCTGAAGCACAGGGTGAGCAGGTTTTCATATCACTCTTGCTCTTCAGTCATGGCAAACACCACCTGTACTTTCCGCTTTCAGAGCCTGCAAGGGACAAAGATCTCTTCTTGGAGAGATGTTGACTCTTCCATGAGCCAAAACAGCTCTTCCATAAGAACTGGAACCCTGGAAGACAAATGTCAAATGCACAGATGCCTGGGAGTGCGGCCAGCTGCAGGTGTGTTCCCCGCTCCTTTCCTACATGTTCATTAAACACCTGGGGAGGTGGGGTCTGAAGAGGCCTCAGCTCTGGCACCAACTGCTTCTTTGACTGCCTCTGTCGGCACATCTAGCCTCTGAACAAACAGTGGCCCAGTGAGGAAAAGAGTCCTAAATGCATGGGGGGAGAGAGTGGGTGTGCACATCTCCCCCACAATGTGCTGTCCCACTGCTGCCTAATTGCACAGGGGGAGAGATTCATCCAAACTGCCCCTAAACATGCAAATTAAATGCAATATGTATGCTCAGGAGCAGTTCAGATTAACCACCCCCCATGTCATTTAGTGGTAGCAGGACAGCCCATTGGGTGGGGGGGTGGATATGTGTGCACCCATGCTCCTCCCCCATGCCATTAGACAGGCCAGTAGATGTATCATCCCAAATGGCCCATTGTTTCCCCACCTTCCAACACAATTCAAAAAACCCTCTGATCACTGTTGGAAAAACGAACAGATTTCTAATAGTGCAAGTCAGTATTATAAAAAGTAAACTGCCCTGAGTGCTTTGGCAGAAAGGCAATATATAAATATAGAAAATAAATAAATTTCTGAGACATCACTAGACAGAAATGTACCCTACTGAAAAATGACTAAATTTAGTAAAAGAATTACTAACTGACATTGACACAGGGGCCTGGCTCACACAATTGTTTGAATCTAGGTTTAATGTGGGTTACCAACATTATCATAATTGTGTGTACCAATACTAAAGCAGGAATTTCAGATTCATCTCAGCTCATATACCACTTTGGCATGGGTTCACACAATCACACTAATGTCAGTAACCCACATTAAACCTAGATTCAAACAACTGTGTGAACCAGGTCAGGGTGTAGTGCAGAGCTGCATGACTCAAATGCCCTAGTGGGCCAGAACCATCCACAACTTGGCATGCAGAGGCCGAAGTCAATTTTTAGCACATTACACTGAAATTAAAAATATTATTAGTTACTTGTGGATCTATTCCCCCTGTCAATGTACCCATAGTTTCAACCAAGGATAGTGGCCAGAAAATAGATCCTGTCCCTGCTCAATCAGTGGGGCCCCTGGATCGCATCAGCCCCAAACAAATGCCAAGTCCTCTCCTCTCCCTAAACTGTCATTGCTTTCAGGCTGCACTCGACAGGTTGCTTATCTATAACTTGGGTTCTTCTAGTGGTCATCTGTGCTCTTACACGAATGGGCTTTGCACCTGCGCAGAGACCACATTGGAGCTTCCAAGCTAGAGATCTAACTTTTGGAGGTAACCCCGCCCCCTTGGTATATAGGCGGCTGTGCAGGCTTCCCTCTCCAGTCTTTTGACTCCACAAATCTGAAAGACTAGCAGAAAAGACATTAGAAAAGGGGAGGAAGGGTGGGTGTGTAAGAGCACAGATGACCACTAGAAGAACCCAAGTTACAGGTAAGCAACCTGTTGTTCTTCGACGTGGTCTCTGTGCTTTACACGAATGGGCGCATAGCAAGCTGCACCCGTGTCATGCTCACCTGGAGGAGGGATCAGGTGAAGATGGATTGTAACACCACCCTGCCAAATGCAGTGTCTTTTCTGGCTTGGACATCTAGGGCGTAGTGTTGTACGAATGAATGTTTTGATGCCCACGTAGCCGCCTGGCAGATGATGTCCAAATGAATGGACCTGTCAAAGGCAGTGGAAGCTGCGACCGCCCTCGCTGAGTGCGCTTTGATGGAGGGTGAGAGAGGCTTCCTGGAGAGTTGGTAAGCTAGAGAGATGGTGCGAACCACCCATCTGGATATAGTTTGTGTAGAAGCCTGCTTGCCTCTATTGGGTCTAGAGTGAAGTACGAAGAGAGAGTTAGAAGTGCGGACAGTGGAGGTCTGGTCTACGTAGAAGGCAAGCGACCTGCGAATGTCAAGAGTGTAGAGACATCATGCGGCCTCAGTCAACGGCTCAGGGAAGAACATAGGTAAAGAGATTGGCTGGGAGCGATGAAACGAAGTGACCACTTTTGGTAGGAAGGCAATGTCCAGTCTAAGGACGACTTTTTCCTTGTGGAAAACCAGGCAAGGAGGGTCAATTCTAAGTGCTCTGAGTTCACTGACCCACCTGGCAGAAGTGATGGCTGTGAGAAAGGCTACTTTGCAGGAAAGTAAGTCCAAAGAAATTGTAGCCATGGGTTCAAATGGAGGATGCATGAGAGAGGAGAGGACTAAAGTCAGGTCCCATGCAGGTGCCATGATCAGAGGGTCCGGGTAGAGGTGAGTGAGTCCTTTGAGGAAACGTTTGACTGTAGGGTGTTGGAACCACGATGGCGTAGACGGCGGGGAGTTAGCCACTATGGCAGCGAGATTAACTTGCAAGGAAGGCATCTTGAGACCGGCCTCCTTGAGGGAGAGTAAGTAGGAGCAGACATGTTCCACAGAGAGGGAATGTAAGGGGAAGTCTCTGTCCTTTAGAAAGTTCTGAAAGCGTGTCCATTTATGGGAGTAGGAGGCGACGGTAGCAGGTTTACGTGAGGCATTGACTATCCTCTGTAGATCTACGGGCAGGTTGGGACTATGTGCCGGGCCGTGAGATGGAGACACTGTAGGTCTGGATGTAGGAGGCGACCACCCTGCAGGGATAGGAGGTGAGGGATGTGTGGTAGGTGGTGGTACTGATGGTTGGAGAGGTGGAGGAGGCGGAGGAACCAGGGCCTCCTGGGCCACCACGGGGCAATGACTATGCAGTGCAGCTGGTCCTGGGAGATTTTCTGAAGGACTCGAGGAAGTAGAGGAATTGGAGGGAAAGCGTAGACTAGATGTCCCGTCCAGTTCAAGACAAACGCGTCCCCGAGGAAGTTGGGTCCGATCCCTGACCTGGAGCAATACAGGTGGCCCTGCGCATTCGTCTCTGATGCGAAGTCTATTTCTGGGAGAAACCAGAGGCGGAAGAGGGAGCATAGTGTGGGGGAATATAGCTGCCATTCATGTGACATTGATTGGGTCCTGCTCAATCTGTCTGCCGTGGTGTTGTTCTGTCCCTGAATATGGACCACCGGGGGGGTGGGGGACACTGTGGCGAATGCACCAGAACCACATTTCCATGGCTAGTAATAGGAGGGAGCTGGAAGAGGTGCCCTGGCTGTTCAGGTAGGCTTTGGCGGTAGTATTGTCCGTTTGGACCAGAACGTGAGATTCCTGTGTCAGAGGGAGGAAAGCCCTTGGAGCCTTGAAAATGGCCAACAGTCCAAGGTAGTTGATATGGTGAGCGGCCTCGGACGGAGACCAAGTACTGTGGATGCTGTGGTTGTTGGCGTGGGCACCCCAGCCGTCCCCAGCCGTAGTGAGTAGAAGGGCATGATGCGGGGCTTGGAAGTGGGAGCAGACGCTGAGGTTGGCAGGGTCCGTCCACCACAGCAGGGAACGCAGGACTTGAGGCGGGAGCATAAGGGTGTGGGTGAGGGAGTCTTCATGTGGGGAGAACACGGAGAGGAACCAATGTTGCAGAGTCCTGGCACGCAGACAAGCGTGAGGGAGGACACAGGTGTTGGAAGCCATGTGGCCCAAGAGGCACTGGATCGTTCGAGCTGGCTGACACGGGTGGTAGAGAAGGTGGGATGACAAGTCGAGGATGGCCTGGATCCTGCGCTGAGGTAAGAAGATATTTGACTGGATGGAGTCGAAGACGATCCCCAAAAATTCTATGGTTCTGGAAGGGTTCAGCTTTGACTTTTCGTAATTCACCTGGAGCCCCAGGTTGGAAAGGAGGTCGATAACCATGTGGAGATCCTTCAGAAGGGATTGTGGGTTGTCGGCTACCACAAGCCAGTCGTCAAGGTATGGAAAAATTTGGATGTTTTGTTGTTGCAGGGCCACCACCACTGGAGCCATGCATTTGGTGAACACCCGCAGAGCGGATGCCAGCCCAAAGGGAAGGGCGCGAAACTGGTAAGTGGCGTCCGCTATCTGGAAGCGGAGGAAACGACGGTGCTAGGGTCTGATGGTGATGTGATAGTAGGCATCCCTGAGGTCTACTGAAACGAACCATTGGTTCTTGTGCAGGAGGGAGATGATGGTGGGAATGGTGACCATACGAAACCTCTGGTATGTGACATAAGAGTTCAGTTCCCGGAGATCCAGGATAGGGTGGAGGGAGCCATCCGGCTTGGGTACGGTGAAGTATCGGGAGTGGAAACCCGATAGAACTGCAGGTTGTGAACCAGTTCTATTGCAGATTTTGTGAGTAGAGAGTCGACTTCCGCTAGAAGAGCTGGGGTGGCCGGCGTGGGGAGCAGGGGGTTGTACGGAGGGGTGGAAGCAAATTCTATAGCATAACTGACCCTCACGATGGTAAGAGCCCAATAGTCGGTGGTGATATTTTCCCAAGTGGAGACAAAGGGTGAGAGTCTGGTGCCCTGACGGGGAGGGGGCTTCAAGTCATAGTCTCTTGGTTTGGGCTGAGACCCCTTAGCGTATAACTGCTGCTTGCAGCCGGAGAAGTTGGAGCGCTTTCTGTATGGCTGGTACCTGGCAGAACGAAAGGATCTGTCCTGCGGTTGGTAGTAATGGTGTTTGGAGGAGTATGGCTGTTGCTGCCATTTCTGAGACTTATAGGCCTAGATGAGGACTGTTGAAATCCCATAGAGCGGGCCATGTTACAAAGTTTCTGCACTTTCTGAAGTGTGACATCCGTCTTTTCTCCAAACAGGGATTAACAATCAAAGGGAAGATCCTCCACCCTGGACCTAGCATTGGGCGTAAGGCCAGAAGATCGAAGCCAGGCGTGTCAACGAAGAGCGATGGAGGTTGCCATTACTTTAGCAGAGCTTTCAGTTAGGTGATGGATTGTGTGGAGTTCCTGTTTAGAGACCTGTGTGGATTCACGCAGAAAAACTTTCGCAGGGTCCTGCCGCTCTTCAGGCAAATGATCTAAGAAGGGGGCAACGTGGTCCCACAGGAAAGACTGTTATCTGGCGTAGTAGGCCTGATAATTTGTAATTCTGGTCAATAAAGATGAAATGGAGCACAAACGTGTCCAGTTTCTTTCCTTCTTTGTTGGGTGGTGTGGATGAGGTGTAGCCACGGAACTTAGAGAGTGAGGATTCTACTACAATGGAGTCCGTGGAAGGGTGTTGCTTCAGAAAGGAGTCATCCTGATCAGCAGAGGCATGCACCTTATAGAAGGAATCGAGTTTCTTCAATGTCTGGGGCAGGGAAGAGGGTTTTGACCAAGAGGCCTTGGTGACCTTGAGGATGGATGGTTTCAAAGGAAGTGAGACCGAAGGATGGGCATCGTCCTCAATTAATTGAAAAAGGGGGTCCGGCTCGGATTTATATCCTTGGGAAAGTTGAACGCCCAGGGAGGTTGCCATACAGGAGACAAAGTCAGTATATATTCTGAAATCTTCTGATGAAGAGCTGGGCCTAGGTTCCATAATAAGGGTAGGGGGCGAAGAGCCCAACAATATCCTGTCTGAGACTGAGGAATCTGGTCTCTCTTCATCCGAAGACGAATCCGAGGAGTCACTCGAGACTGGAAGAGGAAGGGGTCGAGAATCCGGGGTGATCGTAGCCGTGGCCGCCTGAACAGGAGAGCTTTGCGGTGGTTTGGGGTGGAGGCAGAGGGGGAAGAGCTGAAGTTTCAGAGCGTGGGTTCGGTATCGAAGCTGGTACCGAGGTCGACGGCCGGAGTGAGAGAGAATGCCAAAGCGGCAGTTCTGTAGGGGCCGTGGCTCAGCGGTGTTGGCGAACCTCTTGGTGAGCATAAAAGTAGTCCGCCTCTTCCTCAACTTGACGGGCATAGTGCTCGAGAGCAGCCTCGAGTTCCCGATTAGACGAACGACAGGGCTGCTCAGGGGGAAGCTCTTCAGGTTCAGAATCATGCTCGGATTCGTACACGGGATCATGGGGACTAGATGCACAGACCACCTCAGCATCCAGGATAGTCTCCGTTTGGATACTGATCGGTGTTCAGTATCGTAGGTCGAGCTATGCTTTTTCTTAGGAGGCTCCGTAGGAGCATGAAGGGCCTTCTTTCTCTTTTTCTTTTTGGCAGATTGAACTGAGCATGGTTCAATAAGTTCCGCCGTCGAGATCGACACTGCTACGGAACTCTTCGGTACCGAGGTCGAGGCCCGAGCCATGGAATCAACAGGTACACTGGCCTCTGGAGTGGTAACTGAGATCCCCGGTGGGGAGGAAACAGGCTGTAAGCCCCGGGCCAAAGGAGAAGCGCTCAAAGGGGCCAACACCGTAGGCAGTCTGTCCGATCCCCAACACTTAAAGGCCTGTTCCCAGAGCCAAGAGCAAAGTCAAGTAGCTCGATTCTTGCGTGCCTGTTTGGTAAAGGCCGCGCAGTGAGAGCAAGAGCCAACTGTATGGGCCTCGCCCAAGTAGAAAAGGCAAAGTTTGTGGCCATCGGTCAAGGGGATTTTAGATCTGCAGTGACCACACTGCTTAAAGTTAGTAGTTTTGGCCATAGGCCAAAGAAAGAGTGGAGAGACGGTAACACGCCGGGCTCGAAGGCCACGACGTAACGGCGAACTCGAAAGAACTTCAAGGGGGGGAAGGGGGCGGTACTGAGGATGAAATAAAGATGCTAACGAGGGGGAGTATTGAACAAAAGATAGGGTAAATCCGGCAAGGGTAAATACTCAACAGCATAGTCTAGCAAGGAGTGCTCAACGATGTGTCTTCTATCGCGGACGAAGAAAGACTGGAGAGGGAAGCCCGCGCAGCCACCTATATACCGAGGAGGCAGGGTTACTGCCAAAGGTTAGATCTCTAGCTTGGAAGCTCTGATGTGGTCTCTGCACAGGCGCAAAGCCCATTCATGTAAAGCACAGAGACCACGTTGAAGAACCTGGGCATGCATACATGAGAGTAAGCCTAGCTGGGGACACCATGGAACATCTTTATGAGAAAACATGCATGGGGTGGTACTATAAGACAGTTTCCAGCTCCTGTGTTGCTGCAGGATACCTGGGGGCCAGTAAAATAGTCCCTGCGGGCCGAATCCGGCCCCTGGGCCTTATGTTGTGCAGGCTTGGTGTAGTGTGATAGGGTAGGTCCCCAGTCCTCTCCTGATCTTAAAAAGGGTCAGCCCTCTCCTTCTCACTCTCAAGTAGCTGCAGTTTCTAATTTGGATTAAGTTGCTCTGAAAAAGCATCCAGCAGCTGAACTTCTCTCTAGGGATTTGCAGACTCATCACAGTATACTTAGGCTCTCACTGCCACCCAGTGGCGGCCCGTGAACGCACCACTGGGGGGCGGTGGGGCGGTGGGAGGCACCTTTAAGAGTAAATGCATTAGGTGCTTACCTCCGCAGACGCCAAACCTGAATGCTGTGCAGATAAGTGGTATGCTGCCCAGCAGCCCCTGCGGCGGAGAAGCATCTCCACCACTCACCTGGCCGCTGGCGGGGGCTTGGCTCTGTGTCAGCAAGGTGAGTGGCAGCGGTGGCAATTCCCCGCCACAGGGGCTGCTGGGCGGCACGCCACTTCTCTGCACAACGTTCAGGTGCAGTGGCTGCAGAGGTAAGCACCTAATGCATTTACTCTTAAAGGTGCCTCCCACCGCCCCAGCGGCACATTCACAGGCTGCCACGGCTGCCACCATATTGCTCAATTGGTGCAACGTTCAACTAGATGCTAAAACTAAGAGGTTCTGTATCCCTTTAAAATGTCCTCTTGCCTCCAACTGGCCAGGCCCATGAAGATGAGACCAGGCTAAATGTAGCAGAAAGCATGTACCACATTAGGATGGTAGTTGCAAAGCATTAGCAGACTCACAGAATGTTAGATTCCATAGGAACCTCAGAGTTTTTCTGGTCCAATCCCTTGCTCAGTACAGAAATCTGCTGCAGCATCCTTGACAGGTGCCAACTGTCCAGCCTCTGTTTGAAAACTTCCAGCCAAGGAGAGCCCACCATTGCACAAGGCAAATTGTTCCACAGCTCTTATAGTTAAGAGATCCCTCCTAACGCCTAGCCTAAATCTACTTCCTTGAAATTTCAGCCCATTTGTTCTAGTCCTCTCTGCCTTCAGAAAGAACAGAGAGCCAATCTACTTCTTCTCCTAGGTAAAAACCCTCAGCTCCCCTAATCATTCCTCATAGGACCAGGATTTCAAGCCCCTCCCCATCTCCATTACTCTCCTCCCAAGAAAATGGAGAGAGGATTTGATATGGCCCCCAGGCCTAAAGCTCCTTCTCTCCATCCGCAAAGAACCTTTAAGGAACTTTCATTAAAACTAGCTGGCCTGGGCACAGAGCATCTGCGCCTCTAGATCTCCCTTTTTTCTCCCCCCCTCATTCTCCCCCCCCCACTCTTGAGCCCCTCCCCTCTAGCCGCCGCCGCTTTCTCTCCCCCTCCCGGCTGCTCACTTGCAAACTCTCGCAAGAGCTGCTGCCAGGGGCATAACTATAATAGGGCAAGGGGAGACAGTTGTCTGGGGGCCCACTGCCTTGGCCCGCCCCCAGAGGCAAGTCACATGACTGACTCCCCTAGCCACGCACCCGCCCGTGCTTCCTTCAGTTGTATTCATCCTCCGAAACTGATGTGAGTGTTAAGACCTGGAGCTACCAGAACAGCATGTCTTTCTCTAGTACCATTAAATGACTTGCATCGTCCACAATTTACAAAAACTTTTAAAAAATAATTTAGGATGATGTTCTATTGTGGCACCCATACACACACACACACACACACACACACACACACACACACTATGCTTTTTGTTACCACTATTCAGCCTCATTTAAGATTTCTTTACTTCATGAGCTGAGCTTCGGGGAGGGGGGTGCATATTAAAATCTTGTCTCTGGGCCCACTCCAACCTTGCTACGCCCCTGGCTGCTGCACACACGATTAGCCACAGGTACGTCTTAGCAAATTATACATATAGATGTTGACTGCACTACAACTGGAGGCACTTTGGCAAACTAAGCTGGTTACAGGAACTGAGCCCTGAGCTCGGCAACAACAGCTGGGTCCCTCCCCAAGGAACTGCCTGTTACTCTAGTCAGGATGTAGCAGCTCCCCAGGGAATGTCGTCAGCCTGATCAGGGCAGCCAACCAAACCCAGTCTAAAAAAGGCAGGTCGGGACACAAAACGGGGGCGTTTCAGCTACGGCACCCAAGGTTTAGAATTTCCTAGAGAGGCCCAAATAGCTGGCATTGACTGCTGCTAGAACTTGTTAGACCACCTGTTAGAACTTGGACACTTTGAGAAATCTTTTGGGCGAAAGTAGGTCTTTTGATGGTTTTAATCCTGTGGTTGTTGGCTATACTTTATTATATAAGCTTAAGAAGAGCCCTGTTGGATCAGACCAAAAAAGTGCATCTTATCCAACATCCTGTCTCCCACTTCCTGTATGTCAGGACTGAGCTGTGGGCAGTGGTCACTAGGCGGCACAAGGCTAGAAACAGGACCAGAAGAACCTGACAACCAGTTGGGGCTCAGGGATCAAAACCAGTAGCAAAACCAGTAGCAAAGGTCAGGAACATACCAGAGGTCAAATTGAGTCAGGAATCAGAGGACAAAACAGTAGCCAATGGTCAGGAACACACCAAAAGCCAAGCCAAGCCAAGCCAAGCAGATAGATCAAGTAAGCACACAACATACACACCAGCATTAAGGAGACTTTAAATCTGAGGCAAGGTTGGCTTCGGAAGCCTCTTAAACTCTTCCTGTCTGCAAAGAAGCTAGTAACGGGCCTCACAGGGTAGGGATGCGCAGAACCGGTTTGCTTGTGAACGGGACCGCCACAAACCAGACCGGTTCAAGCGGTCCAATCCACTGTTCCCTCTAAGGCGTGCGCACATGCGCACGCTCACAAGTTTTCTGATATCCACTCAGTTCATTTTAGATCTTGCTCAGGTTGAGTCGGGAAGGCCCCACACTGAATGCATGTATGTGCGCGCACAGTGCCTTGATACTGCCACCCAGAACAAAACTCATTCCACACAGAGATGGAAAAAATTAGAGGGACCACTGGTTTAATTGTGAACCGCTTTGAACTGGTTCATCAAACCAACCGGCCAGCCGATTGGTTGGACTGAACCAGTTTTAACATGGTTCTGTCCAAAAGAACTCTAGAAAGAACACTCTGGAAGGTTCTGCACTTCCCAGCACTCTGTGAATGCCTTACAAGATGATGCAGGGACTTAAGAGTCCCATTTCCCTTAATACAATCCCCCTCCCACTGGGCGAAGTGCAGCACTGAACAGTGAGAATAGTTATCTCAATCTCTCCACATAGTGCAAGGGAGACTGCACAGAGCACGCAGCTTTGGTTGATGCTTCACACAGGCCCAACAAAACATTCGTCAGGGAGTTGCACTTAGATGGGGGTCACCACTGGCCCCCAGGCCTTACAATGTAGAATACGGCTGTATTGTGCAACCTGCTTTTGTTGGTGGTTTTCATTCAGTGTTGTAAGCTGTCTTGAGCATTTTCTGACAGAAAGTCAGGAAATAAATCTTTAAATACTCGGGGACGGGCCTTCTCCATTGCTGCCCCGAGGCTTGGGAACACGCTCCCTGCTGAATTAAGAGCCTCCCCGTCTCTTACAACTTTTACAAAGGCAGTCGAGACACATTTGTTCACCCAGGTTTTTAATTAGATACTGTTTTAATAGTTTGATTATTTTTAATAGCTTCAACGTTTTAAATTTCAAATGTTTGTATTTTTTGTTGTAAACCTCCCAAAGACTTCCGTTTTGGGCAATATACAAATATGCTAAATAAATAAATAGGAGGAGAGAACATAGTTCATACTTTATATGCATAATTCCCTATTTGCTATGACAAATCATACATCATTTTACCAAGAACCACCACTTTGGCTCTGGAGCAGCCGCTTGATTTTGACACTTCATTGATTTTGACACTGGATATGTCTCAATTTACTGATGAGGCCCCTGCTCTTCTAGCATTAATTAGCATAAGACATTTCTACTCAATCTCAACTACAACACTGAGGAAGAACAATGAACATCAACAAATACTTACTGTCTCTGTCATAATTTCAACCACCCTCATCATTTCTAGCTTCCAAGCCTGCTCTCAGGTCTGAGTGAGAGGGCTACCAGGTGGGCAGTGGGGGAGGCTGCTTAAACTTACCTTCGCCATAAACAACCGCTCCTCCATTGCTGGGCATGCTCATGCACATCCAGACTATCCTCTGCTGCCCCAGGCAGTACGGAAGGTCGGGGGCTCGGACGTGTCGTCCCAGCCCTCGGAAACCCCATAATGCACTGCGCAAATGCACGGTGCATTGTGGGGACCCCCTCCGCGATGGACAAGTGCCCATCACTGCTACAGCGCCAGCTAAAAACAGCCGGCGCTGCACACAATAAACAACACGGGACTAAGGGTGTGCTTGCTCCCTTAACCTCATTTAGGAGGTGGGTTTCACAATGGGGTTAGGCCCAATCCGGGCGATTCTCACGCACAGCCTAATCTGAGCTGGGTGTCCCTAGTCCGATTTAGGCTGCACGTGAGAACAGCTTCTCTGACTTCCACTAACTACTCCTGACCCAGAAAAACTATCACCATATGAATACAAGTTTGACCTACTAGGCACAGCACTCCTTCCTTTTTCACTTCCTTTCTTTCTAGAGAGCCCCTGGTGGCGCAGTGGTAAAACTGCCGCCCTGTAACCAGAAGGTTGCAAGTTCGATCCTGACCAGGGGCTCAAGGTTGACTCAGCCTTCCATCCTTCCGAGGTCGGTAAAATGAGTACCCAGAATGTTGGGGGCAATATGCTAAAAATCATTGTAAACCGCTTAGAGAGCTCCGGCTATAGAGCGGTATATAAATGTAAGTGCTATTGCTATTGCTATTGCTATTCTAGTAGCTATTTTATTTTCACTATTTGGCTTAGAAATTGCCCTCCTCCCTCTAACCCCCTGGGCTGTAGCTCTCCAGACCCCTCCCCTCCCCGTAATCTGAGATACAACTATTTCAATTTCATTAGCATTTAGTACATGAGCCATGTACCATCAGGTCAGTACCATCTGGGGAGACAAATGCTTACCATGATAATTTGAGAAAGCCTACACCCCAAGAGATGGAAAACAGGTTATAGCATTTCAAAATTTTCAGTTTTCAGTGTGTTATGATGCCTTTATGGTCCTCACATTCGGGCTTGCCAATGTGGCCAAATTTGAAATGGTGTTTTAGAAGCTTTTAAAAGTGTCCGGCATGGCTGGCTGTCCTTACCTCCGAGGACGGGGTGGTGAGGGGGCCCAAGGTGACAGGGATGGGTTGCAGCCAGGGGGAAGCGGAGGAAAGACAGCCAACGGGCAGGGACTCAGCTCCAGTGGAGGAGGAGCAGAGTCCTGAAGAGGCCGAAGGAGAGGTGTGTGAGGATAACATCAGCAGCACGCCTCCCGAAGGGAGGGGGTCTGAACAGGAGGAGAGAGAAGGGGGAGAGGCATTGGCAACAGCAGTAAGGGGTAGACAATTACAGGGAATAAAGATGGGCATTGGCCCCGTAATTGGGGGCGGGCGATACATAGCCTGTGAGGAGGCATATAAGGAGCCAGACGGGGATGAGAGGCTGGCTGGAGGTGAGTGTCAGGGACCCCCGGAAAGGGGCAAACACAAGAAGCAAGCAGCCTGGGTCGGAGGAGGCACAGGATGATGCTCAACCCCCTCCCCGTCCCTGCTCTGAGGCCGGCCTCGGTAAGCCCAGCCAGGCTTGGTAAAGGGGACAGGGACGTATAGCTGGACAAAAGGTTTTAAAAACATAAACACTACTATAAAACTTTATCAATGTCAAAGGAAAGGAAATTTGGCAGGAATGTCCTCCAAAGATGACGCCATGGAGAGAGCACAGCCATTTGTTCATTGTTACCCTTACCCTAAACCTGACCTAACCCTTTTTGAACAAAAATGACTGCAATTGGACCCTAATTGTTTGGGGATGGGGATAAAGAAGGAGTGACAACACAGAGAAAGCGGTAAGTGCAAGAGTACTATCACCTATTTTCCATCGCTAAGGGGGCAGATATTGCCAAAAATCACTACGAACATTCATCCCTTGAGATGGTACTGATGGACAGAATTCGGGGCTCAAGGACGAATTGGGCCTCATTTACGAGTGACGTAAAGGTGGCCTAGATTCAGAGGCTAGTCTCATAAAGATGACTCCTGGCTAGTTCTGCACTTGACACTCTGACATTGACATATTAACCTTGCGGACACCGCTGCCAGTTCTGCTGCTTTGCCTAGAAGATCAGGAAGGGAACAAAAAGCAGGGCCGTTCCTTGAAAGTAAAATAAATAAAATAAAATAGAGCACAGCTTAACACTACGTCCAGGGAAAGTAGTTAATGTTAGTGTAAACTAGAAATAAGTCAGGTAAGAGAGGTATAGATGCATGCAACCAGAGCCGCTAACCAGGCACTTGCAGGAGAGACACCCCCAAAGCTGGCAAAGTGGTAGAACAATCAAGTACATCAAACGCACAAAGCTGTGTGACCACATGAGATCAACAAACACACCAAGGTGACCATCCATGCATCACAACAGTATCTGTGGGTTTCGGTTTCAGTCTTTACATACCAGTTGAAGGTATCTGCTCGTCACAGAGAAAGAGAGAGCCTCATTCACCTAACAAGCTGGTAGGCATGCTGAAAGGGAGTAGAAAAGCAGTAGATAGACAGCAAATATTTCAGCAAAGTTTTTTTTAAAGCATAGAAAGAGGATGGAGATCCCAAGAGGATTTTTTGGTGTTTCGCTAGAAGAGCAGCTTACAACAACCGTTATGCTCACATCACCCCACTTTCCCCCCACCGCCATTACATGCATTGGAGAGCAGAGTTGTTGATGCCCTCTGTAAGAATATGAGGAGTCCCCCACTCATTGTACTGAACTCTCCCTCCCCACCTCCAAACCTAATAACCATGGGCTTGACAAATTCCAGGCAGCAGGGAGCCATGGTGCTTAGAAATGTAACCATGGTACCTAAACTAGGATACTCAGAGTTATTTAATACAAACTTTATTTGCCTCAGGCAGCCCTCTTTCTGTTCTAAGTATGTTAACATGTAAAGGGGATAAAAAGAAGTCCTCCACATCCTCTGCAATGTCCTCTCAAGGATCCATTGTCCAGCTCCTAAATTTTTGGGTTGGTTCCTAGATCCAAAGAAAACTTGTCAAGGTCTGTAACAACTCATATCTTCAATCCCTAAAACATGTTTTCTCCCCGCCTCTCATAAAAGTATCTTTCCTCTCCCCAAAAAACATTTAAGTGAGGAGTTGCTCCTCAAGCTTTGGAGTGCTCCTAAAGTATCACACTGGGAAAGGAGAGACCTGGGTTCAAATCACTACTCAGCCCTGAGGCTTACGGGGTGATGTGGGGCCAATTACTGTGTCAGCCTAACCTACCTCACAGGGTTGTTGTGGTATTAAACTGGAGGTAGGGAAGAACTATGTATGCTATCTCAAGCTCCTTGGACGAAGGGGGGAAAATAACAATACAACAATAATATTGTTGTATATTACAACAATATTACAACAATATTGTTGTAAACAAATACATAAAAATAACTATGGCAACTGCCTCAATATTTTGATTTTATTTGTGCAATATATAGATGAAGATTCCATATAATTTATACAGAGTTATCAGCAGCATTTGTGGACATTAGTTCAACCCAATACAGCTCCTATGAAAATCCACGAGCAAAATGCCCCTTTTGCTTCAGAAAGACAAAGGTTAGGTTTCATGTATAATGATTTTGCAAAGAGCTGCAAAATATAGAAAAAAATGGAGCACACATATGCAGCCCATTACCTTTGATCACAAAAGCTTCCGTCAACAAACGCAGCCTGTACACGGGCTTCTTTTCAACCAAGATGTCATCAAGACCAGCTCTTGCATACATGCTGATGGCATCCCTGTACGACCCTTCAACATAATGGAGCTTTGCTAGGATCAACATTGCTTCAGTCATATCTTTTGGCTGTGGGGGGGAAATGGTTTGCATCAGTAATAAGAAACATTCAGAGCAAGGCAATGGTGCTACAGAATCAAAGATGTATTCAAGACCAAGTAGAGTTAAGCACCTCATTTCAGGCCCTTTGTGTCCTTTCATGCACAAAACTGTGGTGCAGCCACACTTGGAGTACTGCGTACAATTCTGGTCACCACATCTAAAGAAGGACATTGTAGAACTGAGAAAAGGTGCAGAAGAGGGCAACCAAGACGATCAGGGGCCTAGAGCACCTTTCTTATGAGGCAAGGCTACGACACCTGGGGCTTTTTACCGGTAGTTTAGAAACAAGACGACTGCGTGGAGACATGATAGAGGTCTATAAAATCATGCGTGGTGTGGAGAAAGTGGATAGAGAGAAATTCTTCTCCCTCTCACATAACACTAGAACCAGGAGTCATCCCATGAAATTGATTCCCAGGAAATTTAGGACCTACAAAGGGTAGTACTTTTTCAGACAATGCATCATCAACTTGTAGAATTCTCTGCCACAAGTGGTGACAGCCAGCAACTTGGATAGTTTTAAGAGGGGTTTGGATAACTTCATGGAGGAAAGGTCTATCAACAGCTACTAGTCAGAGGGCTACAGGCCACCTCCAACCTCAGAGACAGGATGCCTCTGAATACCAGTTGCAGGGGAGTATCAGCAGGAGAGAGGGCATGCCCTCAGCTCCTGCCTGTAGGCTTCCAGCAGCATCTGGTGGGCCACTGTGTGAAACAGGACGCTGGACTAGATGGGCCTCCTTGGGCCTGATCCAGCAGAGATGTTCTTATGCACGCACTGTTGTGATAAGCACAGATCTCCCTCTTCATTTGAATGTGTGGACTCATCCATGGACTCACTTCTTTCACTGAAATTAATGGGGCAGATCTTGAAAAATGAGGGAAAGGTCTAAATGTGAGTTGGAGCTCCTGCACACCCAAGTTACTGGATTATTTATTTGACATAGTTCTATACTGCCCAAAACGTGTGTCTTTGGGAGGTTTACAATAAAATAAAACAAATTACAACAAAATAAAAAGGTTAAAACATTACAATAATTTAAAATTTAAAACAATATTAAAAACTATTAAAACAGTATCTAATTAAAAGCTTGCGTGAACAAATGTGTCTTGACTGCCTTTTAAAAGTTGTCAGAGATGAAGAGGCTTTTATTTCAGTAGGGAGCATGTTCCAAAGCCTCAGGGCAGCAACAAAGAAGGCCCGTCCCTGGGTAGCCACCAGACACGCTGGTGGCAGCTGTAGACAAACCTCCCCGATTATCTCAATGGGTGGTGAGGTTCATGGCGAAGAAGAAATTCTCTTAAGTACCCTGGACCCAAGCTGCTTACAGCTTTATAGGTTACTAGCTGGGCCGGGTGCAGATCATCTGCGCCTCTAGTTTGCTGCAGCCATTTTCTCTCCACCACCACCACCACTGCCGCCCATTTTCCCCGCTGGCCAATCAGCCAGCCAGCCAGCCGGCCAGGTGCCCACCGTCCTGCTGCCCGCCTTGGCCCACTGGCACACCACTTCCTCCTGCCTGCCAGGAGGCCAGCCCGCCATCTCCCGCCAGCTGCCTCCCACCAGCCAGCCCATCACCTCCTCCCACCGGCTGCTGCGCTTATTCCCGCCAGCCGGCTGGCCCGCCTCCAGCCGCCATCACTGTTTTCTTCCTCATCGCTATCCAAGCAGTCGCTCGCAAACTCTTGCAAGAGCTGCCACACATGGGATTAGCGACAGGTATGCAGTAGAAATATATATAAAGAAGATAACCAGCACCTTGTATTTTGCCCGGAAACTTATCGGCAGCCAGTGTCGCTCTTTCAGTACTGGAGTAATATGGTCTCTCTCCAAGACAATCCAAAGACCAACCTGGCTGTTGCATGCTGGACCAACTTCAGTTGCCAGACTATGTACAAAGGCAGCCACACATAGAGTGTATTGCAGTAGTCAAGTCTGGAGGTTACCAGCAGATGTACCACTGTTCTGAGGTCATTTATCTAAAGAAACAGAGGAAGCTGGCTTATCAGCCAGAGCTGATAGAAAGCACCTCTGGCCACCATCTCAACCTGGGACACTAGGGAATGGCTTGAATCCAGAAGCACCTCAAGACTGTCTATCTGTTCCTTCTGGGGAAGTATGACCCCATCCAGAACAGGCAGATCCAACCCATCTCCCAAGTTCTGACCCTGCACAATAAGTACCTCCGTCTTATCTGGATTCAGTCTCAGTTTGTTATCCCTCATCCAGCCCATCACCACCTCCGGCAGGCATTTAGGGAAGTTATGCCTTCTCATGATGAAACTGACATGGACAAATAGATTTGGGTGAAATTAGCATACTGATAACACCCTGAACCAAATCTCCTAATGATCTCTCCCAGCAGTTTCATGTAGAAGTTAAACAACACTGGAGACATAATGGAGCCCCGAGGTACACCATATAAAAGTTCAGATTTTGAAGAACAGTCTCCAAGGGACACAATCTGGTATCGGCCTGAGAGGTAGGAGCGGAACCACTGCAAAGCAATGCCTCCCACCCCCAACCCTCTCAGATGCTCCACAAGGATACTATGGTCAATAGTATCGAAATTCACAGAGAGATCCAAAAGGACCAACAGAGTCACACTTCCTCTGTCAATTCCCAATTGGAGATAATCCATCAAGCTGACCAAGGCAGTCTCGACCCCATAGTCCATTCAAAGGCCATTCTGAAATGGGTCTAGATAATCAATTTCCTCCAAGACTGCCTGGAGCTGGGAGGCCACTACCCTCTAAATTAACTTGCCCAACCACAGAAGGTTGGAGACAGGCCTATAGTTGCTTAACTTTGAGTGATTCAACACAGGCTTCTTCAAAAGAGGTCTAATAATAAAGACAAGGAGGCATCCTGCCCTCCCTCAGAGAAGCATTTATGATCTCTACCAAGCCTTCTACAACAATCCCCCTGCCAGATAGTATAAGCCATGATGGGCAAGGGTCAAGAGAACAAGTGGTAGGCTGCACCGCTCAAAGCAGTTTGTCCACATCCTCAGGAGTTACAAACTGGAACTCTTCCAGCCTAACCACAGAAGAGGAGTCGCTAGACACCTCCTCATCAGGCACTACAGTAATTATGGTTTCTGAGTCTAAGTCAGCCTGAAAACGAGATATTTTATCCACAAAGAACTCATTAAAACATAACAGTGGGTAATAGATGGTTCCAAATTCTGATTAAAGGGAGGAGGGGCACATACTAGCCCTCTCACAAGCCTGAACAACTCTGCCAAACGTGAACTTGCAGATGCAATATGGGCAGAAAAGAATCGCTTCTTTGATGTCCGTATCGCCTGAGCATAGATCTTTAAATGGACTCAATTTTGTAATCTGCCGGATTAGAGTCAAGCCTTTCTCCACTTGCACTCCAGTCGTCTACCTTGCCGCTTCCGTATACTAAGGGATCAATTTCAAAGCGGGTTGGGGAGGACACTTAGGAGCTATCATGTCTACTGCCCTGGTGAGTTTGCTGTTCCAGTTCTCCACCAGGGCATCAACAGGATCACTGGCACAGCCAACACTAAAACCTTCCAAGGCTTCTTGGAATCTTATTGGATCCAATAACCTGCTCTCGTGGACCATCCTAATGGGCTCCTCACCCCTGTAAAGGTGGGGTGTGATTGTGAGTCCAACCTTAATCAGATGGTGGTCCATCCATGACAATGGGGAAATCACAGGAGTCCCCACCCACAGAACACCACCCTGATCAGAGTGAAATATCAGATCAAGCATATGACCAGCAATGTGTGTCAGTCCTGAGACCACTTGGGATAGGCCAATAGTTGTCATGGCTGCTATGAACTCCTGAGCCACCTCGGACAGAATGGTCCCGAAGTGAAAACTGAAGTCCCCCACCATCACAAACCTGGGGGACCAACTACAAGCCCGCAAAAAGTCTGTCAGCTCAGGTAGGGACTCCATTGGGCAGCTGGATGATAGAACAGAAATCCCAGTCTATCCCTGGCCCACAAACTTAAGTACACACATTCAATATGGTCAGAGACTTTAACAGGGATCCTGGTGATGGAGATGTTATTCTTATAGACCACAGCCACTCCACCTCCCCGTCCATGTCCCCTTACCTCTTCCCCAACAGAATATCCTTGAGGAAGAAGCTAGGACCAGACTGGGCCACTAGCCCCACCCCCAAACAAGTCTCTGTGATACATACCTTTTCATCCAGAATCAAATCATGGATGGTTTCCTACTTATTCTGGACCAACCTGGCATTACAAAGTGAGACTCTGTGGGTGGTTAGCAATGCTCCCCAGGGTCAAAGAGCTGGCAGGACAACCTGTCTCTGGTGTCCCAGGTTGAGGCAGTGTCCCAGGTTGAGGCAGAGTCTTTTATCAGCTTCGGCTGATATGTCAGCTGCATCCATTTCTTGAGATAAATGACCTCAGAACAGTAGTACATCTGCTGGTCACCTCCAGACTTGACTACTGCAATGCTCTCTATGTGCGGCTGCCTTTGTACATAGTCCGGAAACTGCAGTTGGTCCAGAATGCAGCAGCCAGGTTGGTCTCTGGGTCATCTTGGAGAGACCATATCACTCCTATCTTAAAAGATCTAGTTGCAGATAAGTTTCCGGGCAAAATACAACATTTTGGTTATAACCTATAAAGCCCTAAACAACTTGAGCCCTGGGTATTTAAGAGAATGTCTTCTTCGCTATGAACCACACCGCCCATTGAGATCATCTGGAGAGGTTCGTCTGCAGTTGCTACCAGCTTGTCTGGTGACTACTCAGGGACGGGCATTCTCCATTGCTGCCCCGAGACTTTGGAACACACTTCCTACTGAAATAAGAGCCTCCCCATCTCTTACAACTTTTACAAAGGCAGTCAAGATGCATTTCTTCACACAGGCTTTTAATTAGATATTGTTTTAATTGTGTTTTTAATAGTTTTAACATTTTAAATTTTAATTGTTGTAATGTTTTAATCTTTTTATCTATTGTTTTGTTGTAAACTACCTAGAGACTTGCTTTTGAGGCAGTATACAAATGTATTAAATAAATAAAACAAAATAAATAATAGAAGGGGGGGAAATTATTAGATTTCTGATTTCCTTTCCCCTGTAATGGCCTGCTGACCTGCCAATGTTATTTCTGTTCCCCACCACCACCGGAATAGCTGCCCGGTGGATACGTATCAGTGGATACGCACCCTGTCTCCCATCTCCAGACAAACCCAGACACATTATAAACAACCCCAACCAAGACTTACTTAAAGCAGAAGCCAAACTATTAAATACCCACCCACTCACCACCCATGTATGTTCTTAGGCCAGGAAGCCTGGCCCTTGCCCTCGTTATATTCTGAAGTGGCTCCCCCAAAGGGGCGACCCCCTATGAACTATGAAGAAGGTATTTCACCTTCATACTCAGGTGGTATCAAGTCTACAGTCTACTACATCTTACAAAACCTTCTTATTCTACATCCAAAAAACCCCTAAAATCACACTAAACCATGAAAGCTAGATAAATTCCTTTGAATGTAAGTACTATTTTAAATTCATTCAAAATGCAAGATCTGGTCTTTGGGGGGTGGGAGGTGGGAAAAAGTTAAAATTTTGGGATAAGACTGACACATTCCCTCGACTTTTTCCTCTTAATTTGTCCTTTCACTTGCCAAGATTAGAAACTTCTTATCTTGGTTTGTGGCAAACCATGAGGTCATTCACACAACCAGAAACTGTGTTCTACCCAGGTTTGGGAGCTGTGTGTGCTCCCAATTTTCAGTCGTGTGGAAGCAAGGTAGGAGGAAAACCTGGGTAGAAGTGATTGTGTGGAAACAAGATAGGACGAAAACCTGGGTAGCTTGCTTCCACACAATCACTTCTACCCAGGTTTTCCTCCTACCTTGCTTCCACACAACCAAAAATTGGGAGAGCAGACAGCTCCCAAACCCAGGTATAACACAGTTTTTGATTGTGTGAATGACCCCCCATGTTTCATTCAAAACCAGAAAACCATGGTTTGCCCATGAACTAGGATTATAAACCACACTTTCACTCTGGTCTGCAGGCAAACTACAGGTTGCATAAACCACAGTTTGCTATGTTCAGACAAAACAGTAAACTATGGTTTGCTGCACATGGAGATTAGAAGTTTTTAATTTCAGGAAGCAAGGGAGGAGAGAGGGAGAAGGAGAGGAGGTATCATATGTGCGACTATATGTCCGTCCCCAAAATGCTAAACCATTCAGCATTGTACCTGAACAGCCAAGTCCAGAGCTAGACAGTCCTTCCCACAATATGGAATCCCACTTTAAATGGAGAGCTAGACATCTCAGATTCCTTCATTGCAGCTAAAACAGATCATGCTGCAAGTTTAATTTATTACATCCTAATTAAGGATTTCATATGAATGAAAAACGACATGGTCAGAAAGCCAGCGGCATATTTACTGCAGTCATTATGTAAGGCAGGACCAGGATGGAAGAGACAGATGGGATTAAAGGGTTCCAACATTTTGTTCCCGAGCCTTGTAATTGTACATCATTAGTAGCATCTTAAATGTTCATGTTTTATGTCTGCTGAGAATGCTTACCAGTAACTTCCCGCGGTTTAGAATACCCGTCAAATGCTTTTTGGCATCACTCATTTTTGGCTCATTCTTTTCCATTAATGGAATGGCGTCCTTTATTTTGGCAAGATTCTCTTGTAAGCATAGCTCCAGCAATGCCTCTGCAACTATGAGATTCCCATAGTCTTCTGCAAGACACGATGGAAAGAATCAAGAGAAGTCATAGTGTTGTGTTCCCATATATAGCAAGCCACCAATATAAACACAGAACTTTATCCACTGTATAAACATTCCCTCACATATGGAAGTCTGAATGTGGAGCGCAAAGGTTATTAGCCCAAGAAGCAACTAGCTTAGATTATTTCACCGATTTGAGGTATCAGAAAACTGTCCTGATACCCTAAATAGTTTGTGATCTGATTTGGCCTGTTATTTGACCTATCTTTTTTTTTAACTACCATATTACCCTCCTGTTTGCCAATCAAGAAAATAGATCTGTACGCTCTCACACACTTCCTAGGGATATAATCAATTGAAAAACATTAATTACAACTTCGAAACTACCAAGCTTCCCTCATATTGCATTGACATCCATTCATTGTTACCAACGTATTTTATGACACAATTTTGAGAAATGCAAAGTTTCCTACACACTAAAAGTATGGAAACTTTTCCAGAAAATACTGCCCAACAACCCCTGCAGCTGAAAATTGTAGGAAAGATTGTTAATAGTAGGCAAGCTCTTTTTCAAGAACGTGCATCCAGCATTACTGATTTTCTCATTGTAAAACCCATGATGAGTGTCCACAGGACTTCCAGCATTCCTCGGAACACTTTGAAAACAATGGAATGCAGCAATGCTGCATTGCATAAGCAATGTTAGAGCTAAACAGAGTGTCCTCTTTGCAACGGAAGGAAACAGGTAGCAAGGGAATGAAGAATAAATGTACTGACTACTTATAATGCATCACTCATTTACACCAAGTCACTAGAGACAATGTGCCAACAGTACACCACAAGTGCTTAAAAACAGGAACCATTTTGCACACAGAGCCCATTTTCGCCTACTGCACAAAAGAAGACCAGTGGCAGATAGTCCTTAATATCCACTGGAGTGACTGGTCTACTTCACAGCTGTTAAACTGATATGAAGATTTTATTGATATATTATATTTATATCCCACATTTCTTCCACCGTGAAACCTAAGGCAGTGCACATGGTTTCCCATACAGTCGCCCATCCAAACACTGACCAGACTGGCACCTGCTTAGCTTCAGCAAGGTGGCTGCTTTGTGTGTCCTCAGACCTAAATGGGAAGTACAAACCAAAGAGCCTGCAGTGTAGCAGGAGCAGCTCAGGTACTGCATGAAGCTTGCAACGGCCGAATCAAAAACTTGTGATCTGGACCTTGGAAACAAAGGTGTTCCCCTACATGATGGTTGCAGCTGTTGTGGCAGACACTCCAACGCCTTCTCCTCTTCCCCACTGCGTGTTTCAGAAAAGCTTTGTTCAAAAAGCAGAAGGCAGGGAAGCTAGAATGACAGTAAGAATGTTTAATCATAGGGAGAGCCTGGGAAGCAGCAAGAAAAGAAGAGGAGATGTGGACAGCAGTGGTGGCTAGTGCCATGCCAGGAAAAAATATGTTGGTCTGGGTGGGGCGAGGTGACCAGAAGCAGGGGTGGGTCCATGGAGGCAGCCAATTCCTTTCTCTGCCAATCTGCTGCTTTAAGCAACTGTCTTACCTTGCCTCATTAGCGGGGCGCCCCTACATAGAACACACTGCAGTAGTCCAACCTGGAGGTTACCAAGGAAAGAATAATAGTGACTAAATCTTTTCTATCCAAGAGAAGGGACAGCTGACTTCCCCTCCCCAGCTTAAATTAGTAACGAATGCTCTTGGCTACTACCAGGACCTGGGCATTCAGTCAACCAAACCACACCCCTAAATCCTGGTTTCTTCTCTAACGGTGATTCAAATTAAGTCACAGATCCCCGAGTTTGCACATAACAAGAAACTGTGGTATACTTAAAAACAGTACTAGACATGCTCTCTCGCGCGCTCGCTCTCTCTCTGCCCCAAAAGGAGAAGGAAACCTGAGGGCCTGTGGCTTGTAGGGTTTCATTCATATAGCAGGAAACCGTGGTTTCCCGTTTCGTCAAAACTGGGCCTCTTATATTTTTCTTTGGTACAGTCCCTCTTCTCTCTCTGCTCAATTTTCTCTTCCTGGCCAGTTGACAACCCTCAATGCATGTGAGACAGAGAAAGGAAGAAAAACATGTGCTTGCATAAGCATGTATGAGTATGCACATAGGCTCTTGGGTGGAGCCCACTGACCAATTTAAAATTGGCAAAGCAGCCCCTGCAGAGAAACCCAAAGACTCCTTAGTCCTAGTCTGAGGCACTAATTAAAAAGGAAACGCTAGCATCCGATGAGTCGTTTTCTTCACTTCTTGATTCTCTCCACCATTCTTTTTTTACTTAATTTTTTTTGTTTAGGATCTGAATTATATGATGTCCAAGATGTGACCAAGATAAACACAGCTGCACAGCATTTCTAAAAGCTTGAGATGAGACCACTGAATCTTTCCTTTTCCTTTTTAAACCTCAGTGGCTCTGGGCAGACAACTCTTAACAGGATGAGAAAACATGAATCATCTCAGTCCTCTCTGATCTCCTCCCTGGTGAGATAAACAACCACAAGACTATAAGGAACATGTAAAATTTAAAAAGGCATACACTTTTTATCAAGCTAGCCTTCTCATTTTTATTCCTATGTAAGCTGTTTTGAGAATTATTTGTTGAAAAGCAGTATAACCACCACCACTCATCTTGCTCAATGGTGAGGTATCAAAACTGCTGCAGTACTTCCACATGTCCGAGAAAGTGATGGTTTTGTACAAATTCAGTCCAAGATTTGGCTTTTTTTAACTGGCATTCAGACATTATGAGCTGGTTCAGACAATATTTTATTCATTGGCCAACCACACAGAATAAGGATATGTGCACATCGTGAACATGCACATTCTTCCCGTTTCCTGGCATGCCTGAATAAAAGGTGGTAACAAATTCTCTCTTGCAACTCTTGAATCACCGGGGGTGGGGGGGTGGGGAGGATTAAAGTGTGCCAATAAATCACTAACTTCTTTTAAGGTATGCTGAGTATTTTCACCCACTTCCCGATACCTGTCCTAAGTATGGAAACAATTCAGCAAGAAGTTAAGCACGTTAAAGTCAGATTGATTTCAATGGGAAATCAGTGGGATTCACTTAAATCTCTCCCACTTAAATCAATAGGACTTTGAGGCTGCAATTTAAGTGTGCTTGCTTGGGCGAAGTCCAAATGAACTTAGTAGGGCATACAAGCAAACATAGCGGCATAGTGCTTAAATTTGGCTGGATCATACTACGTTGGGGGAAAGTAAAATAGGAAGTAAAGGTAAAGTATGCCGTCAAGTTGATTTTGACTCCTGCTGCCCACAGAGCCCTGTCGTTTTCTTTGGTAGAACACAGGAGGGGTTTACCATTGCCTCCTCCCGTGCAGTATGTACTGTAATCCAAAGTTCTCATATTCCTCACCAAGCCAGGGAGTCTGTGTTTCCAGCAGCAAAAATGGTGTGTAGATGTGATTAATTATCACAAGTTCCTTCCTTTAACATGATAGCACTGCTAACTGGGGAAAGAAGCACCTTTTAATATGGTGATTCTCTTATTTTTAGCAGGGGGACAGGAACTCTTCCTATCCAACACAAGTGCAGCATCTTTGCCGTGCTTGTTGCTGGGGTCTAACTTGTCTTATTTTTTACACTGTGAGACCTGTTGGGATAGAGAATCATCTTATTTCTTTTTCTATGTCAATTGCTTTGAGAACTTTTGTTGTTGTTGAAAAGCAGTATATAACTATTCTTAATAAATAACAACAACAATAATAACAACAATCCATAGCAATTCGTACACATACCATATGTAAAGCACGAGGAAAACTTGTCATGGATTAGGAATCTGCCCTATACTGAATCAGATCATCGGTCCACCATTCATTGTTCCACTTGAAAAAAACTTCAGTGCAGAAACCATTTCCCACTGTGCTGACCTCTGCACATCACACTGTGCTTTCCCCAGCACCAGGAGGGGAAGCTTTAAGAGAAACAGAGCCCTGTCTAGCTCAGTATTGTCAACACTGATTGGCAGAAACTCTCCAAGGTTTCAGAGAAGGGTCTCTCCCAGGTCTACCTGGAGAAGCCAAGGATTAAACCTGGAATCATCTGCCTGCAAAGCTGACACTCGACCACTCGGCTGCAGCTCCACCCCGTAAGGTGTTTTGCCCTTTCCCTTTGTTCAGAATACTGTAACTCAGATAAAAGGTAAGATGTAAGGCAACTTATGGTCAACCTGGTCTGGAGCGGCTAGTGGTCCAGTCTGGTCCCAGCTTCTCCCAGCAGGATGCTCTGTGGTGGAGCAGGTGAGAGATGTGGGCGGGGAGGAGGTGTGGCTGTGGTCTATAAGGACACTGTCTCCCCTACCAGGATCCCTGTCAGGGAATTGGCCCATATTGAGTGACTGTACCTAAGCCTAGTCCCAAGGATAGATTGGGACTACTGTTAGTGTGCAGATCACCCCGTTGTTCAACCGAGTCCCTAACTGAACTGACAGACCTGGTTGCAGGATTGGAAATGGAATAATTTCCAAATAAGAGTTGATGGCGGGAGACTTCAGTGTTCAATATGTGACTGGGTTGTCAGGAGTGGCTCAGGAGTTCATAGCAACCATGACGACTATGGGCCTATCCCAGGTGATCACTGGGGCGATGCATGTTGCTGGTCACACAATCAGTTTGGTCTTTTACTCTGATCAGGGTGGTGTTCCGTGGGTGGGGACTCCTGTTATTTCCCCATTGTCATGGATGGGCCACCATCAGGTTAAGGGAGGACTTGAAACCACAACTCAACTCTGTAGGGATGAAGGACCCATTAGGCTGGTCTGCCCCAGAAGGTTATTGGATCCAATGGGATTCCAAGAAGCCTTGGAAGGGTTTCGAGTTTGCTCTACCAATGATTCTGTTGATGCTCTGGTACAAACTTGGGCAGTAGACACCATCGCTCCTAAGCATCCTCTCCTACCTGCTTCAAAATTAGCCCCATAGTATTCGGAAGAATTATGGGAGCTGAAGCGGCGAGACAGACAACTAGAGCACAAAAGGAGAAAGACTCGACTCAAATCTGACAGGTTACAACATAGCACACATCTGAAGATCTTTGTTCTGGCAATACACGTGGCAAAGAAGCATTTCCTTTTTGCCAGCATTGCATCCACAAGTTCATGTCCAGCAGACATGTCTAAGATTATGAGAGGGCTAATGCGAGCCCCCTCCCCCTTGAATCCAAATTTAGAATCATCGGTTACCCACTGTGACACTTTTAATTGCTTTTTTCACAGACATAGAGGCTATTCACACGATGGGGTGAAATCGGACTAGCGGAGGCTAGCCCGATTTCACCCCATCGTGGGAACCCCTGGGCTCGGCTGCAAGCCCAGTGGTTCCTAGGCGGGTAACCCGCCTAACTACCCCTGCCCTAAAACCAGGTTTGTGGAGTGAGCACTCCGCAAACCTGGTTTTACAGATCGTGAGTAGCTGCGGTGCGGCACAGCTCTGCGCCGTGGTTACTCATGAGTAGACCCCCGGAGGGGAGGCAAAAAGCGGCCGCCTCCCAGCTCTGGGGGTCTCCCCAGTATGCCCCGTGCACTCGCACAGGGCATACTGGAGCGTCCGGGGGCCACGCGGCCTCCGAGCTCCCCAGGCCCCGCCGGCTCCGTCATGGAGATGGCAATCGTGTAGGTGGCCGATCCGGCTGTGCAGGGAGAGCGGGCTTAGCCTGCTTTTCCCGCGCACCCTCCAAAACCGGGTCTCACTGGTCATGAGATCTGGCTCAAAATATCTCATATTAGGGCCAAACTGGATTCTACAGTTAGGGCAGAGTTTGTTATGGAGGTATCCAGCAACCAACTCCTGTTATGTGGTCAGACTGGATCACTTTCAGTGTGTGACTCCTGAGAATGTGGACAAGCTGTTTCGGACTGTGCATCCTACACCTGCTCTCTTGACCCTTGCCCAACTTGGCTTATTTTACCTAACCATCAGATTGTCAGAGAGGGTCTGGCAAACATCATAAATGTTTCTCTGAGGGAGGGTAGGATGCTTCTTTGTCTTAAAGAGACTATCATTAGACCATACTTGAAAAAACCTACACTGGACCCCTCAGAATAAGGCAACTATAGACCCATCTCTAATCTCCTATGGTTGGGCAAGGCAAAAGAGGGTGGTAGCCTCTCAGCTCCATACAGTCCTGGAGAAAACTGATTATCTAGACCCATTTCAAACTGGTTTTCGGGCAGGCTATGTAGTTCATACTGCCTGATGGATGCTCTCCAATTAGGTATTGACAGAGGGAGTGTGACTCTGCTGATCCTTTTGGATCTCTTGGCGGCTTTTGATACCATCGACCATGGCATCCTTCTGCATTGCCTGAGGGAGGTGGAATTAGGTGGCACTGTTCTACAGTGTTCCATATACCGTGGAGCTAATTTAGAAGCAGCTTGGAGAAGACGCTTAGAAGCAATTGTGTCTACCACCCTGGTGAGCTCATTATTCCAGTTCTGCACCAGGGCATCAGCAGAGTCACTGGCAGAGCCAACCTTAAAACCCTCCACGGTTTCTTGGAATCCTATTGGATCCAATAACCTCCTTGGGTAGACCATCCTAATAGGCCCTTCTCCCCTGCAGAGTAACTAGGGGCTGCAAGTCAAATGTTCACCATGTTCCGTCCATGACAATGGGGAAACTGTAGGAATCCCCACCCATGGAACACCTCCCTGATTAGATCAAAAATTGAGCATATGACCCGCATCAGGTGTCGGTCCAATCCAGAGACCACTTGAGATAGGCCCATAGTTGTCATGGCTGCTATGAACTCCCGAGCTGCACCTGACAACTCAGTCCCAAAGCAGACATTGTCTCTCCCAACCAGTCTCTGTAATGCATACCAGATCAGCCCCTTCATCCACAATCAAGACATGGATAATTTCTGGTTTGTTTTGGCCTGACCTGGCATTGCAAAGGAGCATGGCGAGGCTCTGTGGATAGTTGGCACAGTTCCCCAAGGTCTAAGAGCTGGCAGGACAGCTGGAAAGGGAAACAGTAGTTTCTGTTTTCCCTTCCCCTGTAATGGCCTACTGACCTCTTTCTTCTTCTGTTACCCACCACCACCGGAATAGCTGCTGGAATATCCTCTGCATGTGCAGAGGGCCGAACTGGGCCAGAGAAGGCCGGAACAAGGCCACTGCTGGCCTGGGCTAATCTGGGGGAGGCCGTTGGGGATGGGGGTGAGCTGCAGCGCCCCTCCCCCCAGGGCCATTGCCGAACCTTTTTTTGAGTACTACCGACACCCCTCCCAGATTCCCCTTTACCAGTAGACCTCCTAACTGGTCCAAACCGGTTCAGGCCCCTCCCTTTGGGAGCGTCAATCCAGTTCGAACATGGACCAGCCGAACTGGGCCAGTTCGATTCGAACCACTGCTCCTTTTTTCAACAGGAAAGAGTGGACATCTCTCAAGGAATCAGGTAAACTGCTTTGAGATCTCCAAGCAGTGGCAAAAAAAAAAAGGAGTGCATGTATTTTCCCATCCCAGTGTCTGAGCAAAGCAAAGCAAGTTATGTGCAAACACTTGTACAATGAGTGTACAGGGTACACAGGTACAGTTGTCCACAGGTTATCCTGCACACAGGTACAGCAGTACATTTCCTATGTCACCATGCATTTGCGGGGCGGGCGAGAAACTCTTCTTTGGCGCCTGGCAGGAGTGGGCAGTGGGATGCGGGGGAGAAACATATCAGTGGGAAGCAGTAAATCTTCTCCCATCCCTGTCCCTAGCCAGCCCCAGGAGCTAGTGCTGCCTTCCTGCTGTGGCGGCTTCTGCTGCCAATTGCTATGTTTCCTCTCTCCACCACGCCACTGCTTCTCCCCCACCCTGCCCTGCAGGTACGTGCTACCTAGTGGCCGGCCAGGGTGGATGGAAGCTGCCATCTGCTTGGCAGCTTCTCTCACCTGGCCTGGCCCCACTGCTGCCATGCACACTGACTCCAAGGACAGAGCTTGGTGGGTGGGAGGGAGGGAGGGAGGGAGAAACCAGGTGACCCAGCTGTGGTGCGAGTCGCACTAACGCGCTCAGCCGCCCAACATGGTGCAGGCAGGCCGCAGCCGTGGCACAAGAAGAAGCAGAATTTGAGGGGGGCCCCCAAGGCCTGCAGGGACCGGACGTCTGCCCGGAAGACCAAAGGGTCCCCCCAGATTCCAGGGGCGTAACAAGGCTGGAGTGGGCCCAGAGACAAAATTTTAAAATGGGCCCCTCGCTGATACACATACACACTTCACAATATATAGTCATGTGGCTTGCCTCTGGGGGGGGGCCTCGAGGCGTGGGGGCCCCCAGGCAGCCGCCTCCCCTTGCCTAATAGTAGTTACACCCCTGCCAGATTCACTTATAAAATGTACACATGTACAGTCATTCATACAAAAGCTGTACACACCTGTGTAGAGATATCTGTATACTTGTACAACATAATGTCCAAATAGAGCTATAATGTCTGAATAGGGAAAGGAAAGGAAAGGAAGATTCTTCTTCCCATGTCTGGGTAGATCTTGGTCTACTCAATAAAGTTCAGGACAAGGTGACTTCATCCTTTATCCCCCTTGAGAAATCCCTACCGGGTAGGTAGGTTTTCCCCAGCTTCTGGGGGAAGTCTGTGGTCAATGAGGAAATCCTGCACGGAAGCAGGCTACTGGGAGCGGCTGAACACAACCCTGGAAAGGGAGTGTTGTTGGGTGACAGGTAGCTACCCAGTACAAATCAGATTCAAGCCGCGCTGTTGCTTGAGTCAAAATTTGGGCTCACACGATGCCCGGGAAGCCACCAAACGAACGCGACGCCCCCGAGAACGATTTCACGGGCTAGCAAGGAGGTGGACGTATGAATGAGTTTCCCGGCGAAACGAAACTAGCCGGAATCATCCCAGCAGCGCCGAAGAGGCGCCGCCGGGACGGCCAAAAGGAGACTGCCACCATGGACTGTGGCACGCTGGGAGCTGCTGCTGCTTCTCCCGGCAAGCACGGAGCAGCAGCAGCAGCAGCCCCAGGCAAGGCGGAGGAGGCAGCAGGCAGGGACTCGGTTTCGTGGCTGTCCCCGCACTTTGCTTGGGGTGGGAGAGCAAAGCTGGTGGTCTGCAGAGCCAGGCAGGCAGGCGCGGCGGCGGCTTCCATGCTCGGAGTCGGAGGAGCTGCTGCTGCTGCTGCTGCTGC